>NW_004524594.1:18295434-18477900 GCF_000260255.1 Octodon degus | reverse complement strand
GGTCCCTGTGCTTTGCTTAGCTTAGTTTGTTCTAAGTAGGTGCTTTAGACCACTGAGCTATCTCACCAGCCCTATTACTGTCCTTTCTAACTGAGCCTTTTGTTTCAGAATATAATAGTACTTTGGTTCCTGAACACTTCTGCTTGTGAATAATTTGGTCCCCAAACAGAAGGGTCCCCAAAATTATTTGCAAACAAATAATTTGTTTACAACCTCTGCATCTGGTGAAGCACATAGCCAGGACCATCCTCCCCTACCCCCAAACAGGACCATCTTTTCCACAATCATCAAACAAATTAAATTCCTAAACAAGTTATCCCTTAGTTTTACAGAAACATTTACAGAAACATTCTAAAATAATTCAAGGGGTTCCCAAGTACACACTGTTTCCTCTTCTATTTATATAGTAGTGTGCTGTGTTTGTTACAATTAAGGAGCCAATACTGACAAATCATTATTCACTAATATTATTTATACATGTTTAATTTTTATCTAATGTCTCTTCTATCCTAGAATGTCACCCAGGATACCACATTACACCTAGTCATTGCATCTTCTCTGGGTCCTCTTGGCTGGGACAGATCCTTAGACTTTGGGTTTTGACAGCCATGGTAATTTTGACTGTCCCTCAGCTGGGATTCTTTTTCTTATAATTTGACTTGGGTTTTGGGTCTGGAGAGGAGGACCCCAGCAGCAGAGGACCCCATCAATACATCATGTCAAGGGTGTCTGCTGTCAGTGTGACTTCTTGTGGATGTGGGTCTCTCTGAGGTCATAGTTCACTGGGCCTTCCGCGGCAGAGTGACTCCTTCATTCCTGCTTTTCGTGCTGTGTGCCCTGGGTGCAAGTTGGTGTGGAGAGCCTTCGTGCCTGAGAGGGTACTCAGGTGCCACCTCCTTGAGGATGGGTCCTTAGGAATTCTGCAGGGAAGGCTCGTCTATCTGTCTAATGTATGATTTTCTTCTCAATTATTTGTACCAGTACGAACTCATGGTTTTCCTTTGGATTATAGTTTGGTATTTATTTTGATGCTCAAATTGTTCAAAAATTGTTGTACAAATTGGCCAAGAGTTTTTGGCTGCCAGGAGCCAGTTTATGTTCCAAAGACCTGCCCAGGTCTTTGTGTCCTGACTGCTTCTATCTTTTCTGGTGTTGGAAGCTGTGCTGGAGCCCTGGAGGCCAAATGAGCCTGATCCACGTGCTTTGGGTTTTGGTTTTTTTTTTTTTTTTTACACTTGGGAATATCTGGATAGACTCAGTGAAGTATTTTAGGAATGGGACCTAAGTCTTAACAGCATTTATGTCTCCATTTGTGTTTCACATATATCTTTTACATACAGCCTGAAGGTAATTTTTTTTTTAAATTTATTTATTTGTGTGTGTGTGTGTGTGTGTGTGTGTGTGTGTGGCCAGCTCAGCCCACCAGGGGGCGGGGCTGGCTGGCATGTGGTGCTGGGGGATTGAACCGCGGTCCCTGTGCTTTGCTAAGCTTGTTCTAAGTAGGTGCTTTAGACCACTGAGCCATCTCACCAGCCCCCGAAGGTAATTTTTATACAATATTTTTTCATGAGTTTTTTTTTACAGGAAAGTTTCATGGTGTGGAATTATCTACTTGTGATACCATGTTGGCATCTGGAAAGTTGGATTTTGGAGCATATGTGATTTTCCAGGACCAGGGATTGAACTCAGGCCGTTGTGCTTGCCAGGCAAGCGCTTATTATACTTAGCCATCTCCCTGGCCCCTCATCCTATATTCTTATCCTCTTCTTTCAGATAGCCCAGTTGCCCCCTTTTTCATCAAAGAAGCCAGCACATATTGGTTCCCAAGCCCTTTGCATGTGGCTCTGTTGGTCTTTATTATCTTCCTTGTTCTGTAGGATGATAAAATATTCTAGGCTCCTTTGGAGTTTATATTGATAGTCTGAAACAAAATTTGGCATGACTGAGTTTTTGATTTTACATTTATATTTTTTTGCTAAAAAAAAAAATCTAGGTTCCTAATGACTGACATTAAGATAATGACTAATTTGGTTTCTCTTCCATTAATCAAGCTGTCATTAGATTGCTTCAGATGAACGAAGCCAGTGTCACCACTAACAAGATGATTCAGTAAGCTTTGCAATTTTTAATGATATACAAGTTGTTACTGGAAAGGATCTTTCTGTTAATGTCTTTAATTGGTGGTTATGTTCATTTGTATTATTTTGTTTTGGATTTTTAGAGATGTAAAATTTTTTTTTATTTAACTGTATTTTACAGTTCTGTGAAATATCTCCCCAGTTGCAAAATCTAATCTATAAAACAATCTGTATTTGGCAATCCAGTCTTCATTTCTTTTCTGTTATCTACTCTACAACTTCAGGCAACATTAAAAAAAAAATTTCGAAGATAATCCTTTCAGTAAAAATGAAATGAGTAAATACATGCATGTTTGTGACAGTATGTCTATGTGCATGTACGTGTGTGTGCGTGTGCGCCTGTGAGCGTGTTCCCTCCCCACTCCTTGGATGAAGGCGGCATGACGGTCACACCTCCCTCTTCCCTGCTCTGCCCACATAGCAACACGTCCTGGAGACAGTGCCACTGGCACACGCTGAAAAGTTCCTCTCCCCTGACTGCAGCCACGTGCTTGTCCCTGGGGGCTGTTCTGTGCATATCAGCTACTCTTCCGAATGGATATGGAAGTGGCTTCAGTCTTTTGCTGTTACAGACGGCTGAGGCGAGCAGCCACGTGCATGCCTACCCTCTCGTATCTTTGAGCTCCTTCACCTCAGCAGGTTGGGGGCCCTAGCAGCTTCCAGCTTGAGTCATCCACCAGTCGTGAGCCCCAGCTACTTTCCACTGGGGCAGCTGGTGCCACGAGGCCATAGCCTTTTGGGCTTCCCCATGCAGTTCTGTCCCTGCTTGCTTTGCTGCAGTGCCCTTGGGTTTAACTTTCAGGGGTCTTGAAATCGCTCACTGTGCAGCTTCTCAGTGTGCAGCCGCTGTCTCAGCTGGTGTGCTGGCTCCGCTGGACCAACGGATGGCAAGATGGCCTTCTGCAGTGGGACAGGCTCCAGCAGTGGTTGGTCTGAGTGCACAGCTTCAGGCTGTGATCTGAAAATCAAGTGAACGATCTCCGACCAAACCTCCAGAAACCATTCATTCTTGGAAAAGGTGTAAAGGGAACACAGAAGTACAAGAAGATACCAGTGGTCAGCCCCTGGCCCCCATGATGGTCCAGGTGTCATCAGCCTCCCTGAGGGCAGCCACTCAGTGGACTTCAGGCATCCTCTGGGAACTGTATGAATGTACACAGGAATAGGGGCTTGGATGAACTCTCTGCTCATCTATAAGCATAGCTTACTCAAGCCTAATCTCTTTGTTTAGAAAGCTCTCTGAGGCCACCTTGATGCCATATACCCACTCACTGGTACCCTACACCTGGGTCTCTGCAGCTGGATCTTTGATGCCCAGACCTCTTACTAGCCCCAGGGTCTGGCCTAGAGATTTAAAAATTTTAATCTGCTCAGATTTCTTTAAGGCTGGCCTCAGCCACTTGCATCATCTATTCTGAGTGTGTTATCCCTTAGCCCCTGTGTCCACCCAGGGAGAGAGGAGAAAGAGGGCAGGAACATGGGAAGCCACAGCCCCACCTCCACTCCTGTGGCACGTTCGTGAGGCTCCTGCAGAAGAGGACCTGGCCAGCAGCTCCTCTCTTCACAGCCACCGTTGCCCCTAGCAACATGCCGCTGTGGGCTGTGGGCAGGCCGCCTTCACGCCGCCACCTCCCTCCACGCCCCTTTAGCAAGTGTATCCACAGCCATGCCTGCAGCCCTGTGTGGGCTTAGAGGGTGGCTGCCTTCTGCCTGCCCCTCCTGTACAGGGAGATGTGTGAGTACAGGGAGGGCACGTCTCTGTGTTCACTTAGGCCAGCTGTCCAGCTGTGTCCCGTGTGGAGGCCCCACCGACCGGGAGAAGCTGCCCTCACACCTCAGCGTGCATCACAGCTGTGGGCCTCATTCAGGATGTAGATTCTGAGCCTACACCGCAGCAGGTGGTCTCTCACCTCTACCCACAGCTCTCTTCGGGGACCAAGACAGGCACCAGGCACCGGGGCTCAGGAAGCCTGGGCCGAATCCTAGCTCCCCGTTTCCTGCACGCCTGTGATCTGGAGCAGAGCTTGGGCTCCACGGGGCTGTCTGCAGCTCAGGGAGCAGGAGCCCGGCACACCTCTCTACGAGAACACAGGAACAAGCGTGGGCTGCGAATGCATCATAGAAACAGGCCTTGCTCAGCCAGCGGGGAGTGATGCCCGTGAAGTTCGCTTCTCTGAGGATGCTGGGAGTGCAGCTGTCCTTTCTAATGTGAGCAGCTCCCATCTCCACACATTCCTTCCCCTTGGCTGGTCTTCCAGCAACCCCTCTGTGGGCAGCCACTTATCACTTCCTCTGTCAGGAGCGAACTGTCCCAGCTTTGGCAGAGCTATGTATGGATGGGGGCTCCAAGGGAGCTCACTGGTCCTTTAGGCTGTCATTCTCCAGGTATCACTTCAGCTCAAAGCAGTGGAACGTGCCGCTCGGAAGCCAGGTCGGGGAGGAGATGATTACGTCACAGCCTGTTCTAGCCCCTCCTTGCTCAAGGTGCCCTTCTGTAGCTGCCTGGGCCTGGACTGTCCCCAGAGGTGTGTGCACTGAAGGCCTGTGTTATGGTTTGTGTCTAGTTGTCCCCCCAAAGCCTCATGAAGTCATGGGGAGGACTTCTAGATTTTGTGATTAACTCATGATCCACTGGGATTATGGGTGTGAGTGCTGCTGGGATTATGGGTGTGAGTGCTGCTGGGATTATGGGTGTGAGTGCTGCTGAGATTATGGGTGTGAGTGCTACACCAGACCTGGTGTCAGGTGTTTTGTCTCAGCAATGAGAGAAGAGTAACTCAGACAGCCTGGTGACCAGTTCATGGTGTTGCTGGCAGGTGGGGCCTCTTTGGAGGTGGTCCAGATACTAGCCTGGGAAGGTTGCGTCTCATCCCCGGGCCCTCCTCTCCCTTTGCTTTCTTGCTGCCACGAGATAAGAGGTAAGCAGCTCTGCCCCACCATGTGCTCCCTGCCTAAAGTGACAGGGCCAGGGGACGTGGACCCAGACTACAAGCCAAAATAGCTCTTCCCTTTTTAAAGTTCATTTTCTCTGGCGTTTTAGGGTGCTCACACGGCTGTGTGTGATGGTTTCCAGACCTCGGGTGGGGTGTCAGGGCTCAGGCACAATGCTTAGAGTGCTGCAGGGGCCTGACATTTCTGCAGTGTGACCAGCAACACAGTATCAGGAGCCAGGGCCTGCTGACCCCTGCGGTGTGGCCATCCCTGCACTCACGACTTTGTGGGTTGTGTTGTTAGAACCTCACAAGCGCCCTGTGAGTGAGATGCTGGTCATGCCTATCTTTCAGCTGACAGACTGAAGCTAAGGCAGAAGCCCCAGGACATCTCGGTTATAACCTGACATACGCGCCGCTATCTTGTTCTGTATGCGCCGTTCTAGATGCTGTAACTTTCCACTGGGCCCGTTCTCTACTTGAGAACCTGCAGTTGGGCCTTTCTCACGCTGTCCTCTGTGCGCACCTGAATCTAGTCCCGGCCCAACATCCTGCTCTTGCCATCGTTCCCAGGCACAAACTATACCCAACCACCCAACCTGTTACTGTTCTTGAAAACAGGCATTTTTTCTACTGTAGCCCCTAGGTGAACTCATGACGTCACCCTTTTGCTGTTTGTCAGCTTAAATACCCACTCCCCTCATTCTCCCAGCGTGCACCTTAGCACACTCTGCAGGGTGTCCACCACTGGGTACCAGCTAAAATAAAGTGCTCTTTTCTTTTTGAGCCTGCCTCATTTTTGGGTTACAACAATCCCCTCTCCACCAAGAGGACAAGGCAGAAGCAACTCCAGAGCAAAGCAGAATAAACCTGGGCCATATAGGGAGGAACGTGGCTACTGCAGGCTCCCAAGAAGCAGGGCAGTTGTCTCATCCCGTCCGGTCCCATCCTGTCCCATGCCATCCCATCCTATCCCCTCCTGTCTCATCCTGTCTCGCCCTGTCCCATCCTATCCTGTCCCGTCCCATCCTATCCCATCCCATGCCATCCCATGCCATCCACCTTCCCTGTTTGAATGGTGTAGAATCACACAACTCTTGAAGAAGGGAGGGGACTTCCCTGACCTTAATCTGGTGGTGACACCACCTGCAGGTGCTGTACAACGTGCTGCTTTCCTGGAGCTTGTGAGCAGAAAACTTAATGTAGGCACAACGTTGCCAAGGCTCACTCCTCATACCGACCTGCAAGCCATGCCGGGAGCTGTCTGCTTCCACCTGGCTGAGCCAGTAGCACACCTGCGTGGTCCAGGCCTGCTGCCCAGTCATCACAGGCCCTCAGGCATCCCGATCACCTGATTCCCCATCAACAGCCATGCTGGCCTGTTCCACTGACAAAGTCAGGTCACTGGTGATGCTACCGGAAGGACGGCAAGTAGAAGTGTTTCAGTTGCCATAAAAAACTAAATGGTTGGAAATGAGCCTTGTGGGGCAGTTAAGATAGCTTAGTGGACTAAGTGCCTGCTTAGGCAAGCACAGGGACGGGGGTTAGATTCCCTGCGCCCCCCCAGCCCTGCCCCCCCATGCTGTGCCAGCCCTGCCCCCCCCATGCTAAGCCACTGAGACTGGGTGTGGTGGTGCACACCTGTAATCCCAGCACTGGGGAGGCTAAGACAGGAAGATCACTATGAGTCCAAGCTGCGTAGTGAGACCCTGTACCAAATACATTAAAAAATAAAAGACAAATGAACCTTGTGAATTGTAGGGCCACCTCTGCCCTTTCACAAGTTCGTTGCTTGCCTCACATGTGCAGGGGCCTGGGACTAACAATCCCTAGCACTACAAAAAAAGAAAAAGAGAAAATTAAGAAAGAAAGAAGTAAAAAGAAAAAGAAAATGAAAGGAAAAGAGGAAAAAGGAGAGGAAAGAAAGAAGGGAAGGCAGCGCCTGCCTGTTCAGCGAAGTCTGTGGCATTCAACGCCTGAAGGGCACCGCTGTTTCCCTTCCTGCCTCCAACCCGACCTCATGTGTGCGTGCACACACACACTCACAGTGGGAACACGCACCGTGAGCACATGGACGCAAGCCTTTGCAGGCCGTTCTGGAATTTGTAAGCAATGCAGGGCACTTTGAGCGTGTTTCCCAACCCATCTGCCTCTGTGAGGCTGCCCACCTGGAGTGGTGACCAGGCTAAGAGGAGGCCTGGCTGTAGCCTTGGCTGCTCTGCCTCCTGGTCCTAGTGTGTGGCAGAGTCAGTGGTGCCTGTGGTGTAATGGGACCTGGCGCTGCTGCATGGGGCCTCTGCATGGAGCTTCTAGTGAGCACCAGTGGGCCCAGTACAGACAGTCCCCTGGGGCTAGGGAGCAAATCCAGGCCCTCCTCTGCAGGTAACTAACTCTCTGCTATTGAGGAACACATGGCTTGTACTGGGCCTGCAGCAGTGTACCGCCTGCCCAAGGTCTAGCTTGCTTTTTTTTTTTTCCGGAATCGGGGATTTAACTCAGGCCCTTGTGCTTGCCAGGGAAGCGCTTATTCCACTGAGCCATCTCCCTGGCCCCAACCCCCTCTTTCCTCTTTTGTGGAGGAGAGTAGTGATTTCCTGCCTCAGGAAGCATCTTTCAAATCTCCTGGCTTAGCAATTCCTGCTCCCTATTGGAGTCCCCCATCTTAGTTTCAGTGGCCCATGTGGCATGTGGCCTCCTCAGGAAGAGGCCACCTGCCACCTTCCATGGCACCCTGGTTCTAGCTTTTCGCTGTTACGGTTTATATTTAGATTTTCCCCAGAGCCTCATAGGCAGCACTTTAGGAAGGTGACTGGGATGCTAGGGGGCGCTATAGCGGGGCTGCTGTTAGGGGCCTGGGGGGGAGGGAAGAGGCGGGTCACTGGGGATTAGGCCTGGAGGCAGTTACCCTGGCTTCCTCCCAGGCTCCTCCCTCCTCTCTCGGCTTCTGAGCCACCAGGACAGCAGCATTTGTTTTCCACCCAAGTCAGTCCACCAGGCTGTCTCTGTTTATAGTCCTGTCAGACATGGGCTGGGACTTCTGAACCATGAGTCAAAACAGACCTCTCCTCCTCTCAGTTGCAGGCATTGGGCATTTTGTCCCAGTGATGAGGAGAGTGAGGACAACAAGAGCTGCAAAGGTTTCTGTCTCTGCCCCACTCTGGGCATCACAAAGTCCACCTGAGCTTGGTGCCTTGGGACTGTGGGGAGGAGAAAGAGCAGCGCTCAGCTCTGCACAGATGGACACACTGTTGCCCCAGGAGTGGACCCTGGTCTCCTGGGGAAGCCTGGTCCTCAGGGACAGATGGGCAGTGCCAGGGTCCTTGGTATGTGAGGAGCCCCCTGGGGGCTGGGGCCAGACTGGGCTCAGGGCCTGCATGGAAGCCACGCACAGCTGTGGTATAAGGAAGGGCATCTTGGGTAGAGGGCAGCTGTGTGATGTGGAGTGGGCCCAGTGTGGAGAGCCAAGGGGCATGAAGTGGATGGGCTTCTGGAGTGCCGGGGGGCATGAGCACACGTGCTTCTGGGGGCCAGGGTAGGTGGTGGTCTCTCACATGGTTTAGATGACCAGGGTAGGTGGTGGTCTCTCACATGGTTTAGATGACCAGGGACACATTTCTCAAAGAGCAGACATTGGGTTGAGTGAGTGATGCTGCCCTCACCAGGACCAAGGGAGGCACCCCAGCGCAGGGCTTCTGGGTGCCCTGTCCAGCTGCTTAAGGCCAGGAAAGTGAGGCAACAGGAGCTATATGTCAAGGCCGGAGCTGGGGAGTCCTACACATGAGGTAGCAGGTAGGTCTGGCAGATGAGCGCTGGGAGCTACCCTGGGTGGTGAGAAAGATGGTAAATCAGCTCTTCTCCAGGCCTTGGTCCTCAGGGGTGGGAGACAGGGGCTCCCGTGGCCACCTTACATGGGCCGACTGGCCAAGTCCACAGAGCCCTTAGGTCCTGCAGAGGGTTGTTACCATGGTGTTTGGCTGGTTCCTAGGGTACCCCACCTCACCCGAGGAGGCTTCTCTCTGCCCTCCTAGGCAATCACACCTGGGCTGCCAGCTTTTCAGGCCCCCTTCTTGGTGGCTGATGTATTCCTTCCTGAGTCCCTGCATTCCAGGCGAGGACAACCTGTCTGGCACTTTCTTGGGAGCAGCCTGAATTCCTCTAGGGACAGGACAACCATAGAGTCTCGGTGGCTACAGCCCAGATACCTCAATCACCATTGCTCCCCTGCATCAACTTCCGGTTCCTCTTCGCCTCCTGCGCTGGCCAGGCCGCCTCCACATCCTGCTGGTTTCCCACCCCAGCATGGCTACAGTTCCACAGCTGTGGTCTTGGCAGGCCCCATGCAGGTGGGAGGCCCCAGGGACCCAACTTGGAACCCACACACTTCCTTCATGACCAAACATCCAGAGAATTCTGCTTGGGCTCTCTGGAACAACCTAGGGCCCAGGCTGCCCCGGAGGTTCCTGCTGAGGGCTCAGGGACTGTTTGAGTTGGGGAATCCTAATGCAGTTTCACTTGTCAGTGTGTCTAAACTATACCAATGTGCTCCTAAGTGTCACCGAGAGTGACACTTTCTTAAGGAGGACCTCTGGCAGGATGGGCCTCTTCTGTGCCCTGGCAGGTTCCGTAGGAGCAGCCATCGGCTCTGGCTTGGCAGGAGAGAGGGAGAATAAGGCGTGTCCTCTTGCCCTAGAGTCAGCTTAGGCTGGGCCACCCCTGCTCATGGTTCCATGGGGCTGGCTTCTTCCTGCCAAGTAACTAGCAGATGCTCCTTCCCCATCCCTAGGGGAGGTCCTGGGAGCTGACAGTCACCAGGTCCTCACTTGGGAGCTGCTGTAGTTATGGCCTCACTGTCTCCGCATCTACCTGGTGTTCACCCTCAGTGAAGACTCAGTACCTGTCTTTCTCACCCCTCCTGGGCTAGGAACATCCTGCCAGGCCACTGCAGGCACCTCCCAAGGCCCCTACCTGCTGTCTGCAGTAGCCCTGTGCTTCCAACCCCAGCTTCCAACCTCTGCCTGGTCTCGCCTCATGCCCTCTTGGTGCCTGCTGTACCCCGAGTGCCCCTGAGCCCAGGGAGACATGACCCTGCCTTGGGAAGTCCTCAGCCCTACATGTCACATATCGTCCAATGTTGGTGCTAACTTATTAGCTGGCTCTGGGGATACTGGTGGGTCCCGATAGCTCTTCTGCAACCTGTGAGCCTCTTTACCCACTCAGTAACTCTGGCCCTGGGGCCTCCTGGACCAGTTCTGCACGGGGGTATTAGAGGGGATCAGCGGTCTCCCCTTGGGCCTGGCTGTGCTGTGCAGGTCTACCCTGTGTGTTCCCCTTTAGGATGGAGATGTGCTGGGCATGGGGTTCTGAGAGTATCTTTCCAGCCTGGGTCTCCTCACTTTGGCTCAGTGCCCCGAGCAGAAAGGCCAAGGAAACCTCCCAGACTTTTGCCCACCAGTGAGGAACTGGGTACGCTGGGTGGAAATCTCTGTTGCAGCAGCTGGTCTCAGGAATGTGTCAATCCCACCAGGCAGGGCTTCCTACCCCATGTGAGATGAGGTGAACTTCTGGTCGCTGGCAGGTGGAGCCACCCAGTGACCACGGGTTGTTCCCTGCACAGGGTGTGTGCTGGGGTTGCTGCTTGAGTCGAGCCTGCACTCTGCTCACTTCTGGGCCAGGCCCAGCTGGTAGCATGCCCGCCCAAAGGGGTGCCTTCCCAAACCTGTGCAAAGCTCCAGGTGGGCTAGTAAAGGTGGTCTCAGCAAGTGCCTTGGGGTTGTGAGCACAACTGTGGGCTGGGGGCCTTTTCCTAGTGGATAGACAGGGGCTCTTGGTCCTGATTCTAAAACAGAGTCACATAAGGTTCAGGGAAAAAGGAGACTTTCTGCGTTTTTGACGGAAATACAGACCTGTACGACCACTGTGGAAATCAGTATGGAGATTCCTCAAAAAACTAAAAATAGAAATCTATATGACCCGGCTATTTTTGTTCTAGGTACCTTCCCCAAAGAGCTAATCACAGTGACACATGCATACTCACAGTTATAGCACCACAATTCATAATTCAGCGGACCCTCAAGTTACGACTCGCACCAGCTAGGAATAACTTGGGTTACGACCACAATTTTAGGTACACCCAAAGTCTTGACTTACAAATGCTGACCTCTTGAGCAGTTGTAAACAGACTTACAATGCCAGAAAAGTGTTTGTAAGCATGTGTGAGTGTCAGTCTGAGCCCAGATCCCTATGTTCATAGGGGACTCTCCTTCCAGACAATGACCACCTTCCATTTCACCCCCCCCGCCCCCGCTTTCAGTAAGCCAAGTATGTCAACTTGAGTGGTGACTACACTATGAAGTTGTCGCTCCTGATAAACTAGACACTCTGTCTAGCTTTTTGGTGCATACACTAAGAAAATTACTGGTGTTTCCAGGAAATTGTACACATTGAGCAGCACTTTTTTTTTTTTTTTAATTACAAAAAGGTTAGTTAGGGGGTGCTGGGAGGTTTGAACTGCATTATGGGTATTTCCAGTAGGAAAAATAATCTTGATTTCCAACCAACATGAGTTACAACCAGCCCTTGTGAATGAATTGAGTTTATAATTCAAGGGTCCACTGTAGCTAAATCTGGGAAATGGCCTATATGACCATCAATAGACAACTGGATAAAGAAAATGCATTTATATACAGGGTGTACTGCCCTGCCATAAAGAAGGATAAATCTGAGTCATTTGTAGGAAAATGGATGCTCCGTAAGACTGTAACAGTAAGTGAAATAAATCAGATGCACAAGTTTAAATACTGTATTGCACAGTCTCTTTTACATGAGAAACCCAAAACATAATTAAAGAGTAAAATAAAAGACAGATAACAGGAAACAAGGGGATAGGTCTTTTGCAAATGGGAATGGGTCCAAGAGATGGTGGAATGGGGAGGGGGGGTGACCTAAAAAGAGTAAGGTGTGTTTATGAACATCTACTGACCCCCCCCATGAAGGTAATCATTGTGTATTGCAAAGATATACTTGTAAATAATTAAAATCTGAAAGAAAAAAATAATACAAATCATAATCCAGAAAGAAGGTGGGTCCCCTCTGAGGGAGGCTGACCCAGTATGACACAACCAGCCCCCCCACTAGTGTCCATGCAGAAGTTGAGCACCCACAGGCGTGTGGGGCGGCAGCACGGGGAGACCTGCCCGAGGCCGCTTAGGGTTAAACCCAGCACCAGCACATGGCCAGTGACCCCACCACTAGTCACATCTTCGAAAGAAATGAAGGCACACCCCCATGGCAGAAACAGAGTAGTGACACCCGCAGCAGCACCAACACATGCAATGAAAGAGGCTACTTGTGGGGACAAGGGATGTTCGGCTCCATCTCAGGGGCAATGGAACAGAAAGTGGGGCTGCTTGGGATGTAGAAGGAAAAGGGGTGACTGCTACGGGGGAGAGCTTTCCTTCCAGGTGATGACATTATTCAGAAATTAGAGGAGGGCATCTCATAATACCACGAATGCACCAAATATCACCGGAGTCCTGATGTCTACGGTGTATGTTTCATTATGGTACCTTAAGCATCCAGCCGTACCTGCTACCCACAGCTCCTAGGAACAGATCTGATGCCCTCATCCAGTCTGCTACTGTGCACCCTTACCCCTGGCTCCTTATAGCACCCCAGGGCAGCCCAGGCAACCAGTCCTGCCCCTGACCCCGTCTGCTCTCAGAGTTGACTCCTGCCGCAGCCACACCCAAGGGTGCTTCAGGTCGTGGAGTCACTTTGGACCCACAGAGACATGGACAGTCCATCCATATGGTCTGGGCAGACAGGTTCATGGGCTGAAGTGGGTGCCAGGCTGGGCTCTGCACCAGGCTGCAGAAGGAGATGCAGACAGTGGGTTAGGGTTAGGGTTAGGGTTAGGGTTACCTTCCCTCTGCCCGGGAAGCACACAAGCCTGGACTCCAAGGCCTTCCTCACCTACCCTAAACAGGTCAAAGCTGAGTTGGAGGGAGACTGGCATCAGCACATGGGGCCAGTCAGAGGTGGATTCCACAAATGTGCTCCTGCATTCCTCTATAACCTGTCCAGGTACCAGTCTATTTTTTATCCATCCATGTCTCATCTGTGTGTCTATACCTCCCTCTCTCTGTCACTCATCTGTTTGTCCATCTATCATTCATCCATCTGTCCTTCTACCCATTGGCTCAGCAGAATCTCTGAAGTCAGTATTTGGGTAGATCGTAGTGGATGTGTGACTTGTGGCCTTTGCCTTGTGGGACACCCAGTTTAGCAGGCCAGTGGCCACCCAGGCTTATCTGCCTGCAGGAATCAGGTACTGGGTATGTAGGGGCTTAAAGGCATAAGAATGGGAAAAAGCGTTTGGTCCCAGGTAAGCCAGGCAGGACACAGTGACAGGCCACAGACCCAGGATGGGTGTGGACCAGAGCAGACACACAGCTCAATGACACTGTCCACTTTGAGGCAGTGATCACCTATGGGCATATACACGGCTACCCAGCCACATGGACATGGCCCATAGACCCAGGCCCAGCCTGGACAGCATCACATGTGCTCAGCCGGGATGGCAACTCATCCCAGTCCTCACACTGGCCAAGCACACTCTGCCTGCTGGGTGCACTGGCCCCGGATCTTTCCCTCACGTCTCTGTCTGGTCACAAGCTATACCTTCTCCACAGCTGGATGTGGACCAGCTGTGAACAGCAAGGGGCCCAGCTCACTTGTGCCCCTTGCTGTGGTAAAATTTAAATCTGTTGGACTGCACCGAGGATGAGGCATGGTCTAAGATAAAACCAGAGCTGTGGCAGTGTGTGGGCTGCCTCTAGAGCTGCAGGGGAGGGCGGCTGTGCAGCTCAGGGGCTGTCACCACCAGGCAGGTCCAGAGCCAAGCCATCACCTCCTGGGAAACAAGAGACAGAGCGGCAGGCCTGAGCCCCGAGCCACGCATCTGTACCCCTGAGCCTGGGGAGATGGCACTGCCAGGTGTCCACCTGACACCAGCTTTTCCATTCCTTGGTTGTGCTATAATCGATATTTGGGTTAGGAACGCTCTAAGAGTCTATGTGACGCAGTTCAAGCTAGTGGGGTAGAGGTGTAAACATACTGGAACTTTCTAGTGAAGACTGGCTTTTCTTATACTGTAGCCAACTTGTTATTTCCCTTGGCTGTTTTGACTGAGCTACAGATGCAAAAGCTGGACTTTGAACAGCCACTGGGACAGTGAAATTATGGCCAAGAGAATTTCAGATATTAAATCCTTGACTTGTTGAGTTGATGTCAGCTAGCACCAACCTATAGATTTAAAGGTAAATTAACCTTCAAGTTTTTTGAGAAATTGTTTACTTAGGTTGTCTTTAAAGTGGAAGCTAGGAGCTAATGGAAAAACTTGGATGTTGCCCACTGGAGAGGTTTCACGTCCTTTGTCCTTGGGTCCTGTGCTCTTGTTTTGTTACTTCTGCGATCTTGACAAGGGACCAGATGGAATAATTACTGAAGCACATGGTCCTGCAGGAGGGCTGGACTTCCTCTTCTGGTGAGTGGATGTTGCCCAGCTTTCCAGGATAGGAAGCCTGAGCTAAGAGGTAGGCCAGTCTGTCCTGCAAATCTCTCCCTTCATCCTCCATTGGAAAACCCAATGATGACCCGGGTAGATATCTTTTACTTCTCTGCAGCCCCCAAGGGGTTGGGAGGCAGGGTATGTTGTGCTGAGCTGTTGGTGCATGAATGCCAGTGGGCCCGGAGGGGCTGCTCACAGCTTTACATGCCTTGTTAGCTGGAGGCCAGGAAAGGGGGTGACACCACCAAACACCAGGGAGTGGTCTAGCGGGGAAGGGGTGGCCTTATGGGGAGGCATTTCTGGAGAGGCACTAGGTGGGCAGACAGCCTGAGCAAATGCCAGGAACATGGACCTGGAACTGCAAGGGCTTGTGGGACCAGGGGTGCAGCAGAGCCTTCCTCCTGGACCTGACTTGTGGTAGCGGCAGAGGGTGGGACATCCACCCGCTCTTCTCGAGTGGATTGAAAAGAGGCAGAAGGAGGGAAAACAAGCTGGGGGGATGGCAGTCTCCAGGAAGGGTGTGAGGGCCCCCAACTTCTGTTCAGCCCAACCTCAGGAGGGGGCTGAGCCTGCCTCCATTTTCCAAGAGCCTCTTCCTTGGAGCTCCCTGCAGGGTTGATCACTAGCACCTGCAGAACTCAGGTTGAACAAGCCCAGGAGGGAAATATGCCCTAGACACCCCATTAGCAGCAGAACTGCTGACTGGCTTGGCCAAAATGACATTGTCATCCCCAAACCTGGAAACATGACTTTGTCTTTGACAAGTGTGATCCAGTTAGGACTCTCACTCTGAGATGACCCTGGACTTAAGGTGGCAGTCAGTTTTGTGACAGGTGTCCTTGTCAGAGACAGAAGAGAGGAGATACACAGTAGGCCCTGTGAACACAGAGGCTGAGGTGGGACCAAGGGACACCTAGAGCCCTTGGGGACTGGAAGAGGCAGGAAGTCCCCTCCCCTAGTGCCCTTATGAGGAGCTGATCTCTGTGTCCTCACCTCTGGCCTCCAGGATTAGGGAAGAGTAAATTTCTGTTGGCCTCAGTGGCCCTTTTGCAGCCGTTACTGTGTCTCCTCAGGGACTCATACATCACTACTCTCTTTGGAAAAGCTTCTCCTAAAGGCCCATTTGCTAAAGGCTTGTTCACCAGTGTGGTGTGAATGGGTGGCGGTAGAGCCCATTGGAAGTGGAGCCCAGTGGGGAGGAAGTGAGGTCACGGTGCAGCCCAGTGGACAGGAAGTGAGGTCACGGTGGAGTCAGTGGGGAGGAAGTGAGGTCACAGTGAAGTCAGTGGGTAGGAAGTGAGGTCACAGTGAAGTCAGTGGGGAAGAAGTGAGGTCACAGTGGAGTCAGTGAGGAGGAAGTGAGGTCACGGGGGAGGGGGAGAACACTGCAAACCTAGCCCCTTCTTCTTCCTTTTCTCTTTCATTTCCAGAACATGAGCTGAGTAGTTTCACTCTAGCATACCTCCTGTCCAGATGGGCTGCCACACACCTAAAGCAACACAGCCATCCCACCATGAGTGGAAATCTCAAAAACTATGATTGAAATAAGCTTTTCTTTGTTACAAGGTGACCCTCAGTTACTTGTGTTTTTAGTTGATTTTCTCTGAGTAGCTCTAATGTGGCATCTTCTCTCTTCAGCCACGTGGAATCTCTCCAGAAGGGGATCCTCAGGTTATTAGTCACAGTGACAGAAAGCCGATGGACACAGTGTCAAAGGACTGTGGAAACAGGTTGCTTGGAGCTGTATGAGGGGCTGATGCTGCCAGTGTCTGCCAAGCGTCAGCCACAGGCCTCCAGGAGCACATTAGGGGCAAGGCCAGGTGGATCCACCCACAAAACTCACAGAGGCGCAGGCGTATTTTTCCAACACGCATCCCCCATCAGGCCTTGGGTCCAACATGCCCTGGTTGGCACCAGTGGTGAACAGGAAAGTGGGGCTGGGTAAAGAGGGATCAGTGTGGCCACTGTCATTCCCCTAGGGTGTGGCCTGAGAACAGTCTGCCCTCTCCCCAGCCTTGGGGTTCTAGCAGCTGTGCCATGGACACAGCTACCTGGCTACACAGAGTTCCCGGGGACATCTGTTCCAGTCCTTCGCTGATGAGGTCTCCACACAGCTTTCCCAGTCCTTGCCCAGAGCAGACCCTACCAACCTGGCCCTCTGGTGGATGGCACCTGGGCCTTGCTGCAGAGGGCATGAAGTCTGGTCACAGCCCACGTGGTGTCCAGGCTGTCTCAGGCTCAAAGACAAGACAATGCAGCCAAGCAGATGCGAGCTAGGAAGGCTCGGTGCTATGCAACTGGTCCTCACGGCACCACTCATCCAGAGCCTGTTTCACACTACACAGAGTTCCGACAGCATGGCTCATGGGGTCCCATACTCAGAGAAGATGGGAGCCGGGAGCTACATCAGGGGAGGCTGCAGAGGCAAGCACATGGGCAGCAGGAGAGGGCAGCAGGCTGAAACAGGACACCACCTGGGCACAGAGCAGGTGTCCCAAGCCACTGGGTACAGATTGGGACCCCACTCCCTGGAGGCAGTGGCCAGTGGCTTTGGACCAATGCAGTAGGGCGGACCCTTTATCCAAACAGGATGCCACAGGTCCTCAGCATAGTATTATTTCTATCTTTTCTTCTTAAATTGAGAACTTTTGCATTTCCACTTCAAGCACTTTATGAATTCTCTGGCACATGTCAATGGGCAGCATCACAACTCTTGCACTTTGGGGGCATAAAGTAAAATAAAGGTTAGCTGAATACAGGTCCCTATGATGTGGGAGGGTACCTGACACTGCGAGGGCTCTGCATGGCTCACAGGCATGCAGCACACACCATGGACTCAAGACGCAAAGGGTGATTCACGTCCCGGCAGACAGAGCTGGATGGCTTGCTACTGAGAAGGGCACGCAATGTAAAACTTAAGCACTTAGGTTTTATTTCTGGAATTTTCCACTTAATATTTTCAGGTTATGGTTGGTCAAGGTAGCTAGGACTGGAAAGCAAGACCGGCTGCGGATGAGGAAGTGACTGTGTCTCCTAACAAGGCAGCGCCACACACTGTAGCCTGACCATGCTGCGTGTCTCCCAGAGACCCAGGGGCTTCCCAGTGAGCCTGTTCACAAAGCCCTGGGGCTCTGCAGCCTCAGTGTCCCCACAACCAGGGAAAGAGGGAGGGGCATTCACGGGACATCCTAGGATCTCAAGGGTCAGCTCCAGCTCCCCTGGAGATTCCAGCAGAGCTCTTGGTGGCTGAGGGTGCTGAGTCCCCTAGGACACTGGATGTGCTTCTTGCAATTGCAGTCTGGTAGGTGGTGACTCTTGTGTCACAGGATGCTGTCCAAGTAACGCACAGAGGACACCAGCCCAGGATGCTCCATCTGTCCTCTTCCCCATTTCCTCCCTAAACCTTAGAAACTCCCAAATGATTAGGGTTGTTTTTTAAAAAAAATTTTAGTATTTCAGATTAGGTAGTAAATGTGTAATTTATTTTTATGATAAATTGAAATTTATTTTAGCTGATGGAAAAAAACACAAGTTGTGCGCTTCGCTTCATGGGCTGTTCAGATCAGGCAAGCGCAGTCCCCTTAGATGACTATCATTCTCTGTAGGGGATATCTGACTCTGCCTTCAGAAGAGGCCTCTGGATGCTGCTGAGATCTGGGGGCTCAGATAGTCTCAGGAAGGGGACCTGCCCTATGTGACTAGAGGTTGGATTCAGTCTTACCCTGGTCTCCTGGGAGGAGAGGGGGGATTACCAATGGCCAGTGTGTCGGTCACCTTTTTGTCACTGTGACAAAATGCCTGAGGTACTCAGCTTAAGGGAGGAAAGGCTTATTTTGGTTCATGGATGCAGTGGTTTCAGTCCACAGCCTGTTGGCCCTGTCGCTCGGTGTCTATGGTGGCAGAGTGCTTCCTGGTGGGAATCTGCTGAAGAAGGCTGGTCACCCCATGGCACCAAGCAAGAAAAGAGAGCAAGGGGCTGGGGACCCCATATCCCTCCAGAGGCCTACTCCCAAGAGGCCCCAACCCCAATGTCTCCGAGCCTTCTAGCAGGACCTGGACACTGAGAGCAAGTCTCAGGGCCCAGCACTCAGCAAAGGGAGGGTAAGGCCCAGCAGGAGAGCCAGGCCAACTGGGGGTCAGTAGAATTGGGAACAGGGGATGTTCACTGCTTCTCCACTTGTGTAAGACTCCTGGACCCATGCTGTGGCCTCCTCCCAGAGCTGTGGAGCAAGCACATCTGGCTCCTGGGGCTCAGCTGTGCTGGGCTCCAGGGGCTCCCAGGATGCACAGTGAGTCAAGTGGCTCCTGCTCCCTCTTGGGTGACATGTGCCTGCTGTGGAGCTGAGGGCTGTGGGCTCAGAACCTCAGTTTCCTTACCCCAGAGCAGCTTAGTCATAACCTGGACCACCCAGGATGTGGGGTCATTGAAGGAAACAGTACAGATGGCCCCTAGAATGGCATCAGGAAACAACTTCAGCATGCTCTTTTGTGACATAAAAATATACCATCCCAACACCATCCTGGTTGGCTTCCTGTGGCTGGAGCAAACATCTGACACCCACAATTTAAAGCAGAGATTTCATTTGGCTCATGGCTTCGGGAGGTTCAGTCTATGGTGGGCGGCTCTTGGGCACAAACATCAGGGTGGAAGGCAGAGCTGCTCACATCATAGAAGCCTGGAGGCAGCGAGTAGAAGGAGAGCCGCAGAGGAGGGGGCCAGGGCATGGCCCTATATATGGTCCCAGCAAGCGACGTCCACGTGGCCTACCAAGGAGTGTGCTCTATTAACCTCCTAGGTATTTCTCAAACCAACCAAACTGACTACCAAGATTATGTATTTTACTCTGAGCAACTACACTGAAGATAAAATAGTTCAACATACTATTTTTTTTTTTTTTTTTCTACTGGGGATTGAACTCAGGACCTTGCACTTACCAGGTATGCCCTTATGCCACTGAGCGATAACCGTGGCATATTTATTCTTTTATTATGAAACGTTAATCTTGCATAAACCAACCACACAGAGAAGATGAGCTAGCACAAACATCAATTCTCTGTTCTCCCATACCGGCGAGGCATCCCATGATTCAGTTCAACTCTAACGCTGAGCCCTGAACTCACATAGACCGCGCAGGTGAAAGGCACAGACCCAAGAGGCGGCTCCTCTGCCTGACCACAGTCCTGAGGGTTCCCGTAACCCCAATTCAGCTTCCCTTTTCTCTAGCCCCACCCACAGAACTCCACATCATGCTTTCAGTATGACGATCGGTCCACTGTCAGGGTTAGTTCAAACCACACAGAGGAGACTCAGAGGGTGAGGCAGCACTGGGCGAGGTATAGACTTCCTGTGTCCCTCAGGGTGCCTCCCACCCCGAAGCTCCCTAGCCTTGTTTTAGAGTTTCAACAGAAATGTCATTCTATACATGTAAAAGTCATGAAGATCACAATAGACTCATATGCGTCAAACCCTAGCAATGAAAACTAAAGCCAGGAAGGCATGGAGGCCGGGTCCTCACAGATAGGCGCCTGAGGACCAAAAGGCTGGCAGGAGAGTGGCAGAACCACAGCCACACAGAACACACTTGTGCAGAACGCTGCCCAGCAACCGCCTGCCCGTTTTGGACCGACTCCATCCTGTGATTGATCCTCACAGCCAAATGTTATTGTTTCAGAACAGCTTATATAAGCTCCCCATCTTACCTTTCACAATTTTGCCTTCTTTCACCTCTATGCACACCCCCTCCCCCCCCAGTAGTCCGTATTGTGACACTCACCTCCAGTGAAACTTCCTCTTTGGAGAAGCCGTGTTAAACCACGGGTCACTGATCCAACCCAGCCTTTCTCCATCCCCAGAGCAGGGAGCTCCTATCCTCCACTCACTCAGGTTTGGGACAACTCAGAGTGGTGTAGGGTCTCCCCCAAGAATTATTTTATTTATTTATTTATTTATGTATGTATGTATGTATGTATGTATTTATTTATTTATTTATTTATTTATTTTTGTGGAATCAGGGATTGAACTCAGCCCCTTGTGCTTGCCAGGGAAGTGCTTATTCTACTGAGCCTTCTCCCCGGCCCAAGAGTTATCTTATTAACAAAGGAGAGAATAATGTCAAAGGTCTTAGTGTTATGCCAGGAATGGAGACAGGGAGCAAAGCTTTGTGTTTTCCTTACACGGCAGTCGACTCTCTTGGGCTCTGTCTGGGGGCAAGGAGCTCACCTCACTGGTTTCTCCAATACACCAGGCCCACCGCCATCCCTGTAGCTGCGTAACTCCCAGGCAGAATCCTGCCATGTTTGGCTCCGTGCTCAACAAGCTGTGATTTAGATTATCTGCTTGACCAGACTCTGGAGACTTCTAGGCCCATTGTCTAGGCAGTTCCTTGTAAAATCTACCTTTAGCTAAAGAACCTTGTTTTCCCAATATCTGATTGGGTTCCCCATCCCCACAGTCCCCAGGAGATATCTCGTCACTCTGGCTGGCCTTTAGAAAGAATCTGGCTGGGTCAGTTTAGCAAGAACCCTCCTCACCCCAAGGTTTCGCTTTAGATGTTTCTATCACTGACCTCAGCTGCTCCTCACTGTCCATCCTCCCACCCCGTCATGACAGGGAGCCTGGTTTATAACAAGTTCTCCCTTCCCCTACCCAGTATTTATTTTCTGACATTCTCCCATTGCTTTTTGTGACACTGTTGAAGGACATCTGTTTGCCCAGTGGTATCTTTGTGCCCGTCTCTACATGCTACTCAGGTTGGCATAGAGCAGGCACCCAGGACCATGCTGAAGGGCAGAGCCGAGGATTAGACAGATGGGTTCTGAGAAAGAAAATTTCATGGGGCTGGGGGCGAGAGCAAGTGCTTCGAAGACTGAGTCTTATGGCCCGTGACTTAACAGCAGAATTTTCTGCTGAATGGGCACCTGGTCCCAGGACTGCTCGCGCAGACCACCCACCCTGCGCACACAGAGCTCCTGCTCCCCCCTGGAAGCTGAAGTCCATGCTTCCTGGAGCTGAGCCTATTACTGGCTCTTCCAGGATGAGGGCCCGGAACAGGAAGTGTCCCATCTCCCTGCAGTCTGGGCATAAACTCTGGAAGGCAAAGAGCTGTGTGGGCAGTGTGACGAGTGGGAACCTCCTCAGAGAGGGTCAGGCCTGGGCTCCCTGGCCACCACACAGTCCTTCCTGAGGTGGACAGGTAGGATGCCCAGTGTCCTTGTGGACACCTCTAGTGGGCAGCTGCCTGAGCCATGTAGCCTCTCCCTGCTGTGACCTGCCCAGCCTGCAGCTCCTGGGAGTCTGCAGAGGATGCTGGGAGGCTGTCGTCAGAGCCTGGGCATGGACTTCGGCCCCTTTATGCCATGGTGTTTACACACCTGCCCTGCCACTCTGGGAACCTGAGGATGGGAGCTGAGCCTCAGTTCTTCTCATCCCCATGATTCAGATGTGGCCAGGAGGGTGAAGAGATGTGACTGCTGAAATCATGGGCTATTGTGCACTGAAGTGTCCCTCAGCCAGCCCTGGTGGCATGTGCGTGTTGTCCCAGCTATTCAGAACACTGAAGCAGGAGGATTCGAGGCCAGCCTGAAAAACTTGGCAAGGCTCTGTCTTTTTAAAAAAGAAAGTGCTCTGAAACAGATGTGTCCACATCATAATCCCTGGAACCTGTGGACATGACCTTATGAAGATGTACAGCTTTTGTAAAGATGTCACTGGGATCAGTGAGGTCATTAGGGAAGACCCTAATTTCGTGACAAGTAGCTGTATGGAGAAAACGGAACTGGGCTGTATGCAGATGGACCAGAGGTAGCGATGGTGTCCTGGCCAGGAGCCCAAGGACCATGAGCAACCAGCAGACACCAAAGAAGGCAGAAGAGGTGAAGAGCATGCGGCAAGGGCATGGCCTGGCCACACCCCATGGCAGATTTCCAACCCCAAGAGATGATGTTTCTCTGGTTCTACCACTAGACTGGGACTGTAGGCAGCAGCCCAGGAAATTGAACCCAGGACAGCTGTGCATATGGGGTGCCTTGCATGACTCCTACGCTCACCCCCAGACATCAGTCATAGCACTTATTCAGAGACTCAGAGATGACAGACAGGCAAGGCCTAGCCAACCACATGGACCACCTGTGGCTCTCATGTGAATGTGCTGAGCATGCAGGTCATATAGTTGACTCTGATGCCTATGCCATGTTCACAATCACGTTAGTCCCCTTAAATATGTCCCTAGGGGTGAGGTCTTTGTTTTTTGGTACTGGGGATTGAACTCAGGACCTTACACTTACCGGGCAGGCGCATATGCTGCTGAGCTATCTGCCTGGCCCAGAAGTGAGGTCTTGATGGCCAGAAAGCTATACTAATCCAGGAGATGGACCTGCCTGATCCTTAAGAGGCCCCAACTGGCATCCAACAAAGGTGACCTCCTCTCCTCCTCATGGGCGGGACAGCAAGGACTTTCAGGATCAGTGACCTGGGATATTGCCAGCTGGAGCGGACACTTTCCATTACGCGCTGACCCAAAAGATTTGGGCCAAGGAAATGGAGTGTTTCGCATGTTAGTCTCCTAACACTTCGCTTTCTTGCTTCCTACCCATCAGAGCAGCAAATGCAGACAGCGCACAGCCCAGGCCATCTCCTGGACATGTCTGTGGTACATGCCCGAGTGCCCTGGGCATGTCCTCATCAAGCTGCAGTCTTGGGAGGAGGAAATGATGGCATATCTGCAGAATGTCCACTGCAGCCGCCAACTTTCATGCTGGTCCTTGGCTCTGTCACTCCTCTTAGATAGGGCTGAGCAGACAGACCTCAGTCCCCACTGCAGTGGGGCCCTCTGGCACCCAGGAGGCACCTACTGACTCACTTCCTTCTTGTTCATTGGCTCCCATGGAGCTCTAATACAAAAGGAGCTGCTCCTGTCCCTGTGCACCCAATGTTACCGTCTGGACAGAGCACTCAGCCACAGTGAAACTTGGCTGAGGGAGAGAGAGTAGCCAGCCTGGGGACCTCAAGGCAGTCCTGCCCAGAGGCTAGCAGGTGGCTGGGAGGACCCTGAGCTCTCTCCTCTCAGGGGCTGTACATCTTGTTGGACAGGGTGGACAAAGCTCTGAGGTCACATTTACTGGTGCCAAATGCCCCAGGTCAGGGCTCCTCCATGGAAGGCTGCTTGGAGGAGGAGGTGGCCTCTGCCTTAGCCGACGAGACCTGGGTGAGCTGTGAGGGGAGGGGGTCAGATGGGGCACAGCCATCAGGAATGAGTGCAAACCCACTGACACGTAGGCAGCTGGCCGGTCCTGGAAGGGGGGAACCCACCAGAACACTGGGGCATTTTGTCCAGACCAAGCCTCAGGAAGACCCCGCAGCTCGGCCCGGCAGAGCCCCGTGCTGGCAGCATCGATCTGCCCAAGCCTCCTGTAGTGAGTGTGGTCGAGGCTCACACGCTGAGCTCGGGAGATGGATGGCCCAATTTAGCTCCTGCATGTTCCGCGTCACAGAAAGTAATTTATCGAATGCGTCTACCTGAAGACAACAACGAAAAATTAATCCCCACAGTGAATAACAGCCTCTCCAAGGGGATAAGACGCCTCATTTCCCAGGCTTTGATCTCCACGCTTGGCCTGGAAGGCGATCTGTCACTTCCCACGTGGGTGAGGCTGGTATAGGCTGACCCGGGACAAGCCACTGAGGACGGCCACCCGGGCCCTCCTGTCGCCTGTGGAGCCTTGCAGAGTATTCTAGAGCTGCTTCCCCTTTCTTTCCATTCTGGTCTCTTCAGTCACCTCAGAATCCTGTACTTGATCACGGTTTTATTTGTTATAGTGCTAGCAACTGAACTCAGGGTCTCTGTGCTGAGCCACATCCCAAGTCGTTTTCTTATTATTTTATCTTTTGAGAGAGTCTCACTATAAGACTAAGTAGCCCAGGCTGGGCTCAAACTAGCAACTCTCCTGCCTCAGCCTCCTTGTGTGCAAGGATTTTAGGCATCACACAGTTTGGTGCATAATAGTTTATCTTAACTTAGACTATATTTTGGAACTTTTTGGATTTATAGAAAAATTGCACAGAAGTTCTGAGTTCCTAGTGGGATGTGTTTGTTGCAATTCATGGACCAATGTGAATGCATGCTTATTAACTAGATTCATCATTTGCAACAGGGTTAATTCTTCAGATTAGGTATTCTTTGGGTTTTAACAAATGTTGGACGACACACATTCACCATCACAGAGCCATGCCACACAGGACAGTGTCACTGCCCCACAACTCTCCTCCCCACTCACCCATGGCAACCACTGGCCCTTTCCCTGTCTCCAGAGCCTCAGCTTTTCCAGAATGTCATGACATTGGGAGCCTCAGGTAGGCAGCTTTTTGAGACTGCATTCTCTCAGCAATGTTTTTAGTTCCTGTCTTTTTGTGACTTGATCGTTTGCTTATTATTGCCTGGGTGCCCCACGGTTGGCCTGCTCTCCTCCTGAAGGTTATCTTGATTGTGGACAGCTTGGAAATTATGATCTGAGCTCTTAAGAGTGGCTTGGTCACCTGTGTCCAAAGCCATGAATGTCTGGGCATCACTGCAGTGACTCAGGCCCTGGTAGTGTCCACAGCTCAGGCACGTGTCACATTCCAGGCACTGAACACTCAGCTCATGTGAACAAGTCAATGAGAGTTCACTCCACCACTCAGCATTTATTGAGCACCTCCCCTGTGCAGGCTTTGTCCCAGGGCCCAGGGACAAAGTTATGCCCTGTTTTGGAGTCCCATGAATTAGACAAAAACCCAGCTAGCCATCAAATGTATCATCAAGTAAGTTCCAGAGGGAGTGTTTGAACCAGCACACCCAAAAGTCCTTTTCTAGAGGGGAAAGGACAGAGGAGGAGTTTCCCATGGAAGCTTCTAGAAGCTTTATACATATTCTGGATATGTAGGGAGTAAGGGAACTGTGACAGAGTGGGCAGTCTTGGCTCAGAAGCTGACTTTGCTGCTGATGCCAGGGAGCAAAGGCCAGGGGCACAGGCTGGGGGAGGCCTGCAGGGCGAGGGCAGGAGGATGACACTGGAGCTGGGCAGTGCTGTGGGTGGGATTACAAGCACAGAGCTCCAGCTTTTCCTGCCATGCTACTGAGAGTCCCCAGCTCGGAAGACGAGCAGAAGGTCACCCACTGCCTGGCATTTGCTGAGCTGGGGTGTCTAGCCCTAGTGACCCCAAGTGGGCCAGGACCTGCCCAGCACCCCCCAAGGCAGCAAAGCCTACTCTGGACCTCACAGTGGGCTTCGTGCTGCTGCAGTTCCCAGGGGTGCTGGGCTGGGGTCTGAGTCACTGCTACTATTTGGACACGTTCCCCTTTAGAATGACAGCCTGGGGCAAAACTATTAAATACCAATTCAGAATAAATGCCACCAGGAACTCCAACCATCCTTCATCGTTCAAGCAAAGAAATGCCACCGGGAGCTAGGAGAAGAGGCGAGGCTGCGGAAGGGACGCCCAGCCCACTCTCTCCAGCTGTCACATGGCAGGGGGCCGGATGTCCACCAGGGAGGTCTGGGTCTTTCTGCAGATCCTCAGAGAGGCACTTTCCACCCAGAAACCCACTGTAGAGCCGGGCCCTGGTCCCAGCCTGCAGGCTCTGGGGATGGCTTGTCACCTGCATTCAGGGTTTGTGCTGGAACACAGTGTCAGGCTGTGGGCTTGTTGGCTCAGTGCCAAGTGGCAGGGGACATCTGTTCCAATTTGGCTCTAAAGTGTAACCCACCCCCCAAGGCTCACGTGTGGAAGGCTTAGTCCACCACGCAGCCATGTTCAGAAGTGGAACTTTTGAGAAGTGGTTGCATCATAAAGCACTAACCTTGATGGTGGACTAATCCACTGACAAGCCAGGTTAACGGGCAGTCGGAGGTGGGGCCTATTGGAGCAGTGAGTCATGCCCATTGCCCTTGGGGACTGTGTCTTGTCTCTGGCCTTTGCACTCAGGGTCTCTCTACCTGCTTCCTGGCACCCTGAGCTGAGCAGCTTCCTCATCACACCCTCCCACCACGGTGTTCCTGGCCTGGAGCCCGCTGACCATGGACTGAGACCTCTGAAACCATGAGTCGAAACAATCTACTCTTCCTACAGATTGTTTTTCTTAGGTATTTGGTCACAGTTGTGGACAACTGGCTCATCCAACCCCATTCCTGCCCTCTGGACATGCCGTAAGGGCTACTGGTAGAAAGGTACAATGGGCCTCCCTCTGAGCCCACGCCCACCTCAGCATTGAGTGCCTGTGCCCACTACAGAGCTGACTTTCAAAACAGGCTGGGGACGCTGCTTGGGCTCAGGTCCTGAGTCTGACCTGATGGGCAACATTATAAGTGGCTAGCCCTATCTATGTTACAATTTCCTCTTGTGTGGCCTGGGGACTATACAAGTGCACCCCCTCCAAGAATGTCCCTGAGACCATCTGGGGACCTTGCACTCACTATACACCTTTGGCTCCTTTGGGGTCCCCGATGCTCCACGGAGAGCCAGGTAACACACTGGTTGGAGGGGAGTCCACCATGGGAGTCTACCACACAGAGAGTGTCCTCCATCTCCCCAGTGGGAGGCGGACAGAGAACTACAATGGCCATAACAAATATAGTATGAGCAAGTCAGGGCTGGTATTGTTTTTGCTTTCTTTTTTAAATACAAGGTCTCACTAGGCAGCTCAGATTGGTAGTAATCCTCATGTCTCAGCCTCCTCAGTGCTGGGATTACAGGTGTGCATCACCATGCCCAGTTCCAGGGCTGGCACAGCATGTGGTACAGGGATCTAACGTGGGAGCTTGCACTTGCTAGGCAGGTGCTTAAGCCACTGAGCTATCTCCCTGGGCTGGGTTTTGTGGTAGTTGTCGAAAGAAAAGAGAACACAGGTACAATGGAGGTAAGGTGCAGAAGACTATACAGAGAGCACTAAGACCCCGCCTGGTCCTTGCATCCCACCACCCATGGTGAGACATCCGCAGTGCAGGCAGTCTGTCTAGCTCAGTGCAGGTCAGGATGACAGCATGTGTACCATAGTTACTTTGTTTTTATTTTTATTTTTATATATTTTACCCCACCCCCCAGGATGGAACCCAGGCCTTCATGCATGCTAGTCAAACATTCTACCACTGAGTTATATCCCAAGCCTTTAAAAACTTATTTATTTATTAATTGGTATTGGGGATTAAACCCAGGATCTTCACACTGAGCTATATCACCAGTCCTTCTTAAATAGTTTTCTTTTTAGTTGGACACAGAATCTTACTAATTTGCCCAAGCTGGGCTCAAACTTGAGATTCCCCTGCCTCATTTTCTCGCAATGCTGGGATAACAGGCTTGTGCCACACCCAGCTCACAGACTTCACTTTGTAGAAGTTTTAGGTGCATAGAAAGACGGTGGAGAAAGGAGAGCACACGCCACGCCTCCTTCCTCTGCCGACAGCAGTAAGGTCAACATGCCCCCAGCCCTTTGCTCTTTTCTCTTATAGTCATTGACGTCAGAAGTGGTTTCTGCCAGTGGCTGCTCATGCCTGGTCCCCTGTGACAGACCTGATGATTGCCCTCTAGTCACAACAGGTTGTTCCAGGGTTTGCACCCACACGGGCAGGGCTACAGGTTAAGGAGCTCGAGTGCCCAGGTCAGGTCAAAGGGTGTGGGCATTTCATGTTTTCATAGCAATTGATTTGCTGTCCTCAGGGAGGATGGGCCAACATAAATTCTTCCCAAATGTAAGCCAGAAACCTACTGCCTGCCCCACTCTTGCCCAAGCAGTGCACAGTCAGACCTCAAATGGCACCAGCTCTGAGACTAACACCCTCTCTCTTCCCATCGTGGATTATTCACAGTCCCTAGGGCCGAGTAGCTGGAACAGCCAGCTCTTTGGGAGCACCCAGGCCCCAAATCAGTTGCAATACTACTAATCATAGCAACAAGTGATCAAAAATGAAACTTCAAAAGTACCCCTTACCATAGCTTCACAGATATGAACTGAAGATAAGACTAACAAAAGACCTGCAAGACCCAGACACCAAAAACACTAAAACATGTCTGAGCCAAAGGAAAGAAGACCTCCTGAATGGAGAGACACCCATGAATATGCAGAGAAGGCTCAACACCGTCTTCTTATGACGCTGGCTCTCCCCAGATTGATTCACAGAGTCAAGGTGATCCCAGTCAAAATCTCAGCAGGCCTTTTGTAGAAAATGACAAGCTCATTGCAGAATTTGTATAGAAATGCAAACTAGGTAGCGCAGCTAACACAGTCATGCGCTAGAACAGACCTGGAAGACTCCTTCAGTTGACTTACTATGAGCAGAGCAACGAAGCCAGAGCCACCAAGGAGACAGACAGACGAGGGGACAGAATAGGGGCTGCAACAAACTGCAGGGGCAGCCTGGTCTGCAGGGATGGCTCCTCCTTCATCTCCATTACTTTAACATTTTTTAATTAGAACATCTTTTTGTTTTCCTTCTAGAGCCCCCTGGCTAGAGGTGAGTAGATTTGCTTGGTATTCTCCAAGAGCCAGCTTTTGGACTTGCCATTCCCCCTATTATTTATTTTTCTATTTCATCAATGGCTGTAATTCATTAGCTCCTTTCCTCTGCTCACTTTGGCTTTAATTTATTTCTTTTCTTTTTTTTAAAGCTTCTGGAGGTGGAAGGGGAGGCCGCTGACTCAAGGCCTTCCTACATTTCTAACAGTACAAGACTTTTGTAATGCTACGAATTTCCTAGCAAGGGCTGCCGTAGTGGTGCCGCACACATATCCTGACACAGGCCTCCGGCACGTTCTAGTTTCCCATTTGATTTCAACTTCAATGCATGTGTGATTTAGAACAGTGATATTTACGAATATTTGCTGACTTTTCCAGGGGTGTTTCTCTTATTGATTTCACTTTTTTTCCTAGTACTAGAACTTGACCCTAGCACCAGACAAATGCTCTATCACCAACTGAGCTATATCCCCAGACCTTTATAAATTTTATCTTGAGACAAGTTCTTGCTAAATTGCCCAGGCTGGACTTGAACTTTTGATCCTCCTGCTTCAGCCTTCAGATTAGCTGGGATTACAGGCGTGCGTGCACCACTGAGCCAGCTTGTGATGGGTTTCTGATGATTCCACTGGGGTTAATGTATTTGTAGGAATTGAGTAATTTTGAATTTATTAAGACTTGATTAATGGACTATGGTTTATTCTATAACCGTCCCCAATGTACTAAAAGAGAAAGCTGTCAATCAGGACAAGATGGGTAAGAGTGTGAGCCAGATGTTCTCTATTCTTGCTGATTTTATGCCTTCTTGCTTTATTTGCTATTGAAAGTGGGTGTCGAAGTATCTGAGGATCTCAGCAGTTTTATCTAGCTTTCTTTGCAGGTCTATCCATTTTTGCCTCATATATTTTGAAACTCTTATTATGAGGGTGATAAAGATTTAGCGTTCTGTCCTACAGAACTGAGCCTTCCACTATTATGAAATAGCTGTCTTTACCTCTGTTGGTGTACTTTGTTCTGAAAGCTACTTGAGACTAATATAGCTGCTCCAGTTTTGCTTGGATTAATGGAATGTGATCCTTCTACCCTCTTACTTTCAACATATTTGTGTCTTTCTAATGCAAGTGTCCTTCTTGGAGCTAACCATTGTCTAGCATTAAAGCTCTGCCTTCTGATTGGAATGCTTGCACCACTTGCATGAATAGGATTGTGGATATAGCGAGCCTTCACTCTGTTCTCTTTCTGTTATTTTTTAGGGGTGTGTGTGTGTGTGTGACTCAGGGTCTGCACGTGCTAAGCACATACTTTACCACTGAGACCTCAGTCTTCCAATTGTTTTTTATTTATCCTGTGTGTATTTTTATCTCTGCTCTTCCCCATTTCTCTGCCTTCTCTTGAGTTGAATATATTTATGATCCCATGTTATGGCTTTGGCCAGCTGATGCGCTATCATTCATTTTTCTCTATTTTAGCTATTGTTTGGAACAATTGTGTAAGCCCTCCGGCCCACCCCTCTTTGCTCTCATCTTCTTGAGTGAAGGGGAACTGCCTTGAACCACCTACAAAGTATATAATTTAGTTAATATATACAGTTAATGAAACTTAAATTTGTTATTAGAATATTAAAAATACAGGGAAAAATGATGGACTCCAGGTTGGATGTGTCTGCTCTAGAGTTTGCTGCGCGCCTCCTTCACTGGCCCCTGTTAGAGCCACGGGCCATCTGCCACTCCACGTGTGGTCAAGAACCTTGGGCTGCAGGTCTCTAGTCCTCCTCAACGTCTGTGCTACTATGAGCGGACACAGCCTTCCCAGGTCATAACCCTCAAGCTACACTGTCATCCTTTTCTGTTTAATGCCAGTTATTTTTTCTCCCTCATTCCTGGTGAATGAACCCAGGGCCTTTGCTCTGAATCCCAGCCCTAGCCTCATCTATCCATCCATCTTATTGTGAGACAGGGTCTCTCAGAGTTGTTCAAGTCTCTGAGTCTGGGCTTGAGCTTGCGATCCTCCTGCCTCAGTCTCCAAGAGCACCACCTGACCTAAAGCCAGCTATTTTCTTTTTCTGGGGCGGGGAGGAAGAAAAGCTGTTATTCATTTATCCCTGCAGCTAAGCCCTTCTTTACCTGGTGTGTTTCCATCTGACCATTTTCCTGTTACCTGAAAAGTGTCCTTCCTGTAGTCTGGGCTGCTGTGATGAATTATTAAACCTTTTATATTTTGAAAACTCTACCTTTGTTTTTGAAATGCATGCTTTCCGTTCCCTTTCAATACATAAAAGAGCCAGCTCTCCACTCTTCGCCCAGGCACCTCCCCGACAATGCCTCTACTGTCAGCCTTCTCTGTCCTCTTTGTGTGCGAAGTGCCCTTTTCTCTCTGCTGGCTTCTAGATTTGCCTTCACTGGGTTTCAGCAGTTTGAAAACCATGTGCCCTGGTGGATTTTTCTTTCTTTTTCTTCTTCTCTCTAAAGTGTCCTGTGCCTGGGTTTCACGGAGCTGCTCAGACCTGTAAGTTCACAGTGTATTTCAAATTTGGAAAAAATATCTCCATAATGATTTCTTCAAATATTTTCCTCAGTCCGCCCCAGTGTAGCTGCCTCCATCCGTAGGGCTGTATGTATCTCTACATTGTTTGGAGCCATGTGTGGGTCACTACTGCCCCATGAAAACAAAACAAAACAACAAAGGCAAAGCAAACAATTCTACCTATTGTTTCACTTGGGATGGCTTTTCTTGCTCCTCCTCAGGTTCACTATTTTTTTCTCCTGTAATGTCTGATTGCCCATTAATCCCACCCTCGCTACTCTTCACTTCTAACATGATAGTTTTCACCTTTGGAATTCTGACTTGGGTGAAGCTTTGGAGCTTTTGATTATGATAAAATACACAATACATGCAATGTACCACCTTCATCATCTTAAAACATATATATCTCTGGGTTTAACAAATACTTTCCAAGTCTCTGCCTGGCTTTTTATCTATGTCTTCACTCTAACCTGTGTGCTGATCCTGGGTCAATGCTGGTAAGTTGATTTCCATCCCCATAGGGTCATGCTTTCCTACGTGGGGGAGTACCTGGGGACTCCCTCCCTCCCTTCCTTTCTTCCTTTGCAGCCAGGAATGAAACCCAAGGTATCTTCTACAGGCAAGCATCTTGCTGGTAATCTGTATCCCTAGCACCTTTCATAAATATTTTATTTTGGCACAGCATCTCGCCAAACTGCCTTGGCTGGCTGTGAACTTGTGATCTTCCTGTCTCAGCCTCCTGCGTAGTCTGAGTAGCTGGGATTATGGGCCTGCACCACTGTACCTCGCTGCGTGTCTCCGAAGCTCTGAGTGGATGCCAGGCATTGTAGATTTAGCTCTGTTGGCTTCTAGGTACTTAAGTTTTTGAGCTGTATTCTGGGTGAAGTTAGTTACCTGGAAGCAGTTGGATCCTTTCAGTTTCTTTCAAAAGAGATCTGTTAAGTGTGGCCCAGGATTGTTTAGTCCAGGAGTGAGCATCCCTCTCTGTGGAGGCAGGACCTCTTGAGGGCTCCATGCAGAGCTCCTTGGGCTCTAAGGCGTTAGGTTGGAAAAAGATGTGCCCTGGTGTGTGTGGTGGGACACGGCCTCTTGTCCTCTAGTGATGCTCTCTGCATCTTCTGGTCCTCTCCTCTCACCATGTACTCATCAGTTCTCTGGGCAGGGGCTGCTGCAGCACCCAGGGCCCCTCTGTGCAGCCTCCTCCACTCAGCTGTCCATCCTGCATGCTGTCACCGCCTTGGGCCCCAGACCCTGTATTCCAGCCTTTGTGAAGTCCACCCTCTGTGCTGTACCTGGAGATACTCAGCGCTGCAAGACCCCTGTTTACTTCCCATCTTTCCGCCATGGTCCACCCTTAATCGGGGCCTGAAGTCTGGCCCTAGGATCCACCTCCTCACACGTTGTGCCCGAGCTTTGTCATTTTGCATGCAGATGATGAACCCAGCCTCTGCTTTTCCAGCTAGGCCACAAGTAGAAGTAGGCATTATTTTTCTAACTTTTAGGTTTCTTGTTTTTTAATGGATAACCGCAGACCCAAAGAAATGTACAGGGGAGAGCAGTGCGTGGCCTGCCTGGAGGTCCCACGGTCACCCATCTGCATGCAGTAAGTACTGCACACCTCCCTGCTCTAATCATGACTTACACGTGCTGCTAGGAGCTGACCCCAGCGGGACAGGAAGGCAATGCCCACCTCTCACCCAGGACTCTGAGCACCCCTCAGACATCCCAAAGCCACCGGCATGGCTCACGCAGGAGGTGGCGCCTCAGCCTGAGCACCAGGTGAGGCCTGCGACCTCTACTTGGCCCTTTCTGAGGATCAGAATCACATGTGCAGGCAGTGACCACTCTGCTTGACAAGGAAGAAACCGCTGCTGCTCCCCAGAGGACGCTGTCCCCCTCCCCATGGGCAGACAGAGGCACCTCACAGCCACAGTGGCTCACTCAGGCGCAGGAGACCAGACACGAACTGTGGAGTAGGCTACAAGCCATTCATGTAGTTCCCATCAAAGCCACTTAACAATCTGTTCTCTCCCTATTTCCTGTTCCGAGACCTTTGGAGGTAGAACTCTGAATAATTGATCTGAGCAGGAAGGCCCCGAGCCTTTGAAGTCCCGCATTAATTACCTGGACAGGAAGAAGAAGGACTCTCTCCCCAGCCACACACCTGCTAAACGCCATCAAAGAGACCTCACCTGGTCTGTTTCCCTTCTGTGGAAAAATGCTTCCACAACTCTCCCAGTGCCCACCAGTTTGGGGGCTGGTGCCCCATGTCACACCCACTTGGCCATGATAGCCAGAGAAGTGGCTGGCTCAACTTGTGGCGTCTCCAAATTCACGTCAGCGCCTTAACTCCCGGTACCTCACATAGTGACTGCATTTGGAAGTAGAGTCTTTTAAGAGGTAATTCACTGAAAAATGAGATAATTAGGGTGGGTCCTAAACAAATCTGATCTGAAGAAGAGATCAGTACACACACATGCAAGAAGATGTCATCTCTAAGCCCAGAAAAGTGGCCTTGGACAGACAAACCTTGTGACACCTGGGTCTCACACTTCAGGTGTGGGACAATAAATATCTGATGCTGAAGCTGCCTGGCCTGGGCTCTTTGTCATGGTAACCTGAGGTGGAAGAGATGCTAAGTCATGTGCTCACTGGAGCGGTGGGAGGGGACAATATTTACGCAACCCAGCATTTAAAAAATAGACCATGAAGCCAGGGGACGTGGAAGGGGGCACAGACAAACCTTTCAACAGAGGAAGCTAGAACTCAGGTCCTCAGGCAAGTGGGACAGCTGGGAGCCTGGCATGGACCTGCTGTGGGCAGTGCTGTCCTCAGAGCAAGATGCATCCAGCTTCCTCTCTGGAAGGCCTGGGAGGTGCTGATGGAGGGGCTCGGGCAGAGCTGCGTGGTAAAAGCAAAGCCAGAGCTGAGCCTCTAGCTCCTTGCAGGGAACGCCTCTCTTTAATCACTCGAAAAGCAGGAGAAGTAATGCCGAGAACTTCTTTAGTGGACTCTTGGAGGTGCTTAGTCTGGGAGCTCTGGGAAGCAGGAGATGCTTTGCTTACAGTGAAGTTCCAGGGGGAAGGCTTGGCTTTCCTTGGAATGAAGTGTGATTGTCCCTCTCTGGGGGATGGATCTGCCGTGCCCTTCTTGCTGCGGGCCCTGGACTGCTGCCAGCCGCTACACTCTCCCTCCTCCTCCTGGGCACAGTGCTGCTCTCTGTGAAACTGTGAAGAATTGGCAGGTGCAGAGGACCAGGTGGGCCAGGCATGGTGCACAGCGGTGGGGTCCAGGATGCAAAGGCAGCAGGGCCCAGGGGGCCACAGGACTCTGTCAATCCTACATTGGCACCAGGACTCCGGGGCTGCCCCGGAGACACTCTTTGGAGGTGGCCCTCAGAGCTAAGGGAGGGGTTCACCGTGGCTCCCGAGTGACATGGCTGGGCCACAGGCCTGCATGTGCCCAGGACAGGACAGCATGGTACCTTACCCTGGCTCCAGGCATGGCGTAACAGGCAATCCCAGGGAATCATGGGTCCCAGGGCTGCAGAGTGGAGTTGACAGGATTTAGATTCAAGTGAGGTCATTTGTAGGCTCCTGCACTAACCAGGAGTGGGGCTAACCAGGGAGTGGAGAACCCCAGAGAGGAGAGGCCCGGGTGGCAGGGTGGTGGGTGATTACGGTGGCTTCCCATCGGCTCCCAGATGCTACCTACACCAGCACCGAAATAATGGCAACTTCATGTGGCTGTGCTGAGAGGCGAAAGGAACTTCCTTTCTCTGCAGACAAAAGGGCCGCGGACATAGTACACTGGCCTGGCTGCTCATGGAGCTGTGGGGTCCTGGCCATACTGAAGCCTTTCTCTTTTTATATTCTACAAGTTCATGGGGCTCCCTATTGTTCCTGTCTCTGATGATTAATTTTCAGAAGATTTTTATTTCTAATTCCTTGTGGTTTGAGCCCTGTGGTGTCCTCTCTGGTGGCCCAGCCAAGGACAGGTGCTGTCTAGCTCCCTGGAAGCTGTGATCAAGGGCATTGCAGCTTGGGATCCTTGGGACCAGAATGGCTGTCCTGTCCTGGGTTTCCCAGGGGTCCTTTTCCTGAGAGGGGCCCTGAGCAGACCCATGTGTACATGCCTTAGCAGGCAGGGCTGGCTCTGCACTCAGCCCATCTGTGCGGGGCTGCAGAGATGGGAGTGTGGGTGCCACAGCTCTGGCCAGGGCATTCTGTTTTAGGGAGCATGGCTGCCCCAGGTACCCCCTTAGCCTCATGAGGAATCTTTCTGGAGCTCTGGCTGCAGGTCCAGGGATATACACTGCTTGCCACTCACCTGTAGGATGGGACCCCACAAGGGTGGGACACTGAGAACGGATGTTCCCACACATCCTGTCACCACCCCGCAATGGCATGACTGTGTTACACCCGGTGGGTGGGAGGTTCCTATGCATGGGGTTTGCGGGCTTGGTCAGTTCCTCCTTCTGGAACAATCCCGGAGATGCCAAGCACAGCAAGTGTGCAGGAGGCAGGTCCTAGCGAGCCACTCTCTGAGGCTTTTCCCAGGCCCTCCCCACCTCGACTCCCTCCCCCTTTCCACTCCCTGGCTGTTCTGCTCTGGGGTGCAGGCTGGGGTCAGTCTCTGTGCTCATATTTGGTGACCACTGCCTGGCACCTTTTGTCTGCTGCAAGCTGGCCTCCTTTGTGCCCTCTCATCCCAGGCTAAGGATGGTATCTCAAGCATGAAGTAAAGGATCCTCCCTGGTGTTCAATCCAAGGTCCTGTGACCTGTCACCACCCACAGCCCTAGAACAGAAGGGTAGAGATTGTGCAACAGACTTCCAGTGTGTCAGGTGCCAGTGACCTTCCACCCCTTGCAGAAAGGGTATACAGCACAAGTGCTCACACCCGGACAGGGGAGCGCTGCTCTTTATTTGGACAGATATCTTTATTCCAGTACGAAAGCCTAGTGTTCTCTCTTTGGAGGAAGCCTCTGTCCTTCACAATGTGATCGAAACGTCCCCTCTCCCACCATCACTGATTGCACCCTAGTGACTCGGGAGCAGGCAGGGTGAGCAGCAGCATTAGTCTGGGACGAGAGATGAAGGAGCTGAGGGGGGCTGCAGGCACAGCGAGGGCTGAGGCTGATTGGGTGGCAGCCTGAGGAGTGGGGAGAGGGGTACAGTGCTAAGGACTGAGTTCTGTGTCCTCCAGACTTGTATACTGACACTGGTGGCCCCAAGTGGAGCATGCTGGGAGGTGAGGAAGCAATGGGCGAGGAGCCCTGTTAGTGTCTTTAATAAAATGCTGAGAGCGTCCTTGTTCCTTCACCATGTGAGGACAAGAGGACAAGAAGCCTGTTGTCTGCGTCCTGGAAGAGGGTCTTTGCCAGGACAGGCCAGGCTGGCAGAGAACGGTGGGCTTCCAGCACCAGAGCTGGAGCAATGCCTGTCTGCTGGTTTTAGGTCCTGGCAGTAGCAGTCTTGTCAGAACCACCTGAGCTAAGATGGAGGGAGGAGTGAGCAAGGGGGACAAGGACAGAAAGCCTTTTCTCCATGTCCAACTCACCAAGCTCTCAGGATGCCAAGGAGGGGACAGGAGCCCAGCATGGGGACCCAGGGGTCACATGAATCAGGAGCACAGGGATCCACCACTTGCCCAATGAGGGCACCTAGAATGGCAAAGAGCAAGCACCGGCTGCCACGGGATGTATGACCTATCACCCCCTTCACAGTGCTCCATCTGTGTACTGCTGGACAACATGAGCTTTCAGGGCAGCTTGTTGGTGCCCCAGTGTGGGAGAATGGAGGCCCTGACTGGTCTGCACAGCCACCCAGCACAACCAAGGACAGATTGTTGGTACCTGCGATGCTCAGAATGACTACAGCGAGAGAGAAACCCTCCCCTGAAGGGTGCGTATTGTGCAACGCTATTCACATGAATGTCTAGAATTTGCTACTCGCCCTAAAGTAATAGCAGCCAAGCAATGGTGGCAGTGGGGTGGGTGTGGGCGTGGGTTGGGAGGCAGGACTGGCTGTGGACTGGGCCACTCTGGATTGATGGTGCATCCATCTCGTGACTTTGGGCTATAAATGTCAACACCTATAACACTGTACAGCTGAAAGATGGGAAGTTTACGGTGCATGGACGACACCTTAATCAACGTAAAGAAGTCTGTCCTAGTTGGGTGTATTGGCGCATGCCTGCAATCCCAGCACTCCGGGAGGCTGAGGCAGGAGGGTAGTGGATAGTGAGCCTGAGAAACTTAGTAAGAGCCTGTCACTAACATAGGAGCAGAACTGGGGATGCAGCTTGGTGCAAAGGCCCCAGGTTCAATCCCAAGTACAAAAACAGATAAACACTTTCCCAAAATAAAAATCAAAACAAACAATGGTGAGAAGAAGCATGTCATACCCTCCTACCTGGCTCCACAAGGGCTCCGTAGGATGAAAATACAAGTTACTGGGACTAAGACATGGTAATTGTCCCCAGTGGCCCCTTCCATGCTAACTGACTCGGTCTGAAGCCCAGGGATGCAGGGTGCAAATCCACGTCCCTCACCAGCTACTCTGAAGGTGGGGAGGGAAGTGGGGTTCACTGAGGCTCTGCCTGAGCCCCACCACTCTACCTCTGGAAACAGCCACTTGGGCCCTCTGCCCTGGGGCTTCCAAAGCCTCTGGACACCAAGGACCTGAGGCTCACCTGCCATCCTGGTGACTGTGGGGGACTTGGCAGAATGAAGTGGCGGGCCCACACCGCAGACCTGGTCTCCACATGTGACCCCAATTCACAGCTGCCCCCCGCCTGCTGTCTGCTCCCTAAGCCCTGTCTGCTGCCCGAGGCAGACAGTTCTTGGGCAAGTTCACCCTCTCACCCTGCAGGATGCTGAAAGAACTCAGCCAGCCCTCTTTGGTTCTGCCTTGGTTTACCCTGGCTGATTGCTCCCTGCATAAGTCAAGACAGATTGCTGAGGAACAACCAAAACCTGCAAGTTTTTGTCACTGTCACCAACCCCAGGCTGCCCCATCTCACGGGCACATCAGGCATGGAGAGAGCCTGTTTGAACGCTGTCTCCAAAGCTGATGCTGAAATGCGACGGTGCCATAGCAGCTCTGGGAGGCCATTGGAGTGCAGCTCCTGAGAAAGGTGCGGCTCCCTTGCTATGGGTGTGGGGGGAAGGCTCCTGATAAGCCGACAGCTTCATCTCTGCTCTCACTCCATGCACTGTCTCCACATGATGAGGGAGCACAGAGGCTGTCTCTGAGACCCTAGAGATCCTGCCCATCTCTGGTGCTCTGTCACAGTAGCAGAAACAGGCAAAGCCACAAACCCGACTCATCCACCAGGAGCTGGGGTCTAGGACCCAAACTCCAGTCCCTGGGTTTTGGCACCACCGATGTGGGGGTGGCAAAACAGGCTGGTTGATACCTGCTCCTACCAGGTTCTTGCTATTAACATGAGTTATGGCCAATCATCTAACAATCCCCCTCCTTCCTTCATCGTGACTGGTTTTCTGTTTGTGGGTCTTTCTATAAAGACAAGATTTTGACTGCTGGTGGCCGTGCCTGTGCCCACAGGGTGGCTTGGCCGGAAGTATCACAATCTGCTCAGTGCTGGCCCCACCGCACAGCGGGCAGCGAGGGAGGAGCCAGCTCTGAGGCTGGCCAGGAAACCACAGCGGGTGCTGCATGTGGAGGTGTGTTCTCAGGGTCTCAGTGTACCTCTCCTGTGGCTGGGGTTGCTAGAAATGCCCATTGCGGTATGTAACACACCTGCCACAATGCCCAGTGCCCAGGAAACTGGCAGACAGATGACCCTCCCGAACCACAAATGCTGGCAGCCCCAGGAGGCTCTGAGGACTGATCCCTCTTCTGGCCAGGAATGTCCTTCCCACTCCTGCGGCTTCTGCTCCTGCCATGTTACCCAGCCTGAGCTGAGGCCCCAGGGTCCAACCTGTCCCGCATACTCCTTGACCACCCACATCACATACTGTCCCCTCCTTTACGACCACAGGAAACCACACACGAAGGCCACCTCTATCTGGAGCCTAGCTCCTGTGGTCCTAGCTTCCTCCTGTTCTGGGTGGTGGCCCAGGCCATGTGCTGAGCAGGGAAAAGGCCTTAGGCCTCTCTGGGCAGCGGAGGAACAGTCACCAAGGGTCCCTGTCAAAGTACTAATGTGTCCAAGGCCAAAAGCAATAGTTCTGAAACAGAGGACATAAGACAATTCCCTGGGAAAGAGGGACAAAATGGCAGACTCATGTTCTTTTTAGTTGAACCTCTGCATCTCCACACCCTTGTTTTCTGCTGCGCATGTGCTTTCTAGCACATGAATACACACACACACACACACACACACACACACACACACGTGGGTGTGGTGGATCAGCCAAGCACAGAGATTCCAGGCTGTCCCTGGACTGAGGCATCTGAGAACCAGAGATCCCAGCCTGTTCAGGGGCCCTGGGCTCCGTGGCTTCTCCGAGCTGAGTTGGCCAGGGCTCTGATAGGCTTTGTTCCTAGGCACGGCTCCCCTGGGTGGCTCTGCAGCCTGCCAGGTGTCGGGGTTCCATAATTACTCGCTGATTGAATCAGCTAAGCATTGGGAGTCGGCAAGAGTGAGTTCTAGTGTGTTAGGATTTGAGGCTTTTGTATGAAGCATCTCCAGGGGCCTGAATTCTGGCAAACAGACTCTCGGAATCTGTGAGCGGCTGGTTGCTCATGCCCACCAGTGCCCAGGGCTCCTTGCAGCCTGTACTATGGTAGGTGCTGGTGACCCAGCTGGGACAGACAGGATGCGATGTGTGGGGACACGGAAACTTCGGGCAAAGTCTTGCACTGACTCCTGCCCTTGAGGGAGGAGCCGGCCATGTGGGATGCCTGCCCTTCCTAGGCAGGTAGCGTGTCAGCACGTAGCACTGGATTTGTAGTCACAGAGCCACACTTCCAATCCTTCCCTTCTACCAGCTCTCACAGGGATCAGTGCCTCAGTTTCCCCATGTTAAAGGTAGGGTACCCAGGACCACTTTGAAACTCCATAGAAGGCTCTAAAACAGGCTTATCTCCTCTCTACAGGGCTTATTTTGTCCCTTGAGAAATGGAGAAGTAGGGCTACACCCTCAGATCCACAGGTCACAAGCACCTGGCAGATTCTGTTGGCTTACTGGAAATGACAAGTACTCAGGCAGCTGGCGAAAGGCTGGCTATTGTTCTTACACAGGTCCCCGGGCACCTCTGGGACTCACGGGTGCTGATGGAAAAGCTGGCCCCGTCCCTGCCCATGTCACCAAAGCACCAGCGTCTTCTCTCAGTCTTGAGCTTGTGACACAGACATGTCAACCATGGAGCCCAGACACCCCCGAGGGGACGAGGCTCCAGGAAGGAAGAATGTGACTCAGAGCCCCGCCTAGCATGCGTCTGACATTTGGATGTCTAATGAGGGCCATGTGGATCAGAGTGTAAGCTCTGGGAAGAGGCGGGTATGCTCCTTAGGGACCTTGTGTCATGTAGGGTGCAGCACTGGTCATGGGACCCACCCCAGGAGGGCCTCAAAGGATAGTCCTGCTGGCCAGCCTGCCGCACACTCTGAGCAGCACCACTGGGGCTCAAGAGCATCACACTGTCTCCCAGGGTCTCTATGCCAACCATGGACAAGGATCAAAAGCTCTCCAGCTGGTTTTTGGAATTAAGTCAGGCAGCAGGGCTGGGTCCTCAGCCACTGCTCAACACCCCACCACAGACACAGGCCGCCACTCCACTGGCAGCAGCTGGCCTCCCCTGACACGTGACAGGTGGACAAACAGTAGAGCCACGAGGGGGTCTAGTTCCTGGCCTGAGCCCAACCCTGCCTGAGCATGCAGGGGCCAGAGATTCACGGCTCTCCGCCCTGCCTGTGGCTTTCTACAACCAGGTGGTCCCGAGGCTGGGAGACTGACGGTGAATTCCAAACTCAGGTGCTGAAATCCTGAATCTCAGAATGGACCATATTTGGAGATGGGGTTATTAAGGCAAAATGAGGCCACTGGGGTGGGCCCCTGCTCAGCCACGACAGGGATCCTCACGGGAGAGGGTGGGGACACAGATACACACAGAGATGAGCAAGGGAGGTCACAAGGCGAGGATGCCATCTCCAAGCCAAGGCAGAGGCTACAGGAGAAGCCAGCCCTGTGACCCCTAGACCTGGAACTTCCAGCTCCAGGACACGGACTGCTGGTTGTTCACGTCCTGTCTGCCCAGTGGCCCGAGCAGACGCACACTCTGGGGGCAGCACTGACCTTGTCACATGGAAACACAACGTACCGGGCACTCAGCAACCATCCGAGTGAGCTTTGAACCCAGGTGAGTGCTGGCAGGACAGGACTGAAATCCCCAGAGCGCCAGCGGGATGCAGAGAATACAGCCCCTGCCTCCCTGAGAGGGGCTGGGACTGATTTCTCCTAAACTTCTATTTCATCCTCATAAAAGCTGCTTTCAGGAATGGCTTGTTCCCTGCTCAGCTGAGGGTGGCGGCATGAGCGACGTAGCATTTGAGGTCTCAGACAGGACACACTATGACAGGACACAGGGACATCCCAGCCTGGACCACATATACCAACACCCTGTGTGCACGCTAGACTGGCTCCCAACACTGGTCCTTCCCCAGTGATGTCCACCCCGTGTCCCTGAGAAGGAGGGCGGTGCTATGGTTACCACAACCAGAGGAGCCCCTTGGTGGGCCATCACTGGTCAGCCAGGGTGTGTGGCTGTAAGCTTGACAGTGATAGCACTCCCTCTGCTAATGGACTCAGCGTCAGCTCTGGGAACAGCTGGTCCCAGGTCTCAGCCCAGTTCAGGAGGGGACAGGGACTGGGATTCTTCTCCCATTAGTGAAGTGCCCATGAAAATTTCACTTGTGGTAGTTTAGACTCTGGGGACCCGTAAGCTCAGAGATCCTCTACTGGGTGATTCTTACCTCTGCCTGGGCACCATATAGGCTGGCGTCTTCCTGTACAACTGCAGGACCAGCCGGTGTGGAGCGCAGGTGAGGATGGATGCAGGTGGGATGGGCACAGGGGAGGGTGGGACCACTGCTGAGCACCGGTGACGGTGCGCTCCTACTCTTGGCCCCACGCTGCTTTACTAAGTGAGGTCTTTCCCAGATTTTGCTGCCCACTTGACCCTGGTGCACAGGGTCGCTGAGGGTGCAGACACTGCTCCGGGCCACCCCTGCCATCCCAGCTGCGGTGGCTTCCTCCTGTTTCACCAACATGCTTTCCAGCTCATGAACTCATTGGACCTGACTTTGCATCTGCGTGAAAATGAATCAGAGCCACTTGCAGGGACACGAGGTGGCCAAACATAAGCTGTGGGACAGGCTGCAGCCAGCATGGCACTGCACCCCTTTCCTTCCACCTCCCCTAATGGAGGCTTGAAGGCCACCCTATGCTCCAAGCCCAGGCCGGGATGATAGCACAGGAGAGTGACAGGCTAGCACTGAGTCCGATGCACTGGCCCCAGGCCTGTGGGCATCCTGAGGTCCTATCGTCGGGGGCCAGCCTCCAAGATGGCATGTCCTAATCTCTGGCCTGTGATCTTTTGAGGCAGAGAGACTCTGCAGATGTGACCTCATCTAGGACCTTGACATAGGCCAGGACCTGGGCAGTCAGGTGGGTCCAGCACCACCCTAGGGCCCTGACAAGATGCAGCAGCAGCAGCAGCAGCAGCAGCAGCAGCAGCAGCAGCAGCAGCAAGGTCAAGGGTCAAGCGTGAGGGTGGCAGGAGAGATGGAGAGAAGGAAGAAGCCACGAGCCAAGGCATGTGAGCGCCTCTAGAAGCTGACAAAGTTGAGGCAGTTAGCCCCCAAAAGGAACCAGGCTTGCCCCCACCTTGGCTTTAGCCTAGAGTGACTGGGGTCACACATCTGCCCTCCAGAGCTGTGAGAGAGCCACTGTGTGCCGTGTGCAGCCAGTAGGTGTCTGTAGGCCTGTTACGGGAGGCAACTCACACACCAGCACTGCTAACTCCCAGAAGCCAAGAAACATCTTAAGCTATGCAGGAGTAGGCAGGGCTGATGGGAGTCTTCGTAGGTCAGCTCTTCTTCTCAGTATTAGTACATGGGAGTGGGGGCCAATGGGGATGAGGCACAGTGCCAGCTCACTGGCTGTAGCTGCTGACCACCTTGCAACAAGGGAGGGCTTTGCCTTGCATACTGGGCAGCCTAGGTGTCCAGTGGCCACCAGCTGGCTCTCTCTAACACCTCCTCATTTCTGTAGAGACTATTGACCTCTGGAACATTCAACCACATCCACCACCCACCCGTACTGTGAAACTGAGCCACATTGTGAGACTACACCATAAGTGTGCAGCTGGTGACGAAGCCTTGTCCTAGGAGTCTGGCATCTGCCTGCCACAGCCAGTGGGACTATGAGGCTGTGGTGGGGGCAGTTAGTGGATTATGGGGAAGGCAGGAGCGGGTCTCCTGCCAGCACCAAGGACAGCGCTTGTGGGGAAGGGGGTGGCTCAGCTGGACTGCACAAAGTTGCTACCATGGCTTTCAGGCCCCAGGCTGCCTCCAGGCTTGGCCTGCACTTGTGGCCAGCTAGCAGCCATAGAGAACCAGCGATGCAGCCAGGGTTTGGTGGTTGGAGCCTGCTGGGTCCGAAGCACTGGCATACAGGCCACACGTTTGCGCCAGCACGGCACCTGGGGCCTGCGCTGCAGATGTGGGGCTGCCGGCGGGAGGCGTGTCTGCCCATCCCTGGGACCCTCTCGACGTACACTGAGTGTGCCCACGCCACGCGCAGCCACGCTCCTCACTTGCCGTGTCTGCCGCAGTCTGCCGTGTCTGGGGACCCTTGAAGCCCCAAGCTCTCCCTGTCACCGACAGGCACTCATCTGGATTATGTCACCACCAGGTCTCCTGAGAGGCCACGGCGGGGCTCAATGCTGGGCCAGTGGGTGAGAAGAGCCTGACTGAAGGATGACTAAGGCTCCTCGAGCTCGGGTCCCCAGAGAAGAACTGTATGTGAGGCACTGTCCCCAGGGGAACCTGCCTCAGATCTGTTCTGCCACTTCCAGGCCTTAGGGCCCTGGAAGCCACTCACGCTGGTCAGACAAACACCTGAGGTGCTCATCTTGGAAAGAGGAAAGTGTCTTGGCTCACAAAGATGAAGGGTCTGGGCTGTCACCAGGTGGCCCTGCTGATTTAATTTTTTTTTTTTTTTTTTTTTTTTTGTGGAACCGGGGATGGAACTCAGATCCTTGCATTTGCCAGTCAAGCGCTTATCCTACTGAGCCATCTCCCCGGCCCCCAGCTTTCACTTCTGTATGAGGCAGCTCACTGTGGTGGCAGTGTGTGCTACAGCCAAAGTGCTTTCTTTTTGGTGGGGAATTGAAAGGGAGAAAGAGGAGGGCCCAGGTCTCCAGGTCCTCTTGAAGGCCACCCCTCCAGTGACCCAAGGACCTCCCACTAGGCTCCGCCCCCTAAGGGTTCCACTGTCTCACAGTGGTGCCATAGGCCGGGGCCAAAGCCTTTAGCCTCTGGGGGACAGCATCCAAGTCATAGCACCTCTGGGCCTCACTGGGCTTCTGCTGAGCCTCAGGTACAGTGACATTCCTGATGGCATCTCTGGAAATGTTTCGCATCCCCACCCCAAGTCCAAAATCCACATGCCCAGCCTTGCCTCTTCCTGGGAACTACTGATCAAGAGGAAGAGACTAGCCTGTGCCAGGTGCTGAAAACTAGGGCAGATGGGGCAGAGGGGCCAAGATGGCTTTGCCCTTGGAAAAATCCTTGAAAAGAAAACATAAGGGACACCACAGAGGGCACAAGTGCTGTTGTCAGCAATGACAAGCAGGGGACAGTGTGGAGATGAGCCAGCAGGCCTGCCTCAACGACCCTGGACAGTGTCCTCAGCACCTGGCCCTCCAGGCCCTTCTGCTCATGAACACATGGTTAGATTGGTGGGGATGGGGTTGTGGTCACCGTGCTGCTAGCTGGCCAGCAGTCCCACAGTCACAGTCTCCCTCTAGGTTCCATCTGCCAAAGGAGTAGAGCTCAGGAGCTCTGCAAACCTTGCTATGATTCCTAGCTCAAAACAGGGTGGCTCTGAAGGGATGGGTCCTTGCTGGTCCTGGCCACCAGCCTGATATGGGAACACAGCATTTCATTTCAGGTATTGTTTGTGTCCCTGAAGGGCCTTTGCCCTGAGATGAGTGCAAGGGGGCAGGCATGTCACAGGTGCCATCTGCATGTGTTCTGCTTACCTCCTGGCATATCGCAGAATCACGGGGGGGGGGGGGTCTGTGCGTAATACAAGCAGCCTGAGCCAGTGGGCCTGGGCCAGGGCGGGCCGGGGGTTTGTGTCTGCGACATAGGAGGCCCAGATGAGGCCCTAGAAGCCCTAGAGCCAGTTCCAAAGTGGTGTGAGGGAGTTGCTATTCTGCAGGCTTGAGGCTGGCCAGGGAGAGCCGAGCTCAGCAGATGTAGCCACTCTAGGAGTGTGGGGTTGGCAGCCAGGGGAGTGGGGCAGCGGAGGGCCATATGCAGAGATTCTGTGTTGTGCCTGGCCCTGGGAGAGGTGACAGAGGCCAAAGAGGAGCCTCTGCCTGCTAGGGACAGGGTGGCCCCGTAGCACTGGGTATCTACTCACATGGCTCCAGGTAGTCCAACAGAGTTTCCTGCTAAGATCCAAATGTCTCCCAAAGCCTGTGTGTTGGGAACTTTGTTCCCCAGGCAGCAGTGCTGGGAGGTAGAGCTCAGGAGAGGTGACCAGGTTGCCCAAGTGCTTCATGTTCCCAATGCAAAAGCAGCTTTATGGGTAAACGGGGCCCAGCCCCCTCCCGTCTTCTCCAATAGGCTCTCTGTCTCTCTGCCCTTTGCTGAGCGATGATGCAGCACGGAGCCATCACCAGGCGCAGATCCCCCTGACCTTGGGCTCCCTCTTTAGAACACAAGAAATAAGTCTTGGTTCTTCAGGCATCAATCCACTTTTAGGTTCTCAGTGACAGTGGCACAACACAGACCAAGGCACTGCCTCAGCGACCTAGGGCCAGGAGGAGCCTTCTAGGAGGGCCTGGGGCAGGAAGCCAGCTGGCTGGCAAGGCTGCTGGTGAGAAGGAGCCAGGAGACTCAGGTGTGGGACAAGGGCCAATGTATGATGTCACCATCTGCCAGGCTAGACCTCCCAGGTTGCCCTGTAGTGACCATGCTGTGGCAGAGCCACTCGAGTGTACTTCTGCACTGGGGCTGGCTGACTCCTGGGCTGCTGAGAAGGTGGTGCTAGGAACCACAGGTGCTCTGGTAGCCCAAGCCCGAGCTGAGTCCTCTTTGTCTTGGGTCGCTCAGGATAAAGATCTGCGATCCCCTGACGGCCGGCCTCCTTGCTCCTGCCCTTCCCCCAGCCATCTGTAGACCGGCTCCGCTCAGCTTGTGTCAGCCCTCTATAGAACAGCTGTGGAACCAGCTGCCCTATGGCCTGCGCCATATGGATTCACAGGAACCTCCTAGCTGGTTCCCATCACTGTCCCTGGCCTGCAGAAGGCTGTGGTCTGTCCCCAAGCCAGAGGCCAAAGCCCTTTTAGTATGTAAAAAGTTCCCCTCGCCACTCCAGGGCACAAACCTGTAATGCTGTATGCCCACACAAAGGCAAGGCCAACACTGTACTGTGGTGGGCACCAGATGCCCTGGCCCGGGCATGCCTCTTATCTCACCATCTGCCACGTCCCAGCTCCCTGAGTTTAGCCACATGCCCTGCCTGCTTTCCTCCCGCTCCTGCATGGCCACCCTAGGGCCTGAGCGCTCCTCTCTGACCCACACAGCTGCTGTCTCCCCTTCCCTCACCTCCACACGGAGGCTGCCAGCACTGCGTGGGGCTTCACGGCCCCTCTTCCAGGCTGACTCGCCCACTGCACTCAGGCTGGTCGACAGCCTGACCACCTGCGCACTGGTTTGGAACACTGTCTGTGGTTCAGGTCTGCTGCCGCACCAGCTTCACCTGGACCACTGACCCCTCCTCTGCACTCAGGGCCAACCACAAGGAAGGAACGAGAAATCCTTGCTGGGTAAGTGTGGCCACTGTTAGACTTGCGAGTCCAGACACGGGTCACCACAAACACCATATCCAGCTGCCAGGGCCACGGTAGCATTAAGTCTGCATTCTGTTCCCTCATGCAGGGTCTGTGTTTGCATCTGTTATTATCTGTTCTGGATGTTTTGTTTGTTTGTTTGTTTGATTGACTGTAGTACTGGAGACCAAATCCATGGAGTCCTGAACTCTATCCCCTGCTCCTTCTAAATCTGACTTTGACAGACTCTTACTAAATTGCCCAGGCTGGCCTTCAACCTGGAATCCTCCTGCTTCAGCCTCCTGAGTAGATAGGATCACTGGTGTTTGCACCATAAGCTGCTTATTTTATTACTTGTGTGCACCATCATGCCCAGTTTATATTTTATACTTTTGATTCTTTGGTTTCTGGGGTCTTGTTGACCCTGGAAGTCTTACTATGAGAGTGAGATTTTCATCCATAGCCTGGACCCCACACCTGTTCTACAGGGCTTTCACACTCAGGCTACAGCCTACCTGCACTAATGACCCCAGGCCAGGTATCCCCTGGTACCCTATAGCCTCCTGAAATGATCCCATCCTAAGCCTTTTCACCTTGCCTTTACAATACTTAACCCCATGTGTCATTTGTACAGAACTTGTCCCTATTCATTGTTTCTAAGAACATGCTTCCATCCATCCATCCATCCATCCATCCATCCATCCATCCATTCCTCCTTTCACCCACCCAACCATCCATTCCTATGTCTATCTATCCACCCACTCATTTGTTCATCTGTCCATCTATCTTCCATCCATCCCTTTCTCCATGTATCCACCTACCCACTCATCTATTTATCCGCCATCTACCCACCCACCCATCCATCTATCCATCCCACCAGCTACCCTCCCTTCCTTTCCTCTGTCCCTCCCTCCCTCTCTCTACCCACACACTCCAGTATGCCTTTTGTATCTGAACTATTTATCAAGCACCTCTCCAAGGAGACAGCCGGAAATAAGACAGATTCAGCCCTACACCCAGAGCTCCCAACCTGGGACAGCTGAGCTAGTTGCTGCAGCGTGGTGACGTCTGTTGGAGCCACACAGGTTCCTGTCCTGGGTGGGGGGGACTTGGTGGTAGCTGTGCTAATTGGCAGGGTCAGGCTGAGCCAAGTCAACCAGGCAGAGCAGAATCCTCGGGGCACGAGAACCTGCAGGAACAGGAAGGTGGGTGTGGGAACGCATTTTCAAGGAGCCATGGGGCGAAGCTTTGAAAGTTGGAACACAAGAAAACATGTATAGTAGAAAGATCTCTGCAGGAGCTAGGTGGCAGGTGGACACGGGGACATGTTCAGAAGTAGGGGGTCCTGTTAGGAGGCTGCTGTGGCCAGCTGGTTCTGGTTTTCTTACAGCCAAGCCAGGGCATTGGCACTGAGGCCCCAGGCTACTTGCTGGCTGGTCACATGGATCTCCACAGGCTCCTAGGTCGCTGATTCCGAGGTGGCACTTTTGTGGCTGACTGAGGCTCATGCAGAGGGGTTTGACTCCGCACAGACCACTAGGCTCAACTACTGTCTCCACGGAGACCAACAGGCTTCAAAAAATCTGCCACATTGAAATACACGACCTGATCCTTGTAGGAGGGTGAGAAAGGAATTGTGGCTTGGGGCCAGGACTGCGAGTGGCGGCTACCTGGAACAGGGGCGAGCCAGGGCACCTCACCTGCTGCAGTGAGCAGTGTTGACACACTTTGTCCCAGACTACACCTGGATCTCACCCCTCTTCCCCAGGACACTGCTGATGTCTACCCCAGGAGCATCATTCTCAGCCTTTCTTGTGTATCTTTCAACAGACAGCCATGGATACAGCTCAGTGGCACACACCTGCCTGGCAAGCACAAGGGCCTCGGTTTGATTCCCAGTACAAAAACAAAACAAACAAACAAAAAATCCAATCAATACAAAAACACGAGGGCTTGCCCTGCTGCTTTAAAGGAACATACAACTTCAGTAAAGTTCGGATATTGAAATGAAATCCTAATTTAAATTAACTGGTTACCTTTATTTTTTGGTCCTGGACTCTTGAAATTTTTTTTCTGCTCTTGGGAAGCTCGAAAGCTCATAGCCCAAAGCAGTCCTAGAGGGTGATCATGCTGTTTAACCACCTGTACCTCAGTTTCCCCAACTGGGTTAGAGTGGCCATCCCACCTGACCCCATGTAGGCAACTGAAAAACACCCAAGTACAGTAGCCTCTGTGTGTGTGTGTGTGTGTGTGTATAAAGGGAGAGAGGCAAATGCCACACTGTGGCAGGGCAGGGCACTGGGCAGTCTTCTCTGCAGCTGAGGACCTCCTTGTGGCTTCCCCAGTCACCAGCCACCAGACAAAGCTGAGACCAGACCTGAAGACATTTCCCCGAGTTCCCCGCCCCTGGCCTTCAGGCTGTATCCACCGGCCAGATGCACATAGCCACACCCAGCACGCGTAGGTCAGCAGGTCAGGGCCAGGCGGGGTGGACTGGGCACACTAGCCCATGATGTGTCTCTGGGTTCCCTCATCCTCAGATGCATCCAATCCTGGGCCTGTCCCTGTGACACAGGGATCCCAGGGAAAACAAGCCCAGCACCGCCAGCTGTCTGCACCAATGGGACACAGTGCACACCAGGCCCAAATGGTCCTGAGCAGGGAAGCCAGTGAGACCCTGAAGTGATCTTGGCCTGGCTGATGTGCATAATTGAGTGAAAGGTGAACTAGACCACTTCTCCTAATGGCTCTGTTAAGGGGAAGCACAACTTTCACTCCGCAGTAAGAAATGCCCGAAAACTTAATTGGGTAACCAGGGACTCTCCAATGGGATAGGCCAAGCAGGGCTGCTGTAAACACACCACAGCCAGGTGTTTCCTCTGCCCTACCCTTGTGTCCATGCAGGAAAGCCTTGCCCTCGTGTTCCTGCAGCCGGCCTCCAGAATGTGCTGGGGAGGCTGCCCAGCTCACAGGAATCCCATTCGTTCAAAAGACCCTTCAAGACTTTATTGTGCCTATTTACCCTTTCCATGATGCCCCCCAGCTGGCCAACCGAAAAGCATAAGGTGGCCCCTCCGTATGCGGGAGGAGGACTCAGCCACAAAGGGGAACAGAGACCGTGTGGCCCGCCTGCAACAATGCACAGCTAGTGAGACAAGCCTGACCGAAAGACCGCTGGTTGTGAGGACCCATTTCTTTGGTCTGTCCAGAAAGGCAAATTCACAGATAGACATGGCTGGCACCTGCCAGACAGAAGAGGCATGGGCAGGGAATGCTCAGTGGTCTGGCTTCAACGCAGGGAGACAGAGATCTCTTGGAAATCGAGCTGGAGGTTGAGCAATAGCGTGAATGCACTAAGGGCTGCTGGGTCATGAACTTCAAAGGAATCAATTTCCACCTGCTGGCACATACGTGTCTGTCATCCCAGCACTCTGGGAGGCTGAGGCAGGAGGATGGTAAGTTTGAGCCTAGCCTGGGCAACTCAGGGACTTCGCAGATGTTGTCTCAAAAAATCAAAAGGGCTGGGAAGTTAGCTTAATTTTCACCTCAGTAAAAATGTTAAAGTAACCTGGAACACATGGTGGACAAGAGAGCCTCAGGGCTCCTTCCTGGGTTGCTTCTCACCCTGCTTCCTGCTGTGTGACTCCAACTGCATATATCTACTCCTCAGGGCCGTGGGGCTTTGTAACCCTGGGGGTTATAAGAAAATACGGGACGAACCTTTACCTTTGGGGGCCCCTGAGGTCGCCCAGGGTGGACCACAAGTTCAGGGGGGAAATAAGCGTGGTCAGAGGGAGCTCTGCAGCCACGGCCCCTCTGTCCTCTTAGCCCTGCAGCAGACAAACAGCCCAGATGCTGGCTCTTCGCCAAGGCCCAGGCAGAGCCGCAGCTGGTCCCTTCTGAAGGCCTTATGGAGCAGGTGGCCCTCTAGATCCTCCCAGGAAGCACTGGGCCAGCACCCTGGTGTTCCTCACAGTCAGCTGAGTCACATGTACCACCACCCTTGGCAACATATGATTTAATAGCTTAGTTTATAATGCAATGGGGCTTGTTCTAAAGATGAGTTCTTAACTGAGACAGTGCTCGTGGGTCCCTTGGGAGGGACCTCTTCCCCAGGATGGAGCTGCTTTCTTCATCCCAGTCCACTCAGTCAACATGAAAGGGCAAGGCGGGGAGCAAATCTGAGGAGCCTTGCTCGTCCCTGGGGGTGTGGGACCACGGGCCCTTGCTGGCAAGTTCCTTGTCCTGTGCTGAACGTGATCTTCCCAAAAGCTGTGTCCACCCAGAACCTCAGAATGTGGCCTGACTTGGAAAGAGCATCATTGGAGATTGAATCAGCTGAGACAGGGTCAGGCTGCATCAGGGTGGGGCCCATTGGTGACAAGGGGTGTGAGCTGAGGTGGGGAGGGGCCACAGATGTGGCAACCATGACCACCAGCCCAAGGGCACCACAAATGCTGGGACTTCACCAGCAGCAGGGAGAGGTGAGGTGGGACCCTGTCCTCGAGCCGCAGGAGGATTGCCTTGCCCACACCTTTATTTCGGACTCCTGGCCTCCGGAATCAAGAGAAAGGATATCCTGCTGTTTAAGCACCTGGTTAGTGGCCCGCAGTACAGTAGTGGCAGGGGTGTCCCTTTCTGCCTGGCTTTGGGATGCACCTGGAGAGCCTAGGGCTGGGCCCTCACCCCACTAGGGAGCTTCTTACAAGAAGTGACCTTTGTTCATGCTGAGCATCGAGACCTGCAGTGGGCAGAGGACATAGCCTGGGCAAAGGCTGGGAGGTAAAGGTTCGTCCCATATTTTCTAACTCTTAGGAAAGCTGCAAGCCCTCAGAAAGCACAAGCGTGCGCACACACACACACACACACACACGGCTCTCAGGGGAGAGCCCCACCTTCTCGGCCTGGATGGGGCTGGCCAGGTTTCACCACAGAATGGAAATGAGGCTGACCAGAGCTGATCTCTTCCGCTCTAACATCAGGCTCTGCAGGATACCCATGCTGAGCCTCCACTTCCTTCTTCCCACAGCCCCGCACCCCGCGATGGCCACCCCAGCTTCCCATAGCTACCAAGTCCTTAGAGGGTGCAGGAGGCCCGCAGGGCCCCCAGAGAGCAGCCTCTTGATCTGCCAGATGCAGCTTTGGGCCATGAGGGAAAGGCGTCTTAAGAGATTGCTGGTGGGGTTGGTGATAGTCCTGACAAGGGAGTTTTTCCTTATATAGCAAAGCCTCCTCCTCCTTCAGGCCCCATCTGAGTGAGATGTTACCTCTGAGAATGGCTTTTCGGGTACACTCAGACTAGTTGAGCCCAGGAGTAGGCTGACAGCCTGCACTTCTCCTGTGGGGCACACAGCATGTGCTGCCCATCATCTGTCCTTTGGGGGCAGGGCAGGACCTTCAGGCTGTCGGAGACTCATGGAGTCCAGAGCCAGCAGGGAGACAAGGTGGGAACATGGTCCCAGGGAGGGCAGAAGGAACCCATGTGCAGCTGTGGATGGTGGGGTGGGAAGGGCAAGGGGGGCATCCTGGGGGCTGCTGGCCAGCCGGCCAGCCAAGGTGTGCTGGAGCCTGGAGCAATACGCCAGACTGTACTTGGGCACAGATGGTGGAGAAGGGCTGAAGAAGAGGTGCAGCAGGGCCTTGAGTTACTGGCAAAGGAGCACACAGCAGGTCTGAAGGCAGCGCAAGAAGCCTGGAAGGAGAACACCCTAAGAGCCATAGCAGGGACACAGAAGCTGCAAAACTTTTCAAGAAATAGCTCAAGAGGCCCAGATGACTGTCTGAGCGGTGTCAACCCATTGTGGAAGGAACGAACAAACGCCAAGCAATGCCTTCCAGAGATAAGGCGAGCACACTGCCTCGCTGGATTTGTGAGGCAGATGAAGTGTGATTCCCAAACCAGAAAAAGAAGTAGTATAAGAAAGTAAAATGACTAATGAAGCTTGTTTGTGAACAAAGATTCACAAATCTTAAATGCAATATTAAGAGAAGGGGGCTGTGGAGATAGCTTGGTGGTCTAAGTGCCTGCCTGGCAAGTGTAAGGACCTGGGTTTGATTCCTGGAACTGCATGCCATGCTGGCCCTGGAAGCCCGGGTGTGCCATGCTGGCTACCGAAACCAGGCGTGGTGCCACACACCTATAATCCCAGCTCTGGGGAGGCTGAGACATGAGGATCACTATGAGTCCAAGTCGCATAGAGAGACCCTGTACCAAATAAATAAATAAATAGATAGATAAAAGATTTACAAAAATTAATAGGAGTAATTTAGCAATGTATGAAGATTATATCATGTTAAGTTGGGTTTATCCTAGGAACCTACAACTGATTTGGTAGAAAAATCAATTCATGTTATTAATTAGGAAAGGATAAAAGCCCTAAGATCTTCTCAAATGACAGAGAAAAACCCCACTTGATAAAATTCAACATATACACAATTAAACCAAAAGATCACAGCACACACAAAAAGAACAGGGCTGGGCAGATAGCTCAGCAGCTTAAGTGCCTGCCTGGCAAACACAAGGTCCTGAGTTCAATCCTCAGTACAAAACAAAACAAAACAAAAAACAAAAAACAAAAAAACAAAAACAGAACAGAAAAAACAAAACAAAACAAAACAGAACAGAACAGAACAAGGTACTTTGCCTCAGTGAGATGTTAAAAAAAACAAACAAACCCAGAATCAACAGAAATATGGAAAACACTTTTTTTTTAAAAAAAAGATGAGCAACACAAGTATACCTGCCATTAATACTTCTGTTCAACATTTTATTGCAGGTCCTACTAGGAGAGAGAGAGAGAGAGAGAGAGAGAGAGAGAGAGAGAGAGAGAGAAGAAAGGAACAGACATAATCAACAGATAAAAGAGGAGAATAAGAGAATTTGACAAGGTAGATGGATAAAATCAAAATCAATACCCCCAAGTCAGCTGCAATTCTCTATTCCAGCAACAGTCAGCAAAAGCAATTTTGAAAAATATCCCACAAAGTGACAACAATTAAGGTACACGGGAGTAAATCTAAAATGCTTCAGAAACTCTTGGTGGAAACAATTATAGGACCTGCTTGACAGACATTAAGGAAAAGTGAAACAAATCAGGAAATACAACATGCTTTTGGATAGGAAGACCACGGGGCAAAGGGGTTAATTTCCCCCAAATTAGTTTATTCTGTGTTGGAAGAACTGTGCACCTGTCCTGCAGGGGGCACTGGTCCAGTTCTTCCCTTCCCACCTACCTTGTTCCTTTTCAGAATTATCTTAGAATCAGCATACACATCTTAGAATTGGTGTATTGTGTTACATTAAAACACAATAGCAACAATGAAAACCCTGTTGGGATTTTTATTAAAATCGCACTGACACAGAATAGACTAATTTGGATAAACTTCTTATCACAAAGGGTGAAAAGATAAACAAAGGATTAGTAGACAGTATATATAAGGAACACAAAGTAGTTAGAATAAGACAAATGTACAGAAAACTGGGCGAAAGGTGAAAAAGAGCCTGTGATAGACAAGCACGTGGCTGACTCCAACATAGTTCATAAACATAAGAAGATACTCAAATCTGTTTACAATTGGGAAATGCACATTAATATACCAATGAAAAGGGCTGGTAAGATAGCTCGGTGGACCAAGTGCCTGCTTAGGCGAATGCAGGGACCAGAGTTCAATTCCTGGCACCACATGCAGTGTCAGCTCCGTCCCTGGGCATGCTGAGTAGGCCACAAAGACCAGGCGTGGTGGCACACGCCTGTAATCACAGAGCTGGGGAGGCTGAAAACAGGAAGATCACTATGAGTCTAAGCTGCATAGTGAGACCTTGTACCAAATACATTAAAAAAAGAAAGAAAGAAAGAAAGGTATTTAACACTCATACCTTGGTAAAAAGTACCAGGCCCGGGTATAGCAAGAGTTATAAGACCTGCTTCCAGAGGCCTGGAGTGACCACCGCAGAAGGCTCATTCTACAAGCCTGATGGGGTGAGCTCCTGGCCTCTGGATCTGAAGCTGTTCTACCATCCCTGTGACCTCAGGAGACACAATCTGCTCACAGCCATAAACACTGGGAACACCCAAATGTCCACCCATAGCACAGACTCATAAATGACAGCAAGGACCACAGTGCCACACCAAGTTTCTTGCATCAGTGGGGCTTGGAGAAGGAAGGGTATTTCTCTCTCTCTCAATTCAGGTGGAAAATGTAGCCCAAACAGACTCTAGGGCCTTCACTGTGTGTATTTATTCCACAGATTCTTCAGATGTCTTGATGCAGAAAAATAAAAGAGCTTGAGTTTTATATAGTGTAAGATATATCTTTGTAGTATAGATTTTTGTAATATTGAATTGTTTGGCTTAACTGCGGGCAAGATGTCCATCTCTATTTTGAAACTGTCCTGCCCCATGGACTCTGGAGTACGGCCTGAGGCACTGTCCAGTTGTCTGGTAGAACCAAAAGGAGCTCTGGAAGTGGTCATACAAGGCACATTTCTCTGTGGGGCTGGCTCCTAGGAGCCACAGGAGCGTGTCAGGACAGATGCAGAAGGACAGGAACAAACCTGGAGAGGCCGTGGCAGGCGACCCTCGCAGCCAGGGCCCTGCTTGCCTCCCTAATGTGCAGCACCTCCTGGATGCTTCAGGATGTGGGGCAGAAACAATCACGGGTGGGCATGTCCGCCAGATAAGCCCTGACCTGGACAGCGAGTGCCCAAGCTCAGGTCACAGGGTGGTGGAAGTCATCCTCAGAGGGGCCCCTCGGCTTGCCCTGCTCCACTTCCTGTCTGACCCCAGGGCGAGTCTGGCTGGCTACAGTGGAGATGACCACCTTCTGGACCACGCTCCTGCTGGGCATCTGGATGAGGACATAGCAGAGAGGCCTCTCCACACATCCCACCTCTTGAACTGCCTGCTTGGCTCTGGACACCAGGAGGCTCATGCCCTGTTCAGGCCGTGTGCAGGTTAGGGACAGCTCAAGCACCACCTCCTCCAGGAAGTCCTCGAGGATCAGATCCTCTACCCATTTTACTCAGCTTTCCCAAATACACGTGTCTGATGACTTCATGGTATTCTTATAAGGTACCAACAGCTTTCTTGACCTGCTTTATGTTTTGTCTCCTTAAATGACAAGCTAATTAATTAGCTAATTAGGTACCAGAAATATTTCTGGTTTTGTCACTGCTGTAAATTCAGAGGCCAGCAAAACCCTTAGTAGGAATACAGATCTTTGGCAAGAGAACAGCCACGCCAAGGAATGGAGGGGCCACTTGCATAAGGTCACGCAGCGGCTGAGCTACTAGGCTGGGGTGCTGGGGAGGGCACCTGATCTGTGCAGCCCTGTTCAGCCAGTCCCACCTCTACCCAAGCTCTGGTGCAGGGAGGACACAGGGCAGTGGGGGTAACCCGTTGATCCTTCTTCACAGCCTCACTGGCAGGCAAGGAATGTCCTTGCGGACCTCTGCTCCTGGGGACCCATCCCCGCCCAGGTGACAGGCAGGGCAACAGCCACATTAGCGCCAAGCAGATGGTGCTTGGAGTCCAGAGAGGGGTCAAGGAGGCTGGGCCACCCACCAAAATCACTTATGGAAATATTTAACCCAGGGCACTGCGGCAGTGAGAAGATAAAACGGGGGTGGGGAACAGAAATGTTAGCTGTGGGCGGGGCACAGTGGAGCAGCAAGCCTGCAAGGGATGGCGAGGGAGCTGGGAATGTGCTGGGCAGGAAGGTAGGAGCCTGAGCTGGAGGGAGGTGAGCAGCTGCCTGGCTGAAGGGGCCTCCCTGGCATTTTTGCTCCTACTCCACTGGAGACGGGTCCAGCTACTCCACTGGAGACTCCCTCTTGCCTTCCCTGTAACAAGCATCTGCGAGGCTTTCCCACCCACACCAGGATGTCTCAGTGGTGAGCAAAACCGGAAGTCAAATGGGTACGTCGGCACACAGATGGACAGCAGAGGCCTGGAGGGTCCTGGCATTTGACCCTGCCCTTCTGGCCTCAACTACTGGGTGCCACAGATGAGGACAACTCATGGGCATGATCTGCAGCCCTGTGCCCTCTGTGTGGTTTGGATAGCAAGTCCAAGAGAGCCCGAGTGAGGACAGGTACTCTCAGGCTGGAGTGGGTGCTGTGGTCATGTCGCTGGGCAGATGGGAAGGATGAGCTCAGGGAGGAGAGAGGGCAGGCATGAGACCTTGGGAGTGTCACTAGGTAAGGATGGTGACACCAGAAGCAGCAGCCACAGAACCTCCCCTGCGCTGTGTGGGACATATGGACACACTACACACATGTACATGCACATTCCCAGCATACATGAGTTCAGAAACACCGACACAGGCTTAACACAGGAGGAGGAGGAGGAGGAGGAGGAGGCTGAGGCCCTAAAGAAAGTCATGCTGCTACATGTCACAGATGACCAGCTAGGCATGGAGGGGCTGAGGGATGAGCCAGCACCAGGAGGGTGGCTGTGACCCCAGTTCTAGTGCTCTTCCAGTTCTGTCCTTGCTGCCATGTGGAGCAAGATGGTCACAGGGGATAAGCGTGTACACACACATTTCTACATGCATGTGTATAGGCAGCCTGTGGGCTGCAGGGCGGGCTCAGTGAGTTCAGTGTGGACCTGGATGAAGCAGCAGCAATACCGGGCTCTTCAGCTGGAGTCCAGGAGGTGGGGCACAGGTTTGGCCCTAGGTGGGACCCAGGATGGTGTCTGTGCTCATGGGAGCTCCGAGAACCCCTCCCCAGGAAGCAGGCTCCAGCTCTGAGGGCAGCTCCCTCCCTGTACATGGAACCAATCCTAAAGTACAAATGGTTTTCCTGATGCTGTTCTTGCTCTGGGCAGCCCCGTTACCCCATCGTGGGCCTTGGGGATGCACACCCTGCCTCCAGGGGATGCCTTGGGATGGCAAAAGATACAAGCTCCCCACATCCCAAAGGCCAGTCTCTGGGCTAGGACAGCTACTCATAGCCGCTGGCCAAGAGGCCCCTCCTCAGGAAGTCCCTTATTACCCCTCATTTTTAGGTCAAACATTCAACCCTTGCATTTTCCTAACACATTTATTCTCTTGCCCTTCAGCGATTAGCGCTCTGGGACCAAAGCGTCACACCCAGCAAGCTCCTGCCGATTTCTTAATGGCCCTCGGCCTCTGCTGACCTTATTTTTTAGCAATTTCCACTCCAATGACTGCTCAGTGAGAGCTCAGATATATTAGAATCATGGGGAGCAGTTCCATATCAAATGGCCTCTCCCCCAAGAGGTGGACAGAGGCAAGAAGCACAAAATTCAACTCCCTGGATTCACAGTGCAAAATTGAGTTACTGATGCAAATTTCCAACCTTTTCTTTTTGTTTTCCTCCTGGAGCTGCGACAAAAGCAGAGAAAACTGGGTGGCAGCAGGGTCCAGACAGTGGCTGGCTGCCCTTGACTGCACCACAGTGGAGCAGGAAGCCTGGCACCCAAGCCACTTTCCTGTTAAGAATTGAATTGAGGAGAAAGCAGTATTTCATAAACAACCCCTCTGGGCTGATCTGCTGTTTCCTCTCGCTGGGACAAAAAGAGGTCTTGGGTTATTGTCAGTCAGGAATGCTGGGGGGAAAACCAGCCAGAGGGCTGCAGGGGTCCCCTGCTGATGGCTGCGGGTGGGGCCACTTCTCAGGACCCCATGGCTGGGAAGCACCCTAGGTATGGACTACTGATCCTGATCCACCCGAAACCTGCAAAGGTCCTCCTGAAAATCAGTGCATGCCATGTTTGGGAACGTGTGCCGACTGTATCTGGGTTCTCAACTTCCTGGGGACATAGTTCTCCTGCCCAGTGACCACAGTACCTTTGCATGTGCTGCACTGGTCTCTCTGACTCTCTGCTACTCACCCCCTGCATCTGAGAGATTCCTACCCATGTGTTAAAATCCCTGCATGTATTCACCTCAGCAGGAAGACGAGTGACTAAGGGATCTGTTACAGTGCTGAGCCCGATTCAATTGGTTCTGGGTGGAAGTCAGAACCTTCCGATGGGCTCCAGCCATGCTGAGGCTGCAGGCCTGAGGTCAGGCTTGGAGTTCAAGGTGCCAGAACCTAGCTGCTGCATCCTTCCCTGGACCTGCACTTCTCGCACATCCCAGCTGATCTGTGCCACGGTCCTCCCCTGGGAGGACCTACAGCTCCTCCCCTGGGCTCCTACATTCTTGTGAGCCGGTCCTATGCCCCTGCATCTCCATAAGCACAGGGCCTACTGATGCGGCATCAGAATGGAGCATTCTGGCTGTGCCTGGTCTTCCTGCTAAACCATCCACAGTGCTAGGCCAGGCAGCAGGAAGATGAGGAGGGAGCAGGGACAGCAGGTCCCAGGGCACTGTGCTTTCCCTACACACCTTCACCTCTGAGCACAAAGCCCTTAGCCCCGCCCTGTGCTACAGGAAGATGAGTCTCCCATCCTTTACCATCCATTCAATAGCCCCAAGACGGGGTCAGGCAGGCAGGCAGGACTGCTGGGGTACATACTCCCTCCCTGGGCTCTCCACTTAGCTGGGTCTGGGGACGGCCACCTGGTCTGAGGCCACGGTGCCTTGGCATAGGTGGCTGTCCTGAACCATCCTCCTCCTTCCAGGCACTGATAGGACATGTCCCAATTCATACCTGACAGCCATGCACTCAAGCTCCAAGTGCCAGCGGTTCACCCACTACACAAGCTGGGCCAGGGAGACAAGACCGGACTCACTGTTGCCAGCCTAAACCCTGACCAGGCCTCCCCAAAGGACACAGGTGATGGACTGCCTGATGCTCGTAGGATGGATGGGCCCTGGTCATTGTCAGCTTTTTCCTAGGGCCTTCTTCTGCCCAACCCCCTTCCCCCAGCAGTGTGTGTCCTTGATCCAGTGACTTCTCAGAGAAAGCCTGTGATCATCAGAGGTGGTGCTGTCCTCCTCCCCACCCCAGCAGGGCTGGTTTCTCTGCCTGGCCTCTTCAGAGAAAAATAAGAAAACTCCTGACTCCTGGCCCGAGAGTCAGGCATGGGCAGGGGCATGGGCACACCATCATCTTGCTCTCAGACACCAGCCAACTCCACTTTGACTGGGAGCAGCAACAGGCTAATTTTAGCTTGGTGGTCTGTTTTGCTATGTTCAGGGTAGAGGCTAAAGGTGAGAGACCCCAGCCATTAAGGTGGCCTGGAAGAGGCTTTATTATCAGATGACCCTTAACTGGACAGCACCACCTCAACCTCTTTTAGAAAGCAGAGTGGCTCCTAGCTCTGCCCTTGTGTTCTTATGGGGCAGGCAAGAAATTCTCTGTTTGACTTTGAGCTCTCAGGCTTAGTAACCAGCCGGGTTTCCCATGTTTGGTTCCTGGCACCCTTTCCTTGAACACAATGGGGAATTTGCTGGATACTTGCTGGAAAGCCCATCCTTGTGTGTCAGGACCTCTGTCTGTCCTCTTGGTAGAGAGAACTATTTTGTCAGTCATTGACTGGGCTATAGGCGGAGGGGCCTAGACGGACACAGAGCCTGTAGGCCTGCGGACAGTGACTAACTCTCTAAACTGCTCATCTGCTGCTGGGGACCGTGGCATCCGATGGGGGCAGGTCTATACCGTGGAGCACTGAGGCCTTGGGTAAGGCAGCACCCAACTTTCTAGAGCCTCAGTTTGTTATCTGTCAAATGGAGCAGTGAAATGGCCCAGGAGATAGGCAGGGAGCAGCACCCAGCCTGCTGGGCAGCAGAGAGCTGAAAAGTGCTACCCAGTGCTGCTTAGCTGTGTTCTTTCTCTGAGCCCACTTGGCCCATCAGTAGTAGTGGTGCTGTCCTTCTGGCCTCTGTCCCTGAAGTACTTGGACCCCGAATGACCCAGCTGTATAGAGGAGTGCAGCAGAGAGCAGAAGCCTACCACCACCAAAAGCTGAGCCTGGCGCATTTCATTAGTTTGCAGCCCACGACAGAGCTTGACGTGAAAGGCAAGTCTCTTATGCAGACCTCTTCCTCCCGGCTCTTGCTAGCCCGCCCCATGCAGTCCCTAGAATTCTTTGGAAACTGCCGCAAGGCTTAGGATGAAGGGGTAAAGGAGACACAGACTGATGCTGTTTAGTCTCTCTGCTCAGAGTGCTCTTCCCCACTTAGTCTTGGTCAGCAGGGCTCCAGCAGGAGGAAATGGGTGGTCTCTCGGGGCTCATGGTCTTGAAGGCCCATGGAGAAGACACAGGGCCATAGCCACATTTGCATACAGCTGTCTGGGGCTGGTGCTTGCTTCCCAAGTCCCCTGGCTAGGCTCAGGAACCATTTACCCAACAAAGAGCCCAAATGCAAGCCCATGGCCTGAGCCCATGGCTGACATTCCCAGAGTAAAAAGACAGGAGGGTGCTCCAGGCACGCCTGCCACACAGGGGCTGCAGCTCCTGGGGTTGCTTTGCCTGTTTAACCTAGGCCTTCAAGAGAGGTGGCCTAGCTGTGACAAAATCAGCCATGGGGCACGCAGTAATCTTCAGGCCCTTGGGCCAGCTTCACATCAGCCACCATGAGACCCAGTGACCCCACTCCTGGTACACCCACTAAAGTCGTGAAGACAGGTGGGGAGTGCACACATGCTTGTGTGCCTGCATGGCAGCTCTGCCCACAAGAGCCCCAGGCAGCAGAAACAACCCAGTACCCATTGCCTGGAAAGTAGTGGGAAAGAGCAGTATGTGCAGCTACTCTGAGATACGATATCCACATACGTGGATATTAGCATTAGTCAGCTGCATGTTACTGTCACACAAGACCTGAGTCAAACTGCTTATAAAAAGGTTTGTTCAGTTCAGAGTCCTGAAGGGTCCAGCCCAAGCCTGAATGGCTCTCTTGTTTTGGGCTGCCGGCAAGGGCACATCTGGTGTGAATGGGTGGCAGAACAAATTGCTCACTTCCTAAGCCAGAAAGTGAGACAGAGGTTGGGCCAACATCCCACAGTCCCCTTCAAGTGCATGCTCCTAGTGACCTCAGGACCTCCTCTAAGCGCCTCCTCCTGAGGTCCACAGCACCTCCCAATCAGTGCCTTGGGCCTAGGGACCAAGCCTCTGACACTGAGATACTTGTGGCGCAGTCACCCAACCCATAGCATCTATACAGTGTGGTCTACAGAAGATGGAATGCTGCCAAGCCATAAATGGGGATGAAGCACGAACACATTCCACACCATGGATGAGCCGCAAACACACGATTCTCAGTACAAGAAGCCAGGCATAAAATGCCCCCTTCTGTGTGGTTCCAAGGATGGAAACGTCCAGAATGAGTAAGTCTAGAGGAACAGAGCAAAGAGTGTCCAGGGCTGGGAGGGGTAGCGTAGCCACTGCTAATGGGCCTAAGAATATTCTGGAACTGGGCAGCCCTTGGCTGCACAACCTTGTGTGTCCACCACATACTTTGAATTGTGCCTATTTAAATGGCTTAAAATGGTAACATTTATGGGTCTATATTTTACAATAAAAAAAAAAAAAGCTGGGTGTGGTGGCATACATCTGCAATCCCAGCTCTTGGGGAAGAAGAGGCAGGAGGATTACAAGTTCAAGCCTAGCCCAGGCAATTCAGTGACTCAGCAAGACCCTGACCCAAATTGAAAAAGGGCTGGGGATGTGGCTCAGTGCTGGGGATGTTATTCAGTGATAGGGATGTCACTCAGCGTCAAGGCCCTGGTTCAATCTTCAGTGGTATGAAAACAGTGACAAGAAAAACAAGGTGCAGGACCAGCTGGGCCGGGAGACCCAGTGCATGGCTCCAACTGAGGACTGGATGATGGCCAAGCTCACCTCTTGATAAAGGCTGCTGCACACGGGGTGTCCAGCCCTGCTTGCTGCATGGCCCTTGAGTGCAAGGATGTCTGGTTTGTTAGAGTCTGGCTTTAGGGACCCTTTGGCCTTTGAACAGGGCTCTCTCAGGGGGCAGGAGCTGCACCCGAGAAGTTGGGCCAGAGGGTCTGAGGCTCAAGGCTGCTCCAAGGCAAACACAGAAGCGTGAGTGGCTCTGGCTCTAGGATGCTCTTTGTGTTCCTCGGCCCCTAATTCCAATGATGATGGCTTTCTAAGTTGGCTCCATTTGCAAAATAATAGTGATTTTTCCATCTTATATTTATTAAAGACAAATCTATCTGCCTTGCAGAGTGGCTGCTCTGTCAGTGGGTGGAACAGGTCTGGAGAGTTCTAGGCGGCATCCACAAAACACTCTGCCATGGTGCACACAGAAGCAGGGTCCCCTCCCTCCGGCTGTACAGCTCTTCCTCAGGTCTGTGGGACCCAGGGACTCATGCCAGGACTCAACCTCTGTCAACTTCAAACTCTCCTATGATGACAAACAAATGGCTCCCTCATGGGCTGCAGTCGGGGCCCTAATACGACACTGTGGTGAAGCCAGGGGGTTCTGCTGCTTCACACATGCAGGAGGATTCAGCTGACAGCCATGGTGATTAGGGGGCAGATTTGGGGTTTCAGCATTTCTAACCCTAAGACTTGCCTTTCCACAGAGCTGGGGGTGTGGCCTCCTTAGGAAGATGCTTGGTGGCTCCCAGGGACACCAACGTTACCTCGCAGGACTGGAGCTGGGACAGCGCAGGAAAGGCTCCTTGGAAGAGCCCTGACAGTGGTGCATCAGTGCTTCTAGGACGAGTTCACAGACGCCTGTCGATGCTGGGCCTGCTCCCAAAGGGTGGGGACATGGAGGCACAGCTGGGGGAGCTGCTGGGTTGGTGCTGTCACCCCAGCTCTGCTCTACTGGAGCCCCTGATGCTTCTCATTTGTCTCTTCTGAGTCTTCCCTGCATTGGTCACTGAAGTCCTGGACACAACTCATGACTTGTATCCTGTCCTTTTGGGGATCTCTCACCTCTGGACTGTATCCCAGGACAGACTGCAGGGACAGAGGGCTTCTGATCTAAAAGACAGATTGCTTTTGTTCATCTTTCTATGCTTCATTTCCACCCTAAATCAAACCATAATTTGGGAAAGGTTAACAATGTGCAAAAGGAGGGGGGCCTCCAAGGTAATCTAAGGTAATCCAGGAGGACATCCTGGGGGAGGTGTCATCTGAAACTCCTTCATTCTTTGGGCTACCTAGGGAGACTTTGTAGATCGTCAGATGTCCAGGGTGTGCCTTCCGGGAACAAACAGGGGGAGCTCAGGAAATTGTCTGCCTTTCTACTGCAAATGGAGAAGGCAGGCAATTTTCAGTTCTCCTGGCAACACTCAGGAGCGTGAAACTGGGCTGCTGCTAAAAGGGAACCAAACGCCTCCTTCCAAATCCACCTGCCTGCTGCTAACGAGGCAGCCCACGGGAGAGGACACGGACACCGCACATGCCATTGAGGGGGAGCGTCCTGCTCTAAGCGCAGGGAGGAGGTTGGGTGTGACGCAGGTGCCAGAGGGGGCTGCATGGGGTGCTGGGCTCCAGGGAGAGTACAGTCAGGGCTGGGTGGACAAAGAGACACAGAGGGGGCCGGCATCCGGAAGCCCCAGCTCGGAAGATGTGAAATCCAAGCTGGAGGTGGGAGGATGGAGCATCTGTTGCAGGTTGGGCTGCAGGCGGAGGCCCAGGGGCCAGCTCCTTGGGTCCTATGTGGTCACTAACCAGAGGCTCGGTTATCTGCCCTCCCTCCCTAGCTCTGGTTCCAGATGTGACCGCTTGCGTCTAGCCAGGCTCCTGCCATGACATAGTCTCACCCTCCACCCTCAGCAGAGGCTGAGGAATGCCCTGCCCCCATCTGATCCGCAATGCTGGGCTCTAGATCTATGTGCCAAGGAATACTTTGTGTTTATAAAGTCAGTAGCCTGAGGGCTTTTGTTGTAGTGAGGTGAGGCTGCCTAACACAGACACACACACACACACACACACACACACACACACACACACACAGAGTACTGTGCTCTCCAGGACCCTTCCCTTCTTCATAAAATTATGAGTTTGTTTGTTTATTTATTTTGGCTGGCTCAGCCCACCCTGAGGGCAGGGCTGGTGCCACATGTGGGGCCGGGGATTGAACTGTGGTCCCTGACTTGCCTACACAGGTGCTTTAGTCTGCTGAGCTATCTCACCGGCACATGCTTTTCAGCTAAACTTTACCCTGGGAGGGTGGCAGGATGTATAAAGTATGTGAGTTCCACAGAACAAACAGCACTAGGACACTGTGAAGGTCCCCAACATCAGCTCTGAAGTCTTTTTTTTTCTTTGTGGCTGGCTCAGCCCACCCTGGGGTCAGGGCTGGAGTGGCATGTGGCACTGGGGATGGAACTTCAGTCCCTGCGCTTGCCTAAGCGTGCCTAAACAGGCGCTTTAGACTGCTGAGCTATCTCGCCAGCCTGCCTGAAGGCTTCCGGCTGTGTTCTGTTTTCAGTACCTGGCTTTCCTTCGCAGCATTACTGCCTACTTATATGCCTGCGTCGGGTATCTCATGGTACAGGGCACCACGGGCCCCGTCCTTCCCCTAGCACCCCTCCACAGTGACCCCTTATGTGATGTTCCTCGGCTGAGTGGTCCTCCAGGGCTGAGCCAGAGACTCTGCAGGGGGTGCCGGCTTGTGTCCCTTAACTCTGACACCCTCTACCTGGATGCAGGGTCAGGACCACAGAATGAGGGCTCAGTCCTCAACACTGTCCTGCGGGTTGTCATTGTGCTTCAGATCCCCTGCCTGTAAACCAGAGCTCTACCTACCAACCGCCGTCCCTCTGCAGATTGAGCTCATTTGCTGGAGTCCCCTGGAGGCCATCAGAGAGCTCAGCCATCCCTAGGTTTACCAATTGATGACAGAGGGTGTTAGAAAGGCAGCAGATAGACCAAAGGAAGAGATGCCCAGGCCATGGCACCTAGGAAGGAGTGTGGAGCCTCCCTGCCCTGCCCAAGCCCACCATTCTGGAGGCACTTCCTCTATTCAGGGGTCCAGGAGCACCCCAAATCCCATCCTTCTCGCTCCTACGGAGGCTTCATGACAGAGGCAGGACTGGTTATGTCACTGGCCATTGGTGAGTGCTTTGGCCTTTGGTTCCTCTCCCTCCCCGGAGGTTGGGGGATGGGGCTAAGTCCAACCTCCTAATCTTTCCAGTAACCACCCCTATCCTGAAGCCATCCATGTCCCCAGCTACCAGTCTCTCACACATAAGGCACTAACACACTGCCAGGCCGGGGACCGTAGGAGCTTTAGGAAATCAGTGGAGGCCAAAATACATATTTGGCCCCGTTATGGACGCCACCATTCGCTTTTCTCTGCTGCGCAGTATTCTAGGTCTAAGCGGATCGCAGCATCCCGAAACTTCGATACTTCCTTGTTGACAGACATTTGCATCATTGCCAGTTTCTTGCTACTCTGACCAGAGCCACTGGGAAATTTCTGTGTGTTCCTGCCTCGGGGAGTGCCTCAGGGCATGAGCCACGAGCGTCACCAGCTCACACAGGGAATGTGCACCTGAATGTCCAGCCAGCACCTCCTAAAGACACTGCGATTTTGGTTCTTGTTCGTTTTCCTGTTTTGCTTTTTTCAAAAAGCAAAGAATAGGAAACCCAAAGCTCTAGCAGGCCTGGGTTGTGCAGTGTGATGGGGTGAGCTGTGTCCCCCAAAATAGGGCATGGAAGTCTCATGCCAGCAGCTCAGAAGGGGACCTCATTGGTTTGGAAGCAGGGTCGGTGCAGACCAACCCCCAGCAGGGTTGGTTGAGCCAAGATGAACACTAGGATGAGTCAGATGGAGTAGTGTGGGTCCCCCTTCTAACATGATGGGTATCCTCGCAAGAAGTGGGAGACCTGGACACGGAGATGCAGAGGGAGGAGAGGCTGAGGTTGAGCAACACAGCTGAAGCCAGTGAGCTCCAGTAGCCAGGAGCTGCAGACTTGAGAGGGATTATGGTTAGGGTAAGTGTCCCCCCAAAGCCCAGGTGCTGGAGGCTTGATCCTAGGGTGGCATATTGGGAGACAGTGGAACCTTCAAGACTTAGGGCCTTGTGAGGGCCCTCAGGTCCCTGGAAGTGTGCTCCTGAAGGGGACTGTGGAAGCCCGGTCTCTCCTTCTTGAGCTTCCTGACTCATGAGGTAAGCATGACTCCACCATGACGTGCTGCCTGGCTATAGACCCAGAGCCATGGGGCCACTCAGTCACGGCCTGGAGCCCCCAAACCATGAGCCAAGATAAATATTTTCTCTTTCTGAGGTAACTGCCTCCAACATTTCATTACAGGGATAGAAAGCCGATGAATGAACATGGAAAGATTCTCCTCTTGGGCCTGTAGAGGGAGCAAGCCTTGCTGATACCTTGACCCTAGATTTTTAACATCCAAATGGATCACTGTGTTGGTTGCTTTAGCTCATGCAGGTGGGGGTCTTTTGTTATAGCAGCATCCCAGATCCTCCCTGCATCCCAGGCCTCATCCTTCATGCACCCGTGTAAGAGTACAGGTGACCAAGTTCATCTCTAGTCCCCAAGACTCTGCGCGGCTCCCTGGTCCTGGGGTGAACACCTGATTTCTTCACAACTTGGTGCAGCTGCCCCTACCCTGCGACTTGGATAAGCAGAGGGAGCGAGTGCTCTCTGTTGCTGTGTGAGGAGCTCCAGGGGTGGGCGTGGGGCAGCTCCTCTGTTCCTGACTGGGAGACTATGGGCTCCTGAGGGTGGCACGGCAGAAGGAAGCAAAGCAAAGCAACTTGCTTTGACCTGGCCCATGCACAGAGCCTGTGAGCAGATGGGTATCTGCTGTGCGCTGTGGAGAGGTCTTCAGGCAACAGAGGCTTCTGTTGGCTCAGTGTCCTTGGGCAGTGGGGAGCGGCTTATCCCAGAGGCCTGGAGGGAGACCCTGAGTACCCTGGCATCTCTGCCTACTGAGGCCTACCTGTTCCTCCTGCCAGGTCAGGCTCTAGGGGCAGTGCTCATGTGGCCCTGGACCCAACCCTACTGTCCCCCTTTTCTGCCTGCAGTTCTCAAGAAGGACCTAGACTTGGTAAGTATGTGATACCATACATTAAGGAGGAACTGGCTGGAGGAGCCTGGTCTCTGTTTCAGGGACTCCCCCCGCCCCAAGGATCCCTATCCAGGGTTTAGCCCAGTGAGGTCTGGAGCACCAACCAGTAAAACCCAGAGCTGGCTGCCTTTTGCGGTGCCTAAGGAGTGGTGCAATCTCAGTCCAGGTGCAGTTGAGACCCTGCATGCCTTTCTGAATGCTGGAGGCTTTTCTTGTCCCCCAGTACCTGTCAGCTACAAGATTCCTGCTGCATAGCCTGTTGGGGTGTGTGTCCTGTCTCCTGAATCTGGAAGACTTGATGACATTGTGAGTGTGCTGTGAGTCTGGGGGACAGCTGTTTGGCCAGTTGGCTCCACTCTGGAGTTTGGCCCTAGAAGGAAGGAAGCCTGCTCACCCCTAGATCTAAGCCACCTTGACCCATAGGGGCTTTGTTGGTGGCAGGCAAGGCCTCCTCTTGTCTGGGTCTTCATCTCTGAGTCGTGAAGCAAGGTGGGCAGCTGTGTTCGTGGGTACCCCACATGTTGCTCAGGCCTCAGCTGATGGTGCACAGGGCACAGGGCACCGAAAGCAGCAATTAGTGTCCCAGGAGCAGACAGCCCTGGGCTCCTCTTCCCCTTGGCCTCTTCCTTGTTACCACTCCACCAAGCCTGTGACTTTCTCATGTGGCAGAGGCACGTGGACTTGCAGCTGTGTAGGTCAGAAGGTCAGCTATTGCCACTTTGATGTGACTCAGCCTACAGGTTCCTTGATCAATGGCTGTCTCTCCTGGTAAGGGTTTCCTGATGCCCCTAGGAGAGCAAAGTGAGCAGGAGGCCGAGCCTCTGGTGGCCTTGCTGAGGGCCTGGGCTGTCAGAGATGCAAGAACCAGCTCCTCCCCAGCTGGGAGGGTCTAGTTGGCACTGCTGCGTGGGGGCTGAGCTAAGCAGACAGTAGGATCACAGTGTTCGGATGCCTCATGAGGGTGGCTGGGTGGTGCCTGGGAGGAAGCTGGGTGTCCGTGCTGGGATGACGGGACCAGAACACGAGGGTAGAGGGTAGACACTGTTTCCTGTGGGTCCCAGAGCTCTGGTCCCTCATGCCCCGCTGTGTGTTCTGAGCAATCTTGTGGTTCATCCCTGACAACACGTGAGGGATGATTTCATAGGTAAAAATGAGCCCACCTTGGGGGGAAACGTCTTTGAATAAGGACCAAGGCCCCTGGAGCTAAGCAGCACTTGCAGTCAGCTCAGCTCTAGGTGGGAGGCTGGGGTTGTTTGGAGGCTCCAGGGAGTGGTAGGGTTCCTTCCTGGCTTCTCCCCAAGGCTTAGCCTGGCCCACAGGTGACTGCATGGCTGGGCTCAGTAATTAAGTCATAAAACTCAAGATTGGCTGCTTACAGCAGAATTACAAGGCGCTTTGGCTTATGAGCACAGTAATCTAGCTTAATTAACACTGACTCGAGGGTGCTGTGCATACTTCGGGCTTAGGTGAGCCCACATCTGGAGGCCAACTGTCCCTTCCCCTCAACCCACTGTGCTGCATGGTTTCACCATGTGTAGTAAAAACAGACCTGGTCTGGAAGGACCTGGAAATGTGCCTGAGGCTGGCTGTCCAGGGCTCTCACGTGAAATACGGCAAATGTACCATTTCCAAGAGTGTACAGTGTTGGGGGACAGGGCCACACCAGCTGGGCTTGTACTGCGGCAGTCACGGAAGGTTCTGCTCTCTGCCCTGTCTTGCCTGCCCAGCCCTGATTGGCCTGACCTACTCTGTGGGTGGACCTCAGCACTGTTCTAGCTCACCCCAGCTGTCGCCCGCCCCCCAAAGGGCAGTGTATGAGATTCTTGCTGCCTGCTCTAACGAATTCCCACAATCTCAGTGGTTTAGAACAGCAGAGAGGCTCTAAAAGCCCAGTGTCCAAGGTGGGTCTCCCTTGGCTAAAGTCAAGGTATGGAAAGGGTAGGTTCTTTTGGAAACTCTAGGCAGGGTCCCAGCTCTGGGGCTCCAGATGTCCCTTGGTTTGTAGCTATGTCATCCCAGCTTCTACCCCTTTCCTTCTTGGTGTCAAATTCCTCCCCCCACCCCTTAAAAGGAGCATCTCCATCAGAGGATCCTGACCTGCGTCAACTTGCAAGGCCCTTTCTGCTGTGGAAATCAACAGAACACTCATGGGTTCTGGGGACCAGGATGTGAATACCTGAAGGATCATTATTCATGGGACCACAGGGAGTCATAGTGCCACATGAGGAGGTGATGGGCTCACAGGCAATAGATCCTTCTTCTTTCCACTCTTTTAGGCTGACTGTGCTGTCCCTACCTGCCACCATCTAGGCAGCTGCTGCACTGGGACATGCCCCTGCACAGTGTTTATGAGAGTGGTGAGGATCAAGGATGGGCGAGGAAGTGTGGGAAAGTGCAGCACATGGACAAGCTGCCTCCTGGGGCTGACCTTAAAATCTGTCTTGGGTGGTGTGACTTAGGGGCATCCTCATTTGGGGCCATACTCATTACCAGATCTGCGTCTGGGGACAGTGAGTGGAGAGTTTTAGAAGATCCGCCAAGCAACCAGAAGCTTAAATGAGAACAGTTTAGGGCCATGTTAATGCTTAGAAAGAAGGTCTGGGAACTCTAGTCTCTGTCTTGTCTTAGAAGGGCACTAATCCCCTCATGGGCCCCCACCATTGTGAAGTTGTTTAACCCTAGTCATCCCCGAGGCTCTACCTCCTGAAGGCATTACAGGGATTAAGGCTCCAAAGCACAAATATGGGAGACCTACCACGGTGACCGTGTTTCTGGGCTATGCATGTCCTATAGGAATCTTGGACACTACTCAAAGGGACATCAATCCTCAAGAGACTCTGTCATCATCCCCATTTTACAGGTAAGGAGGCCAAGGCAGAAGCTGCCCAGGAACCCACCTGAGGTCCCACAGGAGTATGTGGGACCCCCACACCCTCCAGCTGGCCCAGTCCAGCTTGGAGCCCAAGGTCCCCAAGACACCTTGTCCTGTGACCATCCGTGGCAGGCAGACTTTCTGCTTAAGAGGCAGATAAAATGGACACATGCATCCCACTCCTGTCTTTCCTGGTGGCGCTGTAGAATGCCTGAGAAACAGGTGATGTGCAGCTTAATGCCTGTGGCAACAGTGGCCATTGGGCTGGGCTCCCAGATAGTGTGCGAATGTGCTGGGCCCCACAGGGCAAAGATCAGAAGGGAAATGTCACAACTGCCTTCAGGACCCACTTTCTGGCTCTGCCCACCTGCTCTGGTGCTCATGGCAGATCCTGCCCACCTTGTCGGGCCATCCAGAGGCACATCAGGGTGAAGAAAGCAGCATGCCATTGGGCAGGAGGTGGTGCAACTCAACGAGGCAGCTGGCCAGCTGCTCCTTGGCACCTTCTGGGATCAGTCCCACCCAGCAGGACGTCCAAGCAGCATCTCTGGTGGGGCACCAAGGGACTCTGTCTGCCTGCCCAATGTCCTCCTACCCAGGCTTCCTCACCCCCCAAAGGGCCCCGAGCTGTGCAGTGACTGGCAACACCACCTGCTGCAGGTTCTACTCCCAGTGCATCCTGTCAGACCTCTCCAAGTGCTGCGCAGGTAAACAGCATCCTGGGGGGATTCCTGCTCCTCTGGGTCCCTGTTCTGGGCCTGCTGTGACAAAGACCACAAACTGGGTGGCTTAGAAAAGTGGGAACTAGCCAGGCACAGTGGCACATCCTAACACTCTGGGAGCAGGAGGATCAGAAGTTCAAGCACAGCTCCTATTTTAAAATAAACATTTAAAATGTCTGGGGATGTAGCTCAGTGTGAAGGCTCTAGTTCAACCTTTGCAAACAAAACAAAACAAAACAAAAGCAAAAGCAAAAGCAAAAGCAAAAGCAAAAGCAAAAGCAAAAGCAAAAGCAAAAGCAAAAGCAAACCAAACCAAACCAAACCAAACCAAAGATTTGTTCATAATCCAGGAGGTCAAAAACCCAGTGCAAATTTCCTAGTAGCAAGGGGCCCCATTTGGACCCTTCCCAGCTCCTGGCACATTGGTAACTTGGGTCCTGGCTGTGGAGTTGCCCTCCACCCCCTGCTGTCGGTTCCTTTTTTAATCTGTGTCCCCCTCTCTCCTGCCTGGGACAGCAGTCACAGGACTTAAGGACCACCCAATCCTAGAATGTTCATCTCAAAACCCTTAACGATCTATATCTGCAAAGGACATGACTTGGGGGGACCCTCTCCCACCCACTATATCTTCCGACACACACACATCACTGCTTACCACAAAGCCTGGCACCTAGCAAGCACGATCTGAACTCCTTACCATGTCCCTCGGGTCTGCACTGACCTCTGCCTCCTGGCTCCCTTCTCATACAGTTGTCCTCCTCCAGGAGGGACCTGGAAGGCAGTGTGGCTTTTCCCCCTGGGCTCCTGGCTCCAAGCCCTCCTGGGGGTTGGGGGGTTCTGTAACCTTTCCACCTCCTATGTAGCACTGCTACCCTCTTGGGTTGTTCATTTACTGTCTTCCCCTCATGCACCACACCTGTCACTCATGCCTGTGAGGCACCAACAGAGCAGGCCTGGAGTGCTATGCTCCCCAGAGCATCAAAAGTGGTCACAGCATATGGCACAAGCATGTGGCCCATGACAGGTGCTCAGGAAATACGGGGTGGGGTTACAGGAGGAGGGAAGGAAAGAAGGATGTGCAGAAGGAGAGGGGAGAAAGGGAGGGGAAGCAGGCATTGGAAATTCCTCTCGGTTCTGTCCCCAGTGCAAGGAGGCCTCGCTGGATGGAAGGCCTGTGGCTACTTAAATTGAAATTAATTAACATGAAATACAATTAAGAATTCAGGTCCTTGGTCACACTGGCTGCATGCTGAGTGCTCAGCAACCGCAGGGAGCCGGTGGTTCTCTAGCAAGCAGATGAGCCATTTCCAGAAACTTCTACTGGACACGGTTGCTGCCACTGGCCAATGAGGGGGCAAGGATTAGAGGCAATCAGCACCCTGAGGACCCTGAGCTTCTCCTCCCAGGTGGCGGGAGCCAGGCCTGGGTGAGAGTTTGGGATTAATGGACAGACGCCACTATCCTCTGAGAACAGCAGCTGTGAGGATATGCATCCCACTGCCTGGGCAGGAGCCCTGCTTTGGTCCTCCTTCCCCTTTGGCACAGCCTGACGGAGGCCCCTTAGTTTCCCTGTGCCCATGGGATTCCTCCAGCCCTTCTGCTGGCTGGAGCCTCCCCTACTGGGAAAAGGGACCCCATGATATCCCACGATCCCTCCTAGTCCCCCTGTAGCAGCACTTCCGTCTTCCCCACGCAACACTCCCATGGTCAGCCTGTCTCAAAACTGGCACAAGATATTAAAGCACGCATCTTCCTCTTAAAGCCCCCGCCTCCCAGGGGACATTTGGCAATATCCACAGGCATTTCCAGCTGTCATGATGGGGGTCGTTGCTATTAATGCCCTACAGTGCACAGCACAGGCCCCAACAGTGTGACCTGGCACCGTACAACGACAGGTGGGAGAAACACTGCCTTAGTCCCACAGCTGAAGGTCAGCTCTGCAAACGTCCTCCCCATCTGCTTGCTGGCCTGGTGGCCTGTGGCGGGTGCCTTACAAGGCATGACCAGCTTGCAGTTACAGTACACAGCAACAATACCAGCCACTCATTGTGATTTGTTCTTTTTGTTCTTTGAGACAAGGTCCTGCTGTGTAGTTCAGACTAGCCATGAGCTGACTACATAACCCAAGCTAGCCTCGAAGTTGCAGAGACCCTCAGGATCCCAACGCTGAGGCTACAGGTATGGGCCACCATACCTGGCTTTCACACTCATTGTTGACACCAGCCCCAAGCTTCAGGGACCAGTACAGTGGAATGAGTTGTGAGGAAGACTTTCAGGCTATAGGGTCATGGTTATCATTTGTTACAGAAAAAAAGATATGGGGGACAGGCAAGATAGCTCAGTGGACTAAAGCATCTGCTTATAGGCAAGCTTAGGCAAGCGCTTTAGTCCACGCTTTGATCCCCAGCACCACATGCTGTGCCAGCCCCACCCCCAGGGTGGGCTGAGCCATCCAGAGTCTGAGTGTAGTGGCCTATGTCTGTAATCCCATTGTTGGGGAGGCTGAAAGCAGGAGGATCATCATAAGTCTGAGCTGCCTAGTGAGACCCTGCAACAACCAAATACATTAAAAAGAGAAAAGAAAAGAGATATGGGTTAAAAACCGCTGAGGACAGAGAAGCCAGGCAGAGTCCTGGAGGGTCTGATCATGGTCTTTTCTGTGGAGTTGGGATCCGATCCCCTGCTGGCAGTGATGTAGCCCACAGAGCACAGCTCCCAGAGGAGCTGGAGCTCACACAGGACTTGGATCGCGTGGCTGGGGTCTAGCCCCCCGGGGCTGATCCTTGCCGTGTGCAGCCTCTTGAAGGTCAAAACTGACTCAGTGCAGCCCAACCATTAGCATGAGGCACACAGACCCTCTGGTGGCCTCTGTTCCTGCCCAGGAGGCCTGTCAAAGGCAGGGCCTCTCTCGGGGTCATGCTATTTGTCAACATAGATCTACCTCTTTGTTTTTTGGGGGACAAGGTCTCCTCATGTAGTTCAGGCTGGCCTTGAGCTCACTTTGTAGCCCAGGCTGGTCTCACACCTGCAGTGATCCTCCTGTCTCAGCCTTCTATGTGCTGGGATTACAAGTGTGTGCCACCACACCTCGCTCTTCCATCTGCTTTGCAGGTTAGAAAACTGAGGTCCAGGCTATAAGAAGCCTGCCCAGGTCTAAACAGCTAGGGGAGGTGGGCTCTCTGACTTGGACATTGTTCAGGGCCTTGAAGCTATGCTCTTTCACCCAGAAACCCTCGACTCCCTGGGTCCCCCGCCTTCCGGAAGCTGCCAAGTCCATGCCAGGAGCCACCTCAGTCTAGCTGGTTATCAGCAAAGCCAGGTAATGTGAGAGAGGACCTTTAGACCTTGGAATGAAAATGGAAAGTAGGACATGACCAGGTATAACAGACACATAATAGTGGGGGAGGAATGCAGGAAGAGAGGCCCTACTAATTCACCTCTGTGGAAATCACCGGGTCAGGGTGGGACTTATGGTTTCAGTGGCCCCCTCCTGCTCAGACAGCAGAGGGCTGCAGGCCTCCAGGGCCTCCCCCTCCACTTCCGCTGCCTTGTTCTCACTCCCCAGCAGCCTCTGTCCCAGCCGCCCATCCTGGCTGAGCAAGGTACCCCGCATGCATGGTTGCTAGGAGACAGTTGCCAAGAGTCACAACTCAGCTGGCAATGGAAAACACCCCCAGCAACACAGTTTGCCAGCCCATTTAGGGAGGCATGTTTTCCTGTCCACTCTGCCCGGTCCCTTTGCACTCATTTCCAGTGATTCCATGTACCTGGCTTCTAGATTGCCCCTCACGTACGCTCTATATTTAGGCAGCGTTATGAAACAACCCCCCCACCCCATATCTGCATTGAATGTGACATGAAGGCTCGTACCAGGATCAAGAGGTAGGGAGACACCAGGGGGGAAGTCCCGCTTCTGATCATGTGTGAGTCAATGGAGGGCCCTGTCACTTTGGTCTCCGCTGGTCACATCCCCTGACCCCCAGGTGGCTGGCTTCATAGGATCGAGCCACTGCCCATTAGGCTCAGAGAGGCACAGGAGATTGAGGGATGAGCCCTCGGGTAGAGACAAGGGCCTGCTCCCCAAGCAGCACCATGACATCCCACAGCCCAGAGGGGCAGGGGACAGATGCCATCTCACAAGGGCAAAGGTGGGGGCCCCTTGCTCTCTACTCCACACAGTGCACTGCATGAGCACCTGCTCTGAGGATACGGGGAGGCCCTCTGGTTGTTCTTGGGAGGCTCAGATGGATGGGACAGGGCCTGGTGGGGTGGACGGTGCCAAAAGGCACTGGGAGGGCTTCTGCTCAAATCCCATTTTCCTCTGAATATACGCAGGGCTGACTCTCAACCTCCTCCTGAAGCTGGGTGTGACCAGCAGGATGGGGGCCACAGTGACACAGTCACTCTAGGACAAGCCTGATACCCACATGCCATTTACCATGTGGCCCTTCGGCCCTGCCATAGGGACTCCCAGCTGAGGACGGTCTACTTGAGAGGCTCTACATATCTATTCTAAGTGACGACAGCTTGGGACAGGGCCCAGTAGACCCATCACTGTGGCCACCAACAGTGAGCTGGAAATGAACCTTTGTGTACCTAAGTCCTTGTGATCTTGAGACCCTTTGTTCACTGGAGCCTAACCCAGGGTCTCCTGGCTGCAGCAGAGTAGGCAGGCATCCCTAGCAGGGGGATCACAACCCCAAGTGGAAGACTCCTGGGTAGATTCACTGTATGGCAGGGTCCTTGGGCTATAGGGGTAGCCTGTGGAAATGAAACACAGGAGCCACGTAATGATAGAGGCTGGCAGGATGGAACAAGTAAAGGAGTGTCCCTGGGAGAGGCGGCCTGGGGAAGGGCCACAGTGAGGACCCTCTTCAACAAGAGACAATTTGTGCAGGCACAGGTGAGGGAGGCTAGGATGTGTGAGGGGTGGAAGCGATGTCCCCCTTGTGATGGGAGGTGTGGGGTGTGGGACAAACCACACAAACATACCCTTCTCTTTCCTACCCAGGCCCACTCCTGTCATGCCGCTTCATTTTTCTGGGCCTCAGTTTGCCTATTTGCAAAGTGGGACAAGTCACTTATTTTCACAGGCCCTGGTTGGGGAGGACTGCAGGGGATGGAGCACAGTAGCTTTGAGGGCCATCTGTGTGACACTAAGGTGGCTCCATACAAAGGAACTCTTTCCAGTAGGACCTTGTCACATCCCCAGCAGCCTGAGAGGTTGGGATCCAGCTCTTTCTTTTGGAGAGGATTAAATGAAGGTCAGGTGACTCCTTCAAGGTCATGCGGCCCAGAAGAGGCAGACTGCCCCCTCCCCAACCTACCCAGCACCTTGCCACCATCTGTCTTCCTGCTGACTGTCAGTGCAGCTTCCGGTGGGGAGAGGCAACAGTGTATCCACCCACCTACCCAGGACAGGTTGGAACCCCATCTGGGCAGCAGCTCTTGCCTAGCAGAATGGGCAAGTGCTCAGGTATTGCAGGAAACCTGAAGGCTTCAGCTGGGCAAATAGTCCCAGTTCTGGGGCTCCAATGAGTGTTCTGCACAGACAGGATGCGCCAGGGAGGCTGCACCACTGCTGTTCTCAGGCGGAAGAGAAATTCATTTTAAGCTTGGAGTTTGTTCCAGCAATGGGGGAAATGCCAACACACAGAGGGTTGGCTTGGGGAGGGCAGGCTGGTGCCCACTGCTTCCTGAACCTCGAAGGATGTGCTCCCTGAGCTTTCTCCCTGGTTATCATCTGGCTACTCCCATACTCCAGACCTGAGGAAGCCTCAGCATTCATCCCTCCTGGAAGACTGGTGGTGCCTTTTCCTGAGCCACATCCAGACTATTCCCCGCCACCCCAAAATGACATCACACAAAGGACAAGAGAGAGGCATTGGGTCAAAGAGAAATCCCCTTTGGGAAGTTCTCTGGAGAGTCTGACCAGCACCTTGTCATTCATCCCTGCCCTTGGTGACAAGGATGAAGAGGGAGCATAACCCAGATACTGGCCTCACCGGCCCACACCTGATGTGAGAGGGACCCGGGCATCTGACAGGCTCTGTCCACCTCAGGGAGAACAGTACAGGTCACAGCTGCAGATGCCTAGAGCCCCCAGGTCACACGGGCTGGGTAGGGCAGGGCTGAGCTGGCCTGTGTGTTTGGCCTCCTCTGTTTCTCCTGCCCTTCTCCCCTCTCACACCTGCCGCGTGTCAGCCACTCACACCTGCTGGCACAGGTGGGGTGTGAGCAGTCAGGGGAAGCAGCATCTCCTAGCCTCTGGAAGCTTCCAGGTTCCTCCACAGTCCCTCTGAGGTCAAAGGGATGGGGCTCTGCACCTGGGCTCTATCTTTCCCCTCCCTCAGTTTTTCCTTAGTGTGCACCCAGTCATTGCCTCAGCTGCCACTGAACAATAGTGCTAGTCTTCCATTCAAGGCCAGGGGAGGAGACATGAGGTTTGCTACCAGGGGTACAGATGGATGGACACCAGGCTGCACCTTCTGCTGGGCCAGATTATCCCCCATCACCCTCTGATGCCCATCCTATAGCTGGCTCTGCTAAGCCCCACATTATCTCTGGGCCTCAGCTTCCCCAGGTGTACAATAAGGATCCTGACTATGCAGCCCCCTGGCAGACCCTGTCCACCAGCACCATATCCTCCTCATTCTCTTCCTCACTGTAGGCACTAGTTGTGCCTCAGGGAACGAACTCAGCTGAAAATCCTTTTCTTGGCCTGGCCTATTTGCTGGGAGTGGCCCCAGGACACTGACAATGGAAGGACAGGCTGACTACCTGGCTGAGGGCAGAGTGGCCCACACACCCCTGTGTTTCTGTCCCCGACTCTGAAGACACAGTGTAGTGTATTTCTGACTCAGCCCATGCTGTGCTAGGGGGATCCCATGTTGACAACGCAGTGGGACAGGGAAGATAAGGGAAAGATAAGCCCGCTGGGCTGGCTCTGACTGCATGAGTGACCTGAGGTCAGGCAGCAGGGGCGCCAGGTCCTCCGGGCCAAGACCAGGGACATTAAGGGCTGCAGGTAGGAAGGCATCCAGGCTGCTGGCCACCTGGACTATGGTGCAAAGAGAGGAATGCGCATGCACGAGGCAGGGCCCAGCCTCTGGAATCTGATGCCGCACAAAGAGAAAGGCAGCGTGCTGAATGCTGTCCCTTTCAAATCCATGTCCCCTGGAGCCTCAGAATGTGAGCTTTGGAAACTGTGCCACACACAGGTGGAGGTGAGATCATCCCGGAGCAGGGTAGTGCTCTCACCAGAGCTAAAGCAGACAGAGCGCGTGAGCGCCACCGGAAGATGGAAGTGGAACAGGAGTGCGGCAGCTGCTGCAGGGAAGGCCTGGAGGCCAGAGGAAAGCTGCTTCAGTGCCTTGGCAGTGTGTGTGTGTGTGTGTGTGTGTGGCCTGTTGTCTCTGATTTTGGATTTCCAGTCTCCTGGCCTAGGACAGAACTCACATCTGTGACTTGAGACCTCCAGTCTCGTGCAGCCACAGGGAGCCACCGGAGAGCAAGAACAAGGGCCCGCTGTGGTGGGGCCATGCCTCCTGCGGGCACAGAGACAGAGGGCTGGTGCAAGTGGAGGGCGGGGGCCTGCCTTCTGGAATGGGGTGCACAGAGGGCTCTGATAACCTGGGGTGTGGACTTCAGCGGATGAGCTATGAGGAGGTGCATGGCAGACATGCCAGAGGTGCCAGGAGGAGGAGGGGGGCCTTTTCCAAGCTGTGCTCTAGGGACAGAGGCAGCAGCTTCCACCAGAGAGGAGGCTCAGGCTGCCTAGAACAGAGGAGGCCAGACTGGCGGTCTCCTGGACTTATGATCACTGAGATTCATGCACACAGCATCTGGGTGATGCTGGAGAAGAGGCTGAGGGAGCTGTGCCACCCAGCATGTACCCAGGGCGGCACCCAGAGCACAGGCCCACCCCTCCCCCAACAGGGCCCTGGTCCTTCATCCTTCCGGGGTGGGAAGCCGGGGTCTCTGATCCTGAGACACTCAGTGCCACAGTGCTGACAGTCAGCTCAGGCCAAGCTCTGGACCTCCAGTCCCAGCCGAGTGGCACAGCACACGATTATAAGGTACACTCTGCACGGGGACTTCTGGCCACCGCTATGGTTGTAAGACAAAGGAGGAGTCTGGACTGAAGGTGCCCACCCACCCAGCCAGGCTCTCTCAGAGCCCCTGCACACCCCAGACCTCCTGAGCTCGAGCTTCAGTATCTGAAATCAACACGTGTGCCCAGCTCGTGGGGTGTCTGTGGCCAGTCACGGAAACCGGAAGTCTCAGAACAGGGAAGCGGCTTCCAAAGGTAATTTTCTGTATTATGTTTCTTAGACTCACATGTGGAGGTAGGCTAATTAGATTTCCCCTCACTTTTGAAAAAAAGAAATAAATAAAATGATGACTTTGAAGACTTAATGTTTTCAAGGTACAATGAAAATGTTCTCACTGTTCTGAGACGTGCTTCATTATCTGCTAAACGTTCGGATGTGATTTGCTCTTCAATCTGGGAACAGGACTGGGACGAACGTCATGGTGACACTTGGGTCTCATGGGTGTGGCTCCCTTCCGGGCTCTGACACATAGGTGTGAGGAGGCAGACGAAGTGCCTGAGTCAGGGATCTTTCTCTACCTGATAAAAGTCTAAATTTTGATCATTCCGTAGAACTTTCATTTACGATGAAATCGTCTCTCCTCCCACACTTGCACCCCACACTTCTCAGAGACCCTGGTCTCGCAGGGATATGGCCAGTCACGTGCCCCCATCTCTCTACCTGGTGGACACCCCACAAACCATGACCACATGAACTGGCAGAAGAGAGTTTGTGGGATAAGACTAGACAAGATAGTTTCAAAAAAATGTGTTAACTTTTTTGAAGTAACATAGTATTAATTTGGAAGGCAACCGGGTGGGAGACACATAAGACCAGGAAAAGGGGCTTCCAGGGCACACAGAGGGTGATCAGCTCCAGAGAAAAGGATGTCTGCAGGTACTCTGCATGTGACCACAGGAATCCCACACGTCCACAGATGGGAGGCAGGGGAAGAGCCCCCTCCTTACTGCAAGGCCCTACAGAACCAGCTGTTTGGACATCAGTGGAGATCCGGAGCTTCAACTCCTTGCAGAAAATCTGATAATGAGATGGAAAGAACAAAATCTTCCATCTCCCCTCTTTCCCCATGCAAACTATTTCTATCCAAACAAATCATACTTAATAGGGGGATATTTGAGACTGAGGGGTCCCCCTCCCAGAGAAAGGAAGGCAGGACTAAGAAGTTACCATGTGTAGGCCACAGTGAGTTATCTACACTGACAGAGCCCACCCTGCAGAGATACCTAGTGACTGGCTAGGCAGCTGCCACTACCTGGGATGGTAAAGCTCACCATACCAGTGGGTGTCCCAGTCTTTGTGCCCCACGTGGGATGGGGGATGAGGCACACCACACCCTATGTGCCAGACCCACATGTGTTGAAGCCACTGGAGCTTGCCTCCTTACACGCAGGAGGGTCTGGAGAAAGCCGTGACACTAAGAGGAGTTAGGTCAGCCAACCTGTACCCCACCATGTGCCAATGGCAGAAAAAGAGGTGGGCCTACCTCAGATGGAGAGAGAGAGAGAGATGTGGACAGATTTACCCAAGCCATGCTGGCTTCTGACTCAAAGCCACTACTGTGAAAGGGCATTCTGAGACCATCAAAGCTGAGTGACAACAGATGAATGTCAGATCCCTCGAGAGACAACTGTTGGAAGTCTGGGTGGGGTGGTGGCACTGAGGCCCTGGAGAAGGACACCATACACTTAGGGGACATGGACTGAGGTAACAGAGGGAAGGGGATTCATGACTGGGGGCTTGTTGAGTAAAAAAGAAAAAAGGAATAGATGGCAGCAATTTCTTAGATAAGAAAATGAAATCCTAGCTGACAAAATAAAAAACAGATCAATCGGACTATACAAAAAAATCAAAGGCTACAATCAGTGGAGTGAAAAGGAGCCCCACAGGATGGGAGAAAATATTCGTAAATCATAAAGGGGTTAATACCATGAATAAAGAACTCCTACAAGCTAGCAACCATAGTAACAAAACATCCGATTAAAAATTGGGCAAAAAGCATGAATAGATATTTCTGCAATGAAGACACACAATGGCTGACAGGCACATGGAAAGTTATTCAATATTATCAACCATTAGGACATACAAACCAAAGCAGCGAGGGATTTGGGTTCACACCCAGGAGGATGGCCCCCCCTGAAGAACCAGGAAATGACCAGTTTGTTGAGGACTTGGAGAAAGCTGAGCTTTGAGCACTGCCAGTGGGGGAAGCAAGCTGCAGCCATTAGAAAATTGCTTGTTGGCTTCCTACAATTTATAAATGATCCAGCAGTTCCACTCCTGGGTACACACCCAGAGGAATAGAAAATGGGGTCTCCAAGGAGAATCAGTGGCCCTGTGCTCCCAGCAGCACTGGTCATTACAACAGAAGACAGAGGCAGCCTGTGTGCCCACAGATGGAAAATCGAGGACACAAACGTGCCCATCGGCACTGAGGAGCCATGTACAGCCTGGTGAGGACTGTGGCAGGGACACATACTCCAGCACGGATGGACCCGGAGGACACTGGCCTTGCCAGTCATGAAAGGGCAAAGGAGGACAAATATGATAGGATTCAAAGGCGGTCCCGAGAGTCATCAGCCCCACAGAGACAGGGAGTAGGCTGAGGGCTCCAGGGCTCAGGAGGCGGTGTTTCACAGGGACAAAACCTGAGTTTGAGAAGACAAGAAATGGACTGCGGTGATGGCCACAGTGGAATGTGCTTCAGGCCTCTGGCCTGTGCGCTTAGTATGGCTCCCATGCTACATATTAGCACACCTGAAGTTTTGCTGCAATTTGAAACCTAGTTTTAAAATGTAGTTGTAGGGGCCACAGAGATATCTCAGCAGTCTAAGCACCCACCTGGCAAGGGCATGGACCCAGGTTCGATCCCCAGTATCACGTGTTGTGCCAGCCCCGAACCCCAGGCACACCATGCCAGCCACCAAAACCAGGCATTACAGGTGGTGCATACCTGTAATCCCAGTGCTGGAGGGATTACAGAGACAGGAGGATCATCACTATGAGTCCAAGCTGCCTAGCAAGACTCTGCACCCAATAAATAAATCAATAAATCAATAAATCAATAAATAAATAAATAACGTAGTTGTAAAAAGAAAGAATAAATGCAGCAAGGGTGCACTATAACGTCTTGCCAGCCAGCTCCTCAGAAAGGTCTTCCTAAATCCTTGGTTGTACCCCTACTTGCTTAGGAGACCCCAGTGGCTCCCCATTATCTCTGCCCTCACTGCAGCCCATGAGGCCCTGGAGTGTGTAGGCTTTCCCCTTGCCACCCTTCCCTGAGTGTCCTAAAAGACAGAGCCCCCGTTCTCAGGTCCAGGTGGGTGCTCTGTATTCATTGCCCCTGGCCTGAACTGCTCTCTGCTAAGCCCTTCCCTCCTCTTCTAGGTCTCAGTCTAAAAAGTCTCACCACCTCGGGGACCCCTCTGACCACCCTATCAATAAATGCTCTGTCCCCATATCCCACCAGATGTAAGCATGCCGTAATCAACAACCACAAATCAGATGGGTTAAAATAAGAACAATTTCTGTTTCTGGAGGCCAGAAATCCAAATTCAAAGTGGGGGCAGTGGCTGCGCTCTCTCCAAAGGCCCCAGGAGAAAGCCTTCCTGTATCTTCCAGCTTTGGGTGGCCCTGGAGCTCCTTGCCTGTGGCCTCTTTGCTACCACACCTACTTCTGTGGTCACAGGACCATTCCTCCTTGTATGTGTTATGTCCTTCAACTTTCTCTACAGTGAACACTTGTGATGGCTCTTGGCCTGCTTGGATAAGCCACGATCATCTGCCCAGATCAAGATGCTTAACTGCGCTGGTGCCCCAAGACCTTTTCCCTACATTTATAGATTGGGCGCTGGGATCTTTGGGTTGCCTATATTCAGTCTGTTACACTGTGTGTCTGTGCACATTGCATGTGTCTGTGTAGGGTAAGTGCATTGGGAAGGTTCATCTTGATTGCAGCTTCCTTAGCTTGGGAGACACCTAGCAGGTTGGTAAAACACTTCTAGTGTGCCTTGGTGGGACAAGTGTGGTCTTGGGCCTACATTTGGACCCTGGCTCTTTTTCTCTGGCTTTTCCCTGTGCTCTTCTTCTTGGCTGTCATGGGCTGGGCAGCCTTCTTCTACCACATCTGTTTGCCGTGATGTTTTCCCTTGGACCCAGGCAATCATAGGTTGAAACTATGAGCTGAAACAAAACTCTCCTCCTTTGACTCACAGGGATGGGTATCTTTTTTTCAGAAAATGAAAGATGACTAATATACATATGCATGTGTATATATGTATATTATAAATGCATGTTATGGTATTGTGTGCTGTACATATATGTGCTTGCATATCAGAAGGCTCAGATCCCAGAGAGCTCCACCAGCCTGGAGGAAGTAGCCACTGCAGAATGGACACATACTGAGGCATGGACCCTGCCCCTGGCACAGGAAGGCCAGGCAGGAAGGTTACAGGGCACCATGAGTATGGTAGGCCCAGGTATCTGCATCCCCAGATCCTGGCAACTCTGAAAAACAGACCCAGAGGCTAGACCCTACACTCCTGTACCCCTAGACTCTATTCAATCCAGAGAAATACCGGGGAACCACTGCCTTGAGCTCATGGGGGGCTCTAGCTAGCTCATCTAGCTTATGAGCTCATGCCCTACCTGAGTCTGAGGTCTTGCGCAGCTCTAGCCCACTTTGTCCACAAGCTCGGGCCCAGGGGGCTCACTCAAGAAGCCTATGCAGGCAAGCTCCCTGCCCAGGGACTGGTGCCCTGCTCAGGCAGAGGTTGGTGGAACACATCTTCTACACAGCCAGCAGCCCACAGTGGGCCATAGGCGCATAGCAATTTGGGGCTAATTTTCTCCTGCAAAGAAGTTGATCCCATAATCTGGTAAATACACTAATCATCCCCAGACTGCTCCTAGCTACGGCTTATGTGCTCGAATCCAGGGGGAGTAGGCTTGGAATGGAACGAGACCGTGACTGCTGGTGGGAAGAGTAGGAGCCAGGAAATGCAGCTTCCAAGGCTGGCGGCAAGGGAGATGCAGCCTGCTGCTGAGGACCCACCAGTGGACCCAGGGCTATGTGAACAGGGGGCTCACACGACCATGCATACATGGCTGGACCCATTATGGAATAAGAAACTGAGGCTAGGGCATGTATCTAGACTACTCCACATTCCTCTGCCAACCACCCTCCGGACACTGGGACTCCAGGCTATCAGCTTCGCTCTCTATCTCCCAATCTTGCCTCCTTTTATTGAAACAGACAGTGGGTCACTGCACAGAGACTCAGGGAACAGCAATTCACTGTCAGTAGATGTACTATTAAATCAGAGATGGCCAGAGTGGCCTTGATCTTCTTAGTATGCTAAGGTTCTTATGCAACAATTTTTAAAAGCTCAATAATAACCAGCACATGCAATGGGAATATTTCCTAGAAAGAGCTCCACTCTAGTTTTGCTTAAACTGTTGAAATGATACAGCCAATGCTGTGAGTTCCAGGGAGCAAGTTTAAACCATTGTGAGGATGGCTGCCTCTACCAGGGGCTGTCACCTCCTCGTTGGCATCTATAGGCCTCTGCGATTGGGACCAATGTGGAAGCTGCAGGAGAGCTTGGGGTGGAAGTGGGCTTCCCTGCACCATGGTGGTCTTAGTGTACTTGGCTGTCCCCACAAAATACTGTAAGCCGGTGGCCTGTGAACCATGGTAACTTGTATTTCATCCTTCTGGAAACCGGAAGGCTGACAACAAGGCAAGTCTGGCTTTTGGTGAGGGCACTGTGCTTGGTTCACAGATGGTACTTTCTCGCTATGTCCTTCCATGCCAGGAAGGGCCAGAAGCTTTCTGGGGTCTCTTTTAAAAGATCATTGCAGACATTCATGAGGAACCCACCATCACACCCTAGTCATCTCCAGAAGGCCCTACCACCTAACAGCATGACACTGGAGAAGGTTTCAATGCATGAGTGAACTTTGTCGGATACACAAATTTAGCCCACAGCAGAGACAGTCTGGACTATGAGTGGATTTTTGGTACCAGGTATTGAACTCAGGACCTTTCACAGGCCAGGCAGGTAATTATGAGGTAATTATGCCACGGAGCTATTTCCCAGCCCTGAGTGTTGTTTTTTGAGAGCTGATTCTCATCTGGTATTCCTTGTGACACACTGATAATGGTCCAAACGGAGTGAGAGGTCACTGTGGGGAATACCCTGCATGACAGTAGGGGCAGGTAGTGAGGAGGGTGACCTCAGTGTCTCCCTAGCATCTGGGACATGGATGCCTACAGCATGAGGTCTACACCGAAAGCCTTGGAGGGAGCCATTGCTTCCCATGGGTCTCTGTTCTGGTCCTCCTGTCACCCTAGCCTCTCAGCAGTGTTTTAAGTATCTGGCCAGAGAAGCAGTTCAGTGGACCCAGGGATGCCCAGGGGACGGGACTGGGAAGGCATGGGGGAAGGCATGGGGGAAGATACAGGCTCCTCAGCCACATGGGCCCATCAGGGGAAATGGAATGTCAGGCTCAGAGTGGGGTTGGATATGTCCCTCACAATAAGCAAGAAGCCAAAGCTGACCAAGGGTGGTATGGAGGGTTGTATGTGGCCCTAAAACAATGTGTCACATCTGGATCTCTGGAGTCTGTGAGAATGGGATCTTATTTGGACAAAAAGTCTTTCAAGGTATAACCAAGCGAAGCCCCTAGGCATAGGGACTTTATCTTTAACTACCTGGTTGGGGCCTAAGTCCAATGACAAGGTCCTTAAAAAAGGAAGTCAGAGGGAACCTTAAGAGCCAGACAGAGATGAGATCAGGTGCAGATGGAGGCAGAGACAGTTAGGAGGTGCCTGCGGCCAATGGAGTTGAGAACAAGAAGCAGCCTTTTCCAGAATCTTTGGAGGAAGCTGCCTCTGTTCACCTCTTGCTTTCAGATCTGGCTTCCAGGACCCGTTGGTGACAAGCTGGGGCCATGAGCTGGGTGAGTGTGTGTGTGCATGCACCCAGGCCAGGGTTTTCTCAGGCTCCTCCACCAAGCTCTCACCAGGTTGGCCTCTGAATCCTCCCTGAGCTGCTCCACCTTTGAAAGCCTCAGTTTCCTCACCTATAACACAGGGACAAGAGTTTCCACTTGGCCTTGAGGGCATCCGGAGACTCAGAGAGGCCAGGTGGGTCATCTGCTCAGCGTGGCCATTACCTGGGCTGCCTGGGCCTCGGGTGGGGTGTGCCTCCATCCTTGAGTCTGGGTGCTTCAGATAGCTGAGAGCACACACACAACGTCCTCATGAAAAGCAGCAACAGATGACCCACAGCTTTCACACAATACATGTTCTACCATGCACATTCCCTACAGTTTCCCAGTAGGATATGGTACTAGGTACAGGCCTCCCTGGCAATGGGGGTGTGCATGACAAAGCCAGGCTCTGGATCAGGAGCAGAAGTGGATGTGATGGTGCCCAACAACCTTAGTACTTGTGTGTGGAGGCAGAGTCGGGGCAGGGAGCTAAAGAGCCCGAGTCACAGCTCGGAGGGAGGATGCCTGCTCTAGGGCACCAGACAAGAATGAGGTATAAGGCTCCACTGTCCACGTGAGCAGCCATGTGCACAGTGGGGCTTGCGTGTTACAGTCTGGTGTCACTGTGATGACACAAGATCTAATGTGGTTTTGAGAAGTTTTGAGAGGGGCAGCCTGGCCCTTGGCAGTGTGAGTTCCTGCCCAGCCTTACTTTGGCTCTGCTAGGCAGAAAAGGATAATCCCTCTGACCTTGGATTCCTGCTGGCTACGAGAGCTCCTAGACTGAGAGAAGACTGAAGTACCCCGATACCAGGATGGGTGAGATTAGAGGTCAGAGGCTGGGGACCACTCAGGGTCACCAGCATTGCTCAGGGAGAGCTTATGTCACAGGCATTTCCAGTTGCCTTAAGTATCTCGCTAGAGGAACACCAGACTGAACCATCCTGATACTTCCTGCAACGAACCCTGACCTCAAACCGCTCTGCTTAGCAACGGGCAATTAGACTGCCTAGAAGATAAATTTCTGTGGCTAAAAATGCCCTCGGGCCCTATAACTTTGACTTCCTGTTCGATTCGAATTTAAATCCGTAATTGAGTACTGGAGAGAAATGTCCAGGGTGGTGATAGTGTCTGAGGAAACAGGCAGGGAATGAGGGACACAGAGCCACTTAGCGGTGACTGTGGAGCCACGGGGCTCTGACGTCACGGGAGCCACGCTCGTAAAGCGAGTGGTTGTTCTGCGTGGTCTCTGGGGATAGCGGCTCCTGCTCCATCCTAGCTGGGCTCCTGCTATCTATGGAACTGAGGCCCGCCGGTCACTCTGTTCCTTGCCTCCCCCTATGACTCCCAGCTTCTTCTGGGAAATAGCAAATGACACAAACGGGGCACGGATTTCCTGGAGATTTATAGCTGGCTCAGGACTCGCCCCTGCTGAAGGTGTTGAAGAATTACCAGGGCCCTCTGCCCAGCCAGAACAAAGCAGGGACAATCCCTCAGGTGTGAGAGCTGTAATTTCACTGGCTTATTCATTTTTAATTGGATAACAGCCATGAGCTAAAAAAAGAAAAAGTTACTTTACGAAAGAGCTGAGTCCACTTTGACTCACTCCGCTTCTGCGTCCTCCTCTGAGGTGACCCTGCTATCACACTGATACGGAGCCTTCCAGAACTTTCACACAGCATTTATGTTCCCTGGAAAAGTGTTGAGTATGGAAATAAATATAGCATTTTTGCATACTTTTTATTAAAATAAAAGTGCAGCCCACATTCTTGTCATTCAAGAATCCGCCCTGGGCATGGCTTTACATCTGTGTGTATTTCCTCTCCTCTTTCTTTTGAATTTCTGTGTAGTGTTTTTTTATTTCATTGTGAGATGGGATCTCACTAAGTTGCCCAGGCTGACCAGGAGCTTGTGACCCTCCTGTCTCAGCCTCAGATGAATGCTGAGATTATGAGCATGCACCACCACACCTAGCCTCTGCATAGTTTTCATTTACTTAACAAAGATTTGTTGAGCGCTTGCTAGGTGCTTGCTTCCACAGGCGAACAAGGAAGACAACTATCTCGCAAAGCTACATTCCAGCAGCTGGGGAAATAGCTCCGTGGTCTAAGTGCCTGCCTGGCAAGTGCAAGGACCCGGGTTCGATCTCTGGTATTGCATGCCATGTTGCCCAAGAACCCTGGGTGCTCCGTGCTAGCCACCAAAACTGGGTGTGGCAGTGCACATCTATAATCCCAGTGCGGGGGAGGCTGAGACAGGAGAATCACTATGAGTCCGCACTGTATAATGAGACTATACCAAATAAATAGATGAAAGATAAAAAATTTTTCAAAAAGCCACAGTCCCCTGGGGGAAACTGATTCGCAGCCCTGCGGCTATGAATGCAGAGATCAGAGTTCAAGGGGCTGAGGGAAGGGGAAGGAGCATGTGGTGTGTGCAGGGAGGCAGAGGTGGGGCCCCCCAGGATTGTCACTGAGGTTGGTGCTTCCCTAACCCTGTCAGAGAGATAAACATGCTGGGAGACTTGGCCTCAGTTTCTAAGGAAAGCCCTAGTGCTTGAAAAGTTCTAGTGAGAGTCAAATGCATTGTTTTCCTTTTTAATTAAAACATGAAAGAAATTCTTCATAAGGCAGGGACTTGCTGGGATTCCCAGACTCTCCCTTAAATGGTGGGCTTGGGTGCTCCTCCTGCCCCTGCCTTCCAAATAGCTGTTGGGTTCCACTGTGCCCTAACTTTTTTTGTGGTGCTGGGGTTCAAAACCCCAGAGCCTCATATGTGTTTGGTAAGCACTCTACCGCTGAGCAACACCCCCAGCTCTAATTAACATTTTAGAAGTTACGATACATATACATAAAGTGTCCCACTTTAGCCATGATTAAGTGTACAGTTCAGGGGTGTCAAGCACATTTACACAGTTATGTAGCCGTCACCAGCACCCCTAGATCTTGGCACCACCATCCTTCTTCCTGTCTCTCTGGACCCAGCTGCTCTGGGGACCTCATGTGGGTGGAATCAAATAAATTCTTTCCTGTCCATCCCAACTCGGTAACTCTTGGCATCTGTCCAACCTGTTTCTGATATTTCCCAGCCTGGACACTTGAGCCTTAGTGACAAGTTCCCGGGCAAGGCCAGCAGTCTTAGAAGTGGATGCCACTGTCCCTGATGCATACAAAGGGGGAGTGCCTGTGACAGGATATAGCTTTCTCGTATGCCCAGGGGGTGGGGGTGGGGGTGGACTTAGCCATGCTGTAAGGAAGGACAGCACAGGAAGCTGTCTCAGCCCTGGCCAGGATTCTGGCCGCCAAATCTTGGCTTGCGACAGTGGTTTCATGAATTCCTTCTGCCATGCATGTTTTCACCAAGCAACAGCTCATGCCTTTGGCCAGAGCCGCACCTGGACTCCGACACATGGACAGGAAGGAAGGGTCTCTGCAGGGGTCCATGCCAGGATGATGCGCAAGGACTTGTTAATCAAAAGCCTGCAGTGAGCATGCTATGAAGGGTCAGTCAGAGTCGTGGGCCCCATCTGCTCAAGGCCAGAATCTTGGGCTGCTGGATGGAGTTGAGGGGCCACAGGCTGGGGACAGGGCTGGCCCTAGGCTACATGGCCAATTCAGGCCGTTCTGTCCAGAAGGCTCATCAGAAACACTCTGGGGACATTAACTGACAACAAACAAGATTTCTTCCCAGAGCAGATGAGGTCAGGCGAACACAGGAATTAAAACAAATCGTCAGTGACCCCTGGAGGGTGCCACAGAGGCGGAATTGCTATTCTAATGAGGTAATGATGTGTGTGCTGTGACTCTAGGCAGTGCTGCCTGCCACCAGGCCCAAGGGCTGAGTCACTGGGAGCTCTGCAGTGACTTATACTTCCCAATTTTGTCTTAGGAAGGGCTCAGGGGGCTGGAACTGGGAACAGCAAGTTGGGCTGGGACCCTGCAGCAAGGATCTCCAAGAGAACCCAACATCATCTCCTACCCCAGGGGTAAGGACACACAATGTTCAAGAACTACAGGTGCAGATGGAAGTGGAGCTGAAGCTTTTCCCATCCCCGTGGCAGTGGCTTGTGGCTACCAACTACCTCACACTCAGCTGCCACCTGTGCCCAGCACCACCTCTGCTGGCCCCCAGCCCCCGGACCCGTGAGGGTGGAGGAGACCCTGGCACACAATTGATGCTTGGGGCTGAACTAGCCCCTGCAATCACTGCCAGCACCACTGACCCCAGCTCCCTGCACTGGGGGCCGCCTGCAGAATCAGAGCATGTGTATCACCCAGGACACCCTGACCTTGGCCATGCACTGTGGGGTGGCTGAGAGACTCATGTTGGAAAGGATGTCATGCTTCTGGGCTGAAATGGACCAGCCCACCAGGGCCAGGTGCTACTTGCCTGAGTCCCATCCGCACGGCAGGTCAAAGGTGCCAGGGGCTCATTTCCAACCACATCCTTGCCTCAGTGGCTCCCCAGGTTCCTGCCCTGTGGCCATAGGACTCATCTACCCCTGTTCATGGGCTCCCACAGGGCAGCCCTGCCTACTCTCCCCTGTCACCAGTTCGAAGTGGCTCCAGATGAGTTGGCAGATGTGTAACCCAGATAAACACCATCACCCCATGTGGCCCAGTCCCTGCCTGGGAGGATTTCTAAACAATCACGAACAGATAGTAGCACGGATTCTCAGCTTTTAAGGCTGTCACACCAACCATTAATGGGGATGGGACTTGGAGCCCTGAGCACTGCCTCTCAGTAGCCCACCCCCACAACTGGCTCACTGACCTGCCTTCATGTCTGGCCCTGGCTTGGCTGCCTTTTCTTCCAGCTCTCTGCCTAAGTCCCCTCCTGCCTCTGTCTCCACCCGATCTTCTAGAATCTGCAGCACAAAAGACATCAACCATATTTGCAGATATTCTCCCTCTTGGACAGACAAAACAGGAAGGTCTGTGGGAAGCAATAGCCTGCACTGCTGACTGCCTGATTGATGGAGGGAATGAATGAATGAATGAATGAAGGTTGGATGGGTGACTGCATTATGTTCTGCAAGATGCCAGGTGTAAAACTGGGCAGCCCCTTGGATTCCTAGACACACACAGCCCTCATAAGGTCAAGACAGAAGTTTCCTGGGTCTGGATGGAGGAATCAATGTCTTCAGGGGACACCTGGGCTTCTGAGGCCACCTCGGACCATAGCATGGCCCGGAGGATCCTGGACCTCAAGCATGGGCTTGAGGGGGTGTGTCCTGATGCCTGGGAAGATCAGGGAACCTCTGTGCCCTCAGAGTCCTAGAGTCCCTGCAACACTGTCCAGTGGGCACAGGGGATGCATACAAGCTGGGTGAAGTGGGAAGCCCTCACAGTCCTCCTGTCCAGGCACAGCAGAAATCTGTCTGCCCAGTGACCCGCCCCCTCCCTCTCATACCTGAGCCTCACCTACCCTTGGCAGCTACTCTCCCACCCTCACATCCTCAGATCTTGTGGTCCAGGTGGAGCTGAGACCACCCATCTTCCAGGGAGAGCATGTGGCGGGGCCTCAGCCACTCAGCATCCCCTTCATGAGGAGACTCTGCTGGAAAACAAAGCTAGCACAGAGGAGATGAGAGCTGTCAGGGTGACCAAGATTCCTGCAGAAGCTGTTGCGTACCTGGATCCAGCCAGGCCTGAAGTCAATTATTGCTGGGATGTTCAGACTTGATCAACAAAACTGTACACTAAACCAGTGTGAGTGGAACCCTGGTGGTTGTACAGAAAGTCCTACAGTCACACAGCTGGGTGAACTCTGAGGAGTAGGTACTTCTGCCCACATGGCATTCCCCAACTAATCCCCTCACCTCCTCCAGGAAGCCCCTCAGGGATCCTCCGGTCAGTGATGACCTTCACTTTTCAAGGTCACTCACCCTGCTCAGTCAGAACCTTCTCCAATCCCTGAACTGTTTTCCCAGCTGCCTACCTGCAACTCAGCCTGGCTGTGTATCTGTGGGCTAGGGAATCTCCCTCTCCATGCTTCAGTCTCCTCATATAGGAAATGTCTGAACTAGCTCGGCATGGTGACCCACGCCTCTAAATCTCAGCACTCTGGAGGCAGAGGCAGGAGAATTCCAAGTTGAGCCCAGCCTGGGCATGTGCCACCATGCCTGGCTATCTTTTATTTATTTATTTATTTATTTATTTTTCCAGAACCAGGGATTGAACTCAGGCCCTCCCACTTGCCAGGGAAATGCTTATTCCACTGAGCCATCTCCCCAACCCTCTGGCTATCTTTTATTCACAACACGCAAAAGATGAAAACAACCCTGACATCCCTCACATGGTGAATGGATACACGCAACATGACCCGTCCACGCTCAGGAGCACTATTCACCCATCCAAGTAAAGAAGCACTGACTCTCCACATGGCATGGATGGGCCTCAGCACCATGGTACCTCATGACAGACTTGTAGGGCACACACGGTGTGACCACATGTGTATGTGACACACATTCTGGGACCCAGTTTCTGGAAAGCAGGTTAGTGGTTGTCAGAGGCCGGAAGGAGGATGGGGAGTGACTGTTGCTGGAGCTTAGATTTGCTTTTGGCGTAAAATGTTCTAGCACCACGGAGTGTCTGTCACTGGCTGCCCAACACTGCAAATGTGCTCAGTGTCCCTGAACTGTGCATTTCAATATGGAAAAATGGTAAATTTTATGGTTTGTGTAATTTTTCTCACCATAAAAAGATAGACCAAAATGAAAAAGAAATCATAATACGGGACACACACGACAAGATACATGGCTAACAGACACGTATAAAGCGATAAAAGTCCACCACCACGCACTTTATTATTTTAATATCGTTGCCTTCTCCCAGGGCAGCACTGCCCGACTTCTTCCTTTGCCTTCTCTGCATTCCTGATTTCATTTGTGACTGGCATGATTGGCTCAAGTCAAAATGAAACAATGCTCATGTAAAAGCACCTCAGAGGCACACAGGGGGTTGAATTTACAGTTAAACCCTAAAGCCCCGTGAAGAGGGGCACACACTCCCCTGTGGACTCCTGGGTCTGCATGGCTTAAGGCTGAATGCTGGGCTTTGAGGGGGAGTTGGCTCATTGGTTTCTTCTGATGTTATCTGTTTTTGAAGTCTTGGGGTTCCCGGCACTCTGGGACATGGTGGGACCTGGGAAGAAGCCAGCATGGAAGGTTCCCAAGGCCCTCGATGCCAGCTGATGTCCTGGCAGGGGTTGGTTCAATGCATTCATTCAACTGGCAAACAAAAACTTGCTTCCTGTTAAAGTCTGATGTTCTTGGGTCAAAGTGACCCAAGACACAGGGTGGGGCCCTGGTCCCCAGATAGGATCAGGTTCTGGCAAGAGACGCTGACCAACATGCCCGTGAAGTATGGGAAGTCACCAAGTGGCAGTGCCGTGATGATAAATATCCCATCGCAGAGCCATGCGGCTGGGGCAGCTTGTGCATGGAGATAAGGAGGTCAGGACAGGCTTGGTAATGGTGGGAAGGGAGCTGTTGTGTCTAGACGTACTCCCGAAGCCTCAGGCAGTCACACGTGGGGCTTTTACCAAAGCGGCTAGAGCTAGAGTGTGTGATGTTCAGATGGAGGGTGTATGATTGATAATCAGTCCACTGATTGGTTTGGGACTGTCCTGGTCCCAGTAGGCTGGATAGAATATAAAGTAGAAAGAAACTGCTAAGGCAACTTGCTTGCTCTCACTTGCCAGCTTGCTGTGGACTATCTTTCCTCTGCAATGCCCCTTAGCCCTGCCACCCTGTGTTGGACCCAGCCGACTACGGACCGAAACCTCTACAAACGGTAAGCCAAATAAGCATTTTCTCCCTTAACTATGGGCGTCAGGTATTTTGTATCAGAAATGAGAAAAGTAAGACAGGCGCCACGTGAGCACAGGGTGGGGAGTTCTAGGAAGAGAAAGGAACTGCGCAAAGGGCTGAAAGTGGGCTGTGTGCCTGATCCTCATGGAGGTGAGAGATCAAGTCAAGCCTGTGAGGGGTGGAGTGAAAGGCAGGCCAAGCAGAGGCCAGGGGCCAGAAGGTCTTGAAGGCAGATGTTGGAATCAGATCTTAGGACAGGTAGTGTCCCCCTGGAGCTGTGAGTGCAGCACAGACTGTGGAAGAAGGAGAGGAAAGTGGGATGGTTCCTCAGGCAGGAGATGTCAAAGGGGAGAGTGACAGCAAAATTCTTAGCTGTTAAACATGAGAGAAGTAAGACTGGAATGTTCAGTGGTTGGTTAGAGCATGTTGCTGAGTCTAGACCAGCACAGAATCTCAGTTCAGCCACTGTGGCTCAGAATCTGCTATCTTAACCACTCCACACCTTGGCTTTTCTGTCTGAGAAATGGGGAGGACAGTGTTCTGATGACGGTTAAATGCATTAGTATACACAGGGCACTACAGACAGAGACAAATCAATGCTAATGAGATCTTCAAAATTCTCTGGGAGATGGGTTGTGGTTATGGGGGGAGGCCAGTGGAAAGGACCAAAGGTCCTACTTCTAGGGGAGCCAGTTGGGGTGTTGGAGGACCCTGTGGCAGAAATTTCTAACAGGGAAATGTCATTTTTATTCCCTTCTGCATTGCCCACCCTGTGTAGCTGGGGTCTGGGTATACAATGTTACTCTTGGGTCAAGAGGGATGGTTGTAGAATACATCCTAGTGACTCAGGACTTACGCAGGGCACTAGCCAGACACAGGGCAAGACAGATAAGCTTTGAAGGACATTTGGATCCAGGCATCCCTATAGAGGTATCTGGAATACTTAACCTTTCTGAGGCCTAATTTTATCACTTTCAAGATGTAACACCTACTTTCTGGGGTGACTACTATGGAACAAGTCTTTGGGTCTCTGCTTTGAACCACGCGCTGTGTGTAAGCTGATTTTGCTCACAAATAACAGATACCATGTGAGACAGATGGACAGTAATTCAGTCGCTCAATGTGGATGGCTCTGATGGTGGCAGAAGCACAGGGCATGAATGTGAGAGTCGGGGCAATCACACAGAGCGCCCCAGCAACGAGGTGAAGGTGGGCAAAAAGTCTAGGACACTACCAACACTCAACCATGGGGGTCCTTTGCCCATCCTCATGGAAGAGATTTCCTCACCAAACAGATGAGAAATGTTTCTACACAATGAGCCTCTATGCTCAGACAGGCCAAGGACAGAGGTGCAGAGAAAGCCAGTAGGGTACAGCTACTCTGTTTCAGAACCACGGACAGATCTAACATGAGGGCTCTATCCTGCACCCTGGAACTGCTCAGCCTAGGGAAAGTTTCCAGCACCACGGAGAGCGGCAGGCAGCCCTTCCTCTCCTCCCCAGTTACTCAGCTCCACAACACGTGACCATTTCTCGTCTCCACCTTGAAAGTTCCTGACCCCTACAGTTTTGCCAGGCTTTCCTCCTACAGTTCTGTCTATGGAAGCCACACATATGCAAAGCTTGGTGGCAACACCATCTCTTTCATGGAACTTTTAAAAATGGATTTGTCTTGAGACCTTCACCATACTATGCTTTCCCCACCATACTATGCTTGTTCCAGACTGTGAGTTTCCCCAAAGAATTATGTCTGATTCATGCTTTTCCTCCAGCCTGGCACCTGGTGCAGAAATGAATGAATGAAGTTCCAGGAACAATTTTTACGTTTTCTACTATGTGTTGGGGGCTCAGGATGCCAGGAACTGCGTTATATGCTTTAATCACTCTATTTTTATTTACAGGTAAGAAACCAAGGCTATGAAATGAGCAGTGTGCCCAAGTCCACAGAGTTAGGAAGTGGCAGAGACCAGGCTCAAACCTGGATCAGACCACACAGTTTGTGCCCTTGACTGTGGACCCTTTCTGCCTCTTTTAACCCAATGCACTGCCATCTGCCAGTCCCTCTGAGTCTGAGCATTGTGGCTGTGGCCCCCTGAAGTGACTCTGAATCTTTTTTTAGCTTGAGCTTGAAATCACTGATGCTTCAAATTAGAACCCCGCAGTGAGCGAGCCAAGACTTCAGATCCGCCATAGCTAAGCAACCTGAGTCCACCTTCTTCGCAGGATTCCCGGGCTGCTCCTCAGCTGGGACCACCTGTTCCCAGCTAATATGGAGGACAAAGGGAATAGATGATTCTTTGGGGCTGGGGCCATGTGCAGAAAGGGGATCCAGCCTCCCAGATGTCCAGGGGCTCCTTTAGACCCTTGAAGATAAAGACCACAATGCTATAAGCCTCAAGCACCTGACCCCAGTGGCTGTTCGCATCCGAAGGCCAGACCACCATGGCTAGAAGACACAGAAGTATGAGAACAAAGATGTTCTGTACTTGGAGGGAGCAGGACTCAGGACAGACACCGATCATCACTGCCAACAACACCCTGGCTTTGACCATGGAAGCATCAACATGAACCCAGGTCAAGGACGCAGCAGTTGTGCTGGTCCCTTGTTAATGCCAGCAGGTGCTTCATCCATAACCTCTCCATCAAATGAAGCAATCCATCATTTGAAACTATGTGAATAAGACACAAATGTTTGTTTTGAGGAGGGTGAGGTGGATCAAGTTCTTAGGTTGGCTATCAGGGTCACTGATAGCCTATCATGTTGTCCACTGAGAATCAAGACAGAAGCATGAGCTGTGGGGTGTGGGTGGCTGATGTCTGGACCCAGGATGTTAGCACCAGGGAAGAACAAAAGGTCTCCGGACATGGCTCTTGGATTTGTCACTAGAGTATAAAATGGGCACACAAATGCAAATTCCAAGATTATCTGAAAGCTGGATCTGTGCCCAAGCAGAATCATGAAAGGTTTCCATTGCCCTGGGAATAGAGGTGTAAGTCAAATCAGGAGGCACACCAGCCAGTGGCACTGGGGGGAAGGGGAAAGGACAGGTGCCTGTAGTGGCCTACACCCCGCCAAGGGAGGGATGAAGAGCCGTGACCAAGACTCCCTCAGCTGCAAGGCCTGGCTGTCTGCGCGAGGGGCACACATGACTGTGGTCTGTAACTGCTTCACGGTTGCAATGACAGTGGCAACAATCATCTGTTATTATTATTTGTTCAACTAATATTTATTGGTTTTTTCTTCTGAGTGAAGTACAAAATGGCAATCAACAAACCCTGGCTGAATGCCAGCCCTGTGCCCATGCCGAATCTTGAGTGGCACATAGCTCAGCTGAGGAAATTTGAGTCTCACACCACCTGCTTTACTCATGGGGAACCTGAGACCCAGCAGGCATGTGCTGGTTAATAAAGCTCATGGTAACTGATCAGGAAGCGCCTGGTCCTCATTCTTTCCCTCTCAGTAATATCTGGGGCTGCCCTGCTGTAACTGTGCATTGCTCCAGCTAATTTGGAAGTGATAGTTTTGGGCAAACTTGTGCTGGAGCCTACATTACATTTTCCAAATCCCATTCTCAAGTGCTGGCCTAAGAAGCATTTGGTGACATACTCCTATGGTCCCTGAGGAAAACAACAGGGCATCCGTCTTAGCATTCTTTCTGCAACTCAACCCAGTGATAAAACAATTCTAGGCCGTCCTCAGTGCAAGTATTTAATATGAGAGAAAAGTAATTAGCAAACTGAAGCGTTGCTTTCCAGGGATGAAGGATATTGCTGCCTGCTTTAATTGCAAAGGAAAACCTATTTAGGGAAATTAACACAAAGTGAGATCGGCCACTTCAGGGCTAAGGAAACAATCACAAAAACCATAGGAGTCTTCCCAGTCCTGCCTCCAGTTGCAAGGGAAGGCCCCAGGAAAATAATTAACACCTGGAAAGCTTTACCTCAGGACTAAGGCCACCAGCCTGGCTGAGGAGGCCAGGACAGTTCCCCCCACCCCCAAGTGTTGGATGGCCTTCTTCTAAGAAATTTTTTTTCTATTTACAAATTAGTACTTGTCAAAAGATTAGTACTATAGAAAATCTAAGACACAGACAAATCTGAAGACAGAAAATGGTGTAGCTGCATTCCTCTAGGGGTAATACATCCTTTTTTCCTCTGTGCCTACAATTTTTTGGGGGGTGTTGGTATTCTTCACACAATACTGAACAGATAACTTCGGTTCTGTATTTCTCATGAAATATAACACAGTGATTTCCTATTGGTATTAAGAACTCCTTGTAGGAATAATTTTTAATCTTTTCTCGTGAATCCACAACAGATGTTTGCTGTACCCTATTTTCCCTTTGTTCCCTCCCTGCTGCCAACTCTCTTTTAAAATTTATTTATATATCTTTTTGCTACACTGTGATCTCTATCTGCTTTTTAGATAATTCCCTTAGGATGGATTCCTGGTTGTAATTCCCAGCTCAGCTGTAGGGTTCCTGCCACACACCACTGCACCAATTTCTACACGTTCATCGCCGTTTGTTCTTTTACCTAGCAATGTGAGAGTACTGTTACCAGCAATGGGTGTAGTTGTTTAGTAGAAGTGTTTGTTAAATTGAAAATAAGAATCAGCAGTGTGTGTTTTAGTTCCTTACCCTCTTCTCATTTATACCTCAAACCCATCAAAGTTGGTCATGGATCTTGAGCTGGGTAGGACACACATGGAGTCAGGCGGCAGGCTAGGAGCCCAGTATCTCATCTTGCCAGCTGTAAGACTATGGGCAAGTGAAGGTGACTGCTTTGTGCCTCAGTCTCCTCATTTATAAAATGAGGGTGACAATAGATGTATTTTATAGGATTGCCATTCAAACTAGATGGGTCAGTGCAGGGGTTGGCAGATATACCTTCAATAGCTAGAAATAAGAACATGGGCCTCTGTTGATAGTCATTTCTTCCTCTTCTTCTTAAAAAATTTATGTATTTGGTACAGGGTCTTGCTACACAGCTTGGACTCATAGTGATCTCCTGTTTCAGCCTCCCCAGTGCTGGGCTTACAGTATGCACCATCATGTCTGGTCTCGGTGGTGGCTCAGCACAACGGGGATGGGGCCAGCACAACATGTGGTACTGGGGATTGAACCCTAGTCCTTGTGCTTACCTAGGCAGGTGCTTAGACTGCTGAGCTATCTGGCCATCCAGCTCTGATCTAGCCAGCAGGGACTGGAATCAGGTTTCCACATAGCTAACAGGCCTTAGGCGATTCTTACATTCAGAATCACACGGGACAAGGCCCTGCAGGACTTGCAAGTGACATGCAGTGCCATGTCTCCTTAGTGATTCCACGCACAACTATCAGCCATAAAAGTCCACACCTTACTCACAACTTCACATAAACTTTGAGAGCGACCGCTGACCACTTTTTCTCATTTTCCTGGGGATGGGGAGGTCTGATCATGATAATCACAAAGAGATGGTAGACAAAGTTGCCAGCAAGTACCCGGAAGAGGACTGACCTAGAAATGTTGGTTTCTTCAGCTCCTGTCATTGGGAAACACAGTGTGGATGGGGCGGCGGAGTCTCCACCTTTACATCTAACCTGCACGGACAGCAGAGCTCACCCTCGACGTTCCCATAGCCTCTGAACTCTCTGGCCACTTGCTTCCAGGCGGTTTGACCCTCCCTCAGGAAAGCTCAGTGAATGGACCCCAGGGGATTATAGCAACAAGCTGATCCACAGATGGCCAATATGGTGAGCCTGCCACATCCCTAGATTTCATTTCTATCAATTCTACAATGGTGGGTGGAAAATAGTTTTTAAAATTTATCTTTGTATTAAAAATGTGCAGATTTTTCCCCCTCATCATCGTTCCCTAAACAATATAGTGCAACAACTATTTATAAAGCACTTACACTCTATTAGGTATTAGAAGCAATCTAGAGATGATTTAAATTGTATATGGGGAGGTATACACAAATGATATGTAAATGCTAAACTGTTTGATGTGAGGGATTTGAACAATCTCAGGTTTTGGTACCCCCAGGAGTCCTAGATACAGTCCCCCATGGATGCTGATGGATGATTGTACACCAACCTGCAGAGCCACGGGGACCAAATGTCCTTATACTCAGGGACACAGTTATCCTCCTTGCCTACCTCTGAGAGGTTCTGTGACGACCTAACTCACCCACCAACACCTATCTGTCTCATTGTGAGTCCTACCTTGCAAAGAGCCATTTACAGGGAACTTTACTCAAAGCTTTTGATTTTTGGGTGTGTGTGGGGGGGTGTTGGTCAACAAAGAAGCAACAACCACAACAAAAGAAGCAACTTCCCAAATGCTTCAGCAGGGGGAGGGAGAGAAAGAGAAAGTCTAGAAGGCAACTATCCAGGAAGATCATGCACCCCAGGAAACCCTTCATTATGGGCTCCAACTTGGAGCAGAATGACAGTGTCAGGGTGCTCTGACAAAGTGAAAGATGGACAAACGAAGTTCTGTAGACCGCCAAAGACTTTAAACACCAACATTCACTTCAAAAGTGGCTGTTGGTCCAAGGGTTCAAACTACAGCATGCATTTTTAGAGAGAAAATAAAATGTCTGACATACTTTTGAGATTCTTTCAAAGAGAACAAAAAGGAGGCTTGCTGAGGGGTATGGGGGAAACAAGGGCTACATGCTGGCACTTGGACAGCTTTTCCCATGGAGGCTTCAGCTTCCCAGGGAGCCCAGAAACCCCTCCCCACCCCAACTCATGCCCACATGGAAATCCAGTGTGAGACACACGAGGCTGTTTAAAACAACCCCTCCAAGGTCAAGTTTTTCATTGAAAATGTAGAGAAATTGTTGGAAGAAATAAGCCTCTCTAAGGCTATAAATTATTTTAATATTCCAGTAGTGAAATCCAGTAGCCAGGAAAACAACTGAACGGGGATTTGGAGTCTTAAATCTAAGCCTCTGGCAGAGGTGTTCAGAGTCCCCTCGAGGTATGCGGGGAAATGGACTGGACGGGGTCTGCTCTTCCAGGCCTTTGACCCTACACTGCTGTCAGTGTAAAATCTCAAGTAAGCAGCCTTTTGGGACATAGTTGTGGAGGGCCCAGCCCTCCATTGGGTCTCCTGTCACACCTTAGCTCTGACACAGTCCTAATGTATCTCTAGCCCTTCCTAGAGCCTTCAAATTCAGAGCTTCTCCAGAATTACAACCGTTCTCTAAAATGGCAAAGAGATTTGCATATCAGAGGTTAAAATCAATGTCAGGAGAGGTGGCTTGACAACAGAAGGCCAGCAACACCTGATGCTTCAAATTCTTGTGAGGCTTTACTCAGTCAGGACAGGGTGCCATGCCTCTGTGGCTGGTCCAGGAGCGCACAGCAACAATCGCTAAGCCAGTAGCGCACCAGCGGCATGCGTGCCTCTCGGACCACATTCCTCTACTGACTCGCTCATCAAGGAAACAATCCAGTGAGCTGAACAAGGCTTGTGCATCTGCAGCCCTCATTTATTATTAAAAGCCAAGAACAGCACCACCCTGTGTCAGCCCACCAGGACCCTTTCTCTGTCGCCCTCACACTGGCGCAATACTCAGAGACCCCAATCTTGCCTTCCCGCCCAAGGCCACACCCCCTCAGTGTCTGTCTCTTTCTTTCTCTCTCACACACACAGGAAGGGGATTTACATCACAACTGCATCCTACAGAAGATGATTCAACCCAGTCTCTGCATTTTCATGAGGGTTACAAACCGAATTAACCCACGGAGCTGCAGTGGGCTCTGGGCTCCGGGCTCCTCCATGCTGGAAGAGCCTCTGACAGTTTCAACACACAAGAACCAGAATTAGCTCATTCCTCACCCAAATCTGCCTCTGATTGGTCAAGACTAATTTAAATCTGTCTTTTCAGGAAATGATATGGGATCAACACAAGACACTTAGAATAAGTTAGCACACCTTCTCCACCTTACCTGGCTTCCCCCAGTAGCATCTTCCCTCTGGGTTCCCACTGCCTCTTAATGCTGATCATTAGCAAAGCCACAGCTGGAAATGCATCACTGAGAGTTTAGGTATAATGGGGAAATGGGTTCAAGGGGCCATCTCAGCAGGACTAGAATGTGCTCTCTTCATCCATGGAGTGCATGCATGTCTGTCTGGCTAGGCTACCTCTCCATTCCTTCCACCTGTATGTAGATTTCTGACGCACAGGAAGCAGGTCTCAGTTTAGCACTGAGGACCACCTGTCCCAAAAATACATACTCCCAATGAGGGCAATTCTACCAGACCTTTTAGAAAGAATCTTTTTTCAACCTACAGCATATCTTTCAGCCTTCACATTCCTTTGTACCATGACATCTAAATCCCAGGGAGGCAATGTTCATAGATGCTGGGGATTCAGGTACCCTGTACATTCCAAATGTAAATACAAGTGAAGTTCACCAGTTACAGGCACCTGTATCCAATGGGATTCTTTAAATGCAGAGGAGGTTCCCTCCTTCCAGGTGCTACCAAAAGCTAGTTTTTAAGCACCAGCACACCAAGGCTTCCTTTCTGTGCTATTTCAGTCATCCCCTTTGGCCCATGCTCCTTGGTCTGTGAAGGCCATCGCCCATCCAATGACTGCAAATCCACCAACTCTGAGCCATCAATTAGAGACCTGGTGCAAATAAATGGCACATGGGCTTGCTGGCTGGCCCTTAGGACACAGGCGTGGGCGATGACTCCTCTTGGTGTCTATTTATAGAGTCACAACTAAACCACCCACAGATCCACACATGTCTTCAACATCATGGCAACCGTGTCTCTTCTTTCTGTCTTCCACTTCAAGACCAATGGCCAAAGCCCACATACATTTCCTCCTTCCAAAGAATTATAGCCAAAGCCTCCCTCAGAGTCAACTCACACACCAAACCACAGGAAGTAGCATCCACAGGAGGTGGAGCGAGCCACATAGCACACAAGTCTGTGGCAGCCTCCATGAGCCTTCCAACTCACTCATGGTGGCCATGCCACTGGACCATGACCCTTTCCCAGGTGAGAGTCAGCACTCTCCCCAAGTGAGCGACGCAAACACCTGCATCCTTACCTCAATCAAGAAGTCCCCAGTCCTTAGTCCGGCTTGCCATGCCACCCCGCCTTCATCCACAGATTCCAGGTACTGTAGGGCTGGGAATGCCGGTGTTGGTGTGAACTCTTCAATGGGGGTGTCGGCTAGGAGGACAAAGAACACCTCATTAGAAGCGTGGCAGATGCTTTCCATGTTGCCTCCTCTGGGGTACTCTGGGAAGAGGAGGGTCCCTGCATCTCCTGCTGGGAGAGACTGTCCAGGCCAGTTTCCCCCAGGGAAGGGCATTCTTGGTTGATGCTAACTCAAACCATGAAGCCACCTGAGTGTCAGTGTCACCATCATGTTTCTGGGCCTCTCCACTGAAACCATAGAATAACGTGTTCTGCAGTATATGTCTACACGCCTGTCATTTTCTTTAAAAGCATCAGTGACTAAACATTTTCAGTTCTAAAAATGGAAAAGTTCCTCCCATACCACACAGAGCTAGAGAAACACCACACTAAACCACTTGCCAATTTTAAATCTACGTAGACTTGTGACCAAGGGGGATTCAACTTGGAACACAGATGCGACAGAATGCTGACCCAGTGGGTGGCTCTAGGTTTGGAATCTGCTCATGACCTCTTTGTAATGGGAGTCTGGCTCTCTCTGACCATCCTGGAACCAGCATACATGGGGGGGGGGGCTGGGCCTCTGCTCCTCAGCAGAGCAAGGCTTGGCTTCTGGGGCCCACATGGCTGCCAAGTACAACTCCAGGGCAAGAGAAGAGCCTTCTTGGCAGTCTTGAGAGGGCAGGGGTGAGCTGTGGGAAAATGGCGAAGCCTGGTAGTAGGAGGAAGAGGGCATCACACAGATGGGCCTGGACATGCACAGGGGACAGAGGGGCGGACTCAGCTTCTCTCTGCACAGACAATCACGGGGCTCCCTGGCCTGAAGGCAGATGGGCCCACCAGCCAGGAAGGAGCCTCTCTCCACACAGGTGCAGAACTCTACCCCAGCACAGGAGCTCCACGCTGAAACTTCCACCTGGCTGATCCCTACCCATGTGGTGGGCAGCTGTCTCCTCTCACAAGGGGTGATGCCATTCTGTCTTATTTGGAAGGGAGGCCCCCACATAAAGGGCATGTGGTGGGTACACTGCCATGGACCGCATCCCAGAGCCTCCCACCACAGGCCACGGGCTAGATGTGCTGCCAGCTCAGTCAGTCCATGGTACAGGGGACCATCTTGCCACTTCTCCACTGCAAAGTCACCTTAGAGGCAAACCCGGGTGCTGCTGCCCTTGGAGCCGAAGCCCACTTCCACAGCAGGCAGTTTCCCAGCCGCTGAAACTCAGGGCTGGTGATCCTGTGCATCTGAACCGAGGAGCTCTGAGCGTAGCTACAGTGTGGCTGAACTAAAGCATCAGCTACTGATTACCCCCATGATCCAAGCAAGGTAGGGGAGGCAGGGAGGGGGAGAACCCGTTCCGACCAATGCTGTGTATAGGAAATTAAAAATATGCCGAAAGTGAGCCTTGATGTTTTCTGAGGAAGGCAGAATGGTTAAAGGGCACTGTTGTCTAGCAACCAAGTGCCCTCAGGAAAATGCTTATTTAATGCTTATTTCCAAGCTGGGAGAACATTCTTCACACAGGAGTGTAGGTATACACACACACACACACACACACACACACGTGAACGCACCCAGGCCCCCCTTACCTTTCGCCCCTCGGAGCACAAACCCGAAGCCCTCATTGTCCTTCTTCTGCAGGACCACCGTCTTCTCCTCAATGATGCAGTCACTGTAGAGAGAATTCCGGGGACAGCGACCATTATTGTAACCGGTCATCATCACGGTGGCTGCTCCTCCGCCGGGGACGCTCATCATCATAGCCAATTAATCACCCAGCTCCCGGATCCCGGCAGCATGGAGGAGCCTGGGCGGCAGCGAGGTGCAGGCGGAGCTGGGGGGGCTAACGGGATAGGCGAGCGGGGCACAATGGGATGTGGAAGGGGGGGGCGGGCGGCGCGGGAGCCAGCCGGGAGAAGGAGGCAGGCATGCTGGAGAGGCTGCCGGGCTGCTGAGCAGTGGCTCAAGGCACCCGGGGGCCGGCCAGGACGCCGCCGCTGACAGCAAAGAAAGTAAGTGGCCCGGGTGGCGGCGGTGGCGGCGGCAACAGCAGCGGTGTCGTGAATGAGCTCCCCCCTCCTGTCTCGGCCAGATGCATCTTCCAGGGAAGCGGAATGAAGTCAGCCCGAGGAGAAATGAGGCAGCAGTTTTGTTTTGCTTTTTCTTGAAGGGGCTTAAAAAGAAAATCGGATTCTATGTGCTCAGGCGGAGCAGCGGCAGGCACGGGAGACACAGGGACCTGAGCGCTGCATCCTGCGCTCCCTCCTTCTCTCTTCCTCGGGAAGGTGGTGTGCAGCAGGCAGGAGCCCCCACAGTCATCTGATGAGCCCACAGCGCGACCGCGGTGGCTGCCTGGGCGTCATCCCGCGCAGAGAATCCGCAGGCTGGGCTGGCGGCAGGCAGGGTGGGGGAGCGGCCAGCGAGGTGCCTCCCATGGCCACAGTGAGGGACCTCCATGCAGTGAGTGCGGCTCTGGGTGGGAGGAGGCTGGCCATCTCAGTCCCACCCAAGCCCCTGAGGCCAGTGGCCTCCTTTTGAGGAGGGTGGGTAGCTGGGGGCTGGAAGCAGAAGGAAGGTATTGTCCCCTGTGATGAGGGCCACATGGTTTGCCTCTTTCTAAAAGAAAGAAATCAAAACAGCCCCAACTTTGCTTCACCTGCAAAGACTCCTCTCATACTAAAAGCACTCCACCACAGGACTGTCTATGCCCAGAGGCATGCCTGGGTGCACTGGACACAAGTGGGCTACTCGGTAGGTCCCAGGACCTGGCTAACCTGCTGTCCTCCTCTACCTTGTGGGTGGCCCATGAGGGGGTGTGGGGCAAGCATCCTGCATGCCACGACCACCAGTGCTGTCTGAAGCAATGCAGGAACCTCTGGAGGAGGGAGCCTGGAGATAGGGAGAGGGGTCTTCCCTACAGCCCCCGGGCCTGGCGTGAGGGCACCTGGAGTGCAGAGCGATGGGGCAGATGCTCACAACTCAGGCCTGGGGACACCAGGCAAAGGAAGGGTGTAAGGAGTTGCTGGCACTCATGTGAGCAGGACTCAACTCTGCCCGGCCCCAGATTTGCTGCCTATAGTAAGCACGAGGTCCCAATCTAGTGGCTAGTCCAGTGGACTGGGGAGCCCCTAGAGTAGAGGTTGGGCCAAGTGTCTGTAATTGGCTGGTGTGTCCTGCACAGGGTTCAAGCAGCCCCTCAGAGTCCTTATTTTACAGATGAGGCAAGAGAGGTTTGAAGCAGTTGGGCACACAACAGAGTACATCCTCCCACCCTGCTGCACCAGAGGGTCATACAAAGGACACACGAGTGAACTTGGCTCCCAGCAGGGCAGTGCCACACAGCTCAGCAGGGCATTGTGACTCGATATGGAGTCCAAAATAGGTCCAGGAGTTTTGATCTCCAACTCCTGTTCTGTATGTGGAGATGCCGGCAAGCGCAGGGAGCTCAGCTCTGGGGAACTTGGCCACCAGCCTGATGTCCTTCAGATAGCCCTCAGCCCCCACTGCCCTACTCAGGGCCACCAGAAAAGGGTTGTGAACAGTCAAGGGTTCAGGGATAGGCAAGGACTATGGCTGGTCTGGCACTAGCAGTGACTGGGTCTCTGATCCCATTTCTCATACATCCATAGGCAGCAAGGCCCAGGCCTCTTGGAGTTACTATGGGTGGAAGCCGCCACTCCCACAGTGGTGTGGTTAGTGGGAAAGCCCCAGGGCCCTTTAACTGCTGTCTATAGTGGAACAGGCTGGCAGCTAGCCAGGACCCGGCAGCCATAGAGGGTAGAAGCGGGGAGGGGAGGTTCTCTACTGCCTCAGATTTAGGAGTCCTGGAGAGGGGAATTTGTACCTGCATGTCCCCACATCTACCAGTTAACCAGAGCACACACTCAGGCTGCTTGTGTGAAATCCCCTTTGTCCACACCCTCTCCTTCGCCTTTCCTTCTCAGAGGGTGTCAGTCCATCTCTTCCCCAAGGCTAGCTGTTGGGCCGGCTCATGTGACCCCCTCCCTCCCGGGTCCTCCAGACACCCCTCTGCCAAAGCCAAGGGAAGTCTGGTAGCCTCCTGCACATCCTCCTGATGTGAGGATGACAGCCTATCTGAGATACAGAGCTCACCGCCCTGCACTCTACCTGACCTGGACCTGGGTCAGGGGTGCATTCCCAGTGCACGTTACCTGTAGGATCTAAAGATGCTCAGACCCTGTGCTCCCAATCAACCTATGCTACCCCCTAGAGCTGTCCCACTATGAGGACTTCTTTGGGTTAGTGAGATTGTCCAGCATGTGGCGAGGGTGCCAGCCTGGGCACCATAGAGCTTGGTATAAGCCCAGCTGTGCTCTGAAGTGAAGGTTAGCATGACCTTCGAACTTGAGACTCCTGCTTTACAAACTAAGAATAACAGGAGTGCATGAAGTGACCTGTCTAACTCATGCCCTAAGAGTCACCTCTGCAGAACCTGTAATCACACCACTGATGACGTGAAGGACCCCCAGCATGTGCCAACCTCCCTCCTGGTGTATCCTCCTGTGGAAACACCATCCTTCTCTCTGTCATCCAGGCCGAAGTCTTCTTGGCCACTCCTGACCTGTTCTGGGGACCTTCTAGCCCCACCTAGGACTGCCATCCTGCCCTGCACTGGGTTAGCTCTGTCCTCTGTGTCACTGAAGTGCCAGGTCCTCAGTCTCTGAAGCCAAGAAGAACTGTTCCTACCCTCCCTTTTCTACATCATTTCAGGTCCTGATGGGCCTGCCCCCAACTGTCATGACCACCATTCACAGATGGACCTTGGGTTTGGAAGGATGTCCACTCAGACATTCATCAGCTGGGCTGGTCGGAGCCTCAGTTTCCCCCTGCAAGAAGGATGGAGGTTTAGGAGGAGCTAGTGAATCAATACCCAGAAGCACCCACTTTGGCAGGACCTGGAACCTGTCATAGGGGAGTGGCTGTCCTTAGTATACCATGTATCCACCTATGTTGTCACCCAGAAGCAAATGTCCCTGTCTCACCTTGCGAATCACCACAAAAGCCCATAGCACCCCACACGGGCAAAGTGAATGGGACAGACACAATGTACAGGTAGAGCATACCACAGGAGAAGTGAGCTAAAGGTGGCCACAGAGCTCCAAGACAGAAGGGTGGGATGACCCTCAGGTCCCAGTGGAAGCCAAGCAGCAGGTTTTGTGAAGCATAGGGGAGCACTTTCTGCATGCAGCCGGCTAGGCCCAGGAAGCCGGAGAGGAAAGAGGTGGTGGTGGTCCCGGCCCCTGGCACATGCCTGGGAACTTTGTAAGTCCATGAGCCAGAGGCCACCCTGCAGCTGGGGACTGTCCAGATGTAGCCCAGACCTTGAGTCACTGGGGCCCAACTGAGGGACCTGCCATCCCACATGCTGTCCTTGGGAGCCTTGCCCACTCCACTTCTGGGCCTTTCTCCCCCACCCACTAAAGATCCCTTGTCTGAAGAAGTTACAGTGAGCACCTGGAAAGCAAACATTGGGCCCACTCTGGGGGGAGTCTGTGAATCACGTGATACATCTACGTGTGGCTGAGCAAGAGAGTCCTCCAGCAGAGCCTTCAAATGTTTCTGAGGAGGCTGGGAGGACTCTAACAAACACACCCACCTGGGTCAACTTCCGCTTGCAGCTGTGGAAGGGGAAGGGAGTGGGCACCCAGTACTTCTTGGGACAGCTACGCAGGTTGTGCACAGCCCAACTACAGAGAACATGAGCCACAGCTTGGCCACTTTATGGTGATCATGTGGGCACAGAGGGACAGAAAGCATACTGAGGGAGGGGCAGGTCCCTTTTCCTGGTCCACATCAAGATGGGACACAGGCCATCAGCCACCATGGAGAATAAAGGAGGTACCTACACAGGAGACATCCTACACCATCCCTTGGACAGCTACACATGGGAAGTCCCCTGAGAGCCACAGGCAGAGGCCACCAAAGGCATCTGTCCCCCACCGAACAGTCCCATTTCCTACTCCAGGAAAGAGCTGACTGAATATGCCTAGAGCAACCAGTGACCTGGAGCTGGACGGTAGGCTCTTGGGGACTCAGGGCTGTCCTTGCAGTGGCCATGGTGCCCACATCCCTGTGGCCTGCCTGGAGGTACTCCCTGTGTGCTCCTTGCAGGATCACCAGGACCAAGCACCTTGCCGCTCTTAGTGGTGGCCAAGATTCAATTCATGCCAGTAGGCACTGTCTGTGCTGACAGGGAAGGCTGTTGTGCTCTTGGTCCATGAGAAGCACTGGTGTTGATGAGCCATCCAGCTCTGAGCATGCCCTTGGTGAGGCACAGGGCCCCGTGAGAGGCGTAGGCATAGAGCCCTAGGAGGTCGGCTGGAGGCAGCACAGCTGGAGGGTATGGGGGCTCCCTGGTGGCTCCTTCTGCCCCATCTATGAGGGAGAGGGCCATGGTGGCAGTTTAATGCTGAACACGGACTGTCAATTGAGACCAGATGGCTTCTCTTGTCACTCTCAGGGCCCAGCTGCCATGGTGGCCTGCTCCCATCCAACAGCTACACTTCTTCCTTTGACCATCTGGAACAAGGTTCTGATCAAGACAAAAGGTCAGGAGCACCTGGGGCCCAGGCGGGGCTGCCATGCTAGTTAGTGGGGGTGACTCTGGGCTCCTCCACTGAACACCTGTGAGTGCCAGGCAATGGCCTGGGTTTGGGAGGGAAAAAACCTGGCAAGCCTGGCCCTCATGGAGAAGATGCTGAGCACTGTGGGTTGAAAGGTGGCCAAGTCCTCACCCCTGCTATCTACTGCAATTTGGCTGGGACATGGTATTTGCAGATGTGGTTAAGGATCTTGAGAGGAGAGGTTACCCTGGATTTAGGGAGGGCCCTGAGATCCATGACTGAGGCAGAGGGAGGTGAGGACAGATAGGGAGTGACATAGCCACGAGCTGGGATCACCAGGTCTACAGGCGCCGGAGATGCCAGGTGGCAGGGAGAGTGAGGGGTCTGGCTCACTCTGACCTCAGCCTTCTGGCTGTGGAGCTGTGTGAGGACTGGCTTCCCTAGTTGCAAACCTGTGTTTGTGATTTGTTACAACAGCTAGAGAAACTCATATCCAGGCTGGTGGGGAGACACACACACACATCCAACATGAAAGATGCAATGCTAGAGGGGCACAGCCTGGAAGGCTTTCTAGAGGAGGGGGTGTAGGTGTGCCCAGGAGGGCATGGGCTGGACGCTGAGGTGGCACCAGGGAAAGGACAGCAGTCCAGCCAGCAGAGGAGGCTGTACAGGAAGCAGCCACGATGTACAGAGGTGGCGTGCTGACTGCACAGCTGCCTGCGTACCAGGGTGACCACTGGGACCTGGCTGGGCAGCGAGAGAGGCACACGCAGGCATCTGTAGGCCTGTGATGGCTCTGACCAGCTCCCAGGAAACCAGAGAGGATGCAAAGGATAGCCAGTTTGGGGGGACCAAAGAGGACAAAAGGCAATTGTCACACTCCTTCCTTAGGCATGTCCCAGTGAGGCCCAAGTCCCTTGCAGCGGGGTCCAAGCGCTGACTTGCCAGGAAGCTGGCCCAACATGCATGATTCTATCTAAATGACACAAGGTGACAGCTGCCACTGCTGACTGCCAACTGCAGATGCTGGTGTGGCCCTATTCGTGTTCCCAGCAGGCTGTACTTGCCCTCAAGGGGCGAGAGTGGCCCATAGCCGAGGCAGGATATATCTTTCACAAATCACAGTAGCTGCCACAAGGTACTCACAGGCAAGGCTCAAAGGCCAAGGTACCAAGCCACGTTGGGAGTTCTTCTTTTCTAATGGCAAAAAGGCATGTTGAATATGGACCACAGGAATATTGCCTGGATGTTGCCCCAGTGTGCTGACTGTTACCAGGGTCTGGATGGTACTGCTGGAAGTCAGGGTGAAGGTCCCACAGAGGCAGGGCTGTAGTACCTGGCAGAGGCAGGAAGGACTCCTTGCAGAGAGACCATGTGGTGCATTTATAGTTCCTGAAAGTACCTTCCCAGAGCAGGTGGTGAGACCCATGTCCCCCAGGGCAGGGAGCAGAAGCTTGCGAGCAGCTCCCTAAATCACTTTCCTGTAACCACCTCTCAGGAATGAGAGCACTATTAGAAAGAGGAGTCCCTGGGGAACAGCGGTAGCAAGGATGTCCTAGAAACTTCCGGGCTCTGCCAATCAGGAAGATGAGGCCGAGCAGAGAGCTGTCAGCTCTTCTGCAGGGTATGGGGATGCCGGGGTGGGGATCAACAGGTGCCCAGCTTGGCAGACATGCCAGCTTGGGCCCTTTGGCTGCTATGTGCGGGCAGCTGGCCCAGCTCACTGTGGCAGAGCTGGCTGCCAGGTGGCACAGAGGGCAGCTCCGTGGGTGGGGAGGGTGGCCTTGTCCTTGGAAGGCCTGGCAGGCAGGCTGCTGGTGGACAGGAGGGGTTCCCCAGTCATGTGTCACCTTGGCCACACATGCTGCTGCTCCAGTATATCTTGCTTCCTGCTTCCTGGTGGGACTATTACTTGGTCTTTGCTTCCGTTCTCCTGGTTATAACCCACAGGGACATTAAACCTTACACCTGGCCCGTCCTGCTCGGAGCGCTAGTCCTAGCAAGGCTGTTCCTAGGGGGCCCATGCTGTGTTACCAGAAGGACAGTAACAAATGTGGGCTAACTATTCATGGGTGACACTCCTGGCAGCTCAGAACCACCCTTGCTGGATGAACAAAGATGGCATCTCTCAGATCCCAGAGGATGGGCTTGACCTGCAGAGCTTGCACTCCTACCCTGTGGCGATGTGCACTCGGAGAAGCCATTTCTCAAATCAGCAATTATCAGAAACCCCTACTTGGTGGTTATGATGACCATTTTCCTCCTCACTGCTAACATGATAAGTGATACAAGTTTTTCCTAATAGAAACAATAACGTGAGAAGAACTTGCTTCAAATTAAATTGTCTCATCACTCTGTAATAAATCATCCACAAGTGTTTCCTGAGCACACCAGATGGGTTACCTGCCAAGAGCGAGTGGCGGAGGAGACAAACATGGGCCTGATACGCACTCTTGATAGTAAAGGGGGAGATGGAGCTGCCTGCAGAGACCAACCAACGTGTGTGGGAGGGAATCGGCCACCTTGAGAGCTGCAGGCCCAGGGTGGGTCCTACTTTCCCAAACCTGCCAGTGACTGTGGTTGGTGTCAACATCTTTACCTGTAGACAAGAAGCCAGTGGTAGCCCTGACCCAGCCCTGCAGCATGAGGAAAGTGTGTTTGAGAGGTGCAGGCCGAGGTCTGGCCTCCAGCAGGGGAAACCTCCCACACTGGTGAGGACACCCTACACATATGGCACTGGCTCCCTTGGGGATGTGGGACGTGGGTGCATGACCTGGAAGCTCACTGTGATGGCTTGTGCTGAGCCTGCAGAGCAGCCCAGGCATCCTTCCTTACAAGGGGACATCTTGCACGTGGAATTTGTGCAGCAGGACACACATGTGGGTCACATGCAAAGGCAAGAAGATCCCTACGGTGCGTGGCACTGTGGCGGGACCTCGACACACAGCTCTGAGAGGACGGAGGAGGGTGGGGGTGAGGAGGGAATGGGGCATGGTGGTCTTGTGGCTTCCCTAGCTTGTAGGCTGGAGATCCTGCCTGTGTGCCCTTGGAGCAGCCACTGCTGGTGTGAGCAGCAGCGGGAGGGGGTCGCAGAGGGCCAGGGAGCTCAGCTCTGCAGGGCAAGGCCTCCATGCTCATGGAAACAGGACACAGAGCACACAGGCAGGCCCCACCTGAGGCATGGTGCTGAGGCTCACTCTTCCTCCCCACAGCTACCTGTTGGCAAGGCCCCTGGCGGGGTTGCCTGGACAGAGCTGGCACTCTGTCCAGCACTACCCCAACATCTTCCATCTGGGGACCACAAAGCCTGGGGACAAGTCTCCCCTGGGTTCATTCTATCGTTAAAATCTTTAAAGCAGATTGTGTCTACCCTGATTAAAATAGTACAACAGACTCCCATCTTATTTGGAAGGAAACCCACTGCCCCCACGCTAAGATCCTCTGTGATGTGACCCAGGCCCCTCTCCTCTTACCTTCCTCCATGCCAGCCTCGCTATTTTCTTTTCCTCTGGTAAGCCAGGCCTTTGCAGAGACAGCCGCAGTGCCCTTGCACAGCCCATGTTTCTGCACATGCCGCTGCAGGTGTCCATGGGCCAGTCCGCCATCACCAAGCATGTGATTTGAGTCCTCCTCTGAGTCCTCACTCACCACCTCTCTTCTCTGCTTTACTTTTTTATCCTTGCTTCCTGCGACTGTGTCTGAAACTGTGACTTGTTTGATTACTCAGCTGTCACCTGATGGCCCAGGTCTGGGCCTGCCTGCCTCTGCAGCCTGCCCAGTGATGCCAGGGCCACTGCTTCTGAACCAAAGATGCTTGGGAAGAGGAAGCCCCCTGCCATCTCCTCCAGGCACTGCCAGGACCCTCCCCCTTCAGGCCTGGCCAGGTGCTTCTTTATGCTTAGAACAGCACAGTGAGTAGCAACCCAAGCCTGATGGGCTGTGAAGCCCAGAGACCCTGTCCCACAGCACCCCGGTTCTATTTAAGGCCATCATCCCTACAGCATCTGGTCTGATGGCCCTCATACCTCTAAGCCGTCTGCTCGGCTAGTTCCCCCATGGCAGGGCCAACTCAGGAACCTGAGCCTGACTTGGAACAGAGTGTTCTTCAAAAAAGACAACGTCAGGGGAACAGTACGACCGCCTGGCATTTTGCTGTGCAGGAAGGGGCTGGTGGTGCCTCTTCCTTCATGTGTTAATTAAAATGACAGGCCAGGCCTGGCCCATCTGTCCATCTCAAAGCATGCCCCAAAGACCACACTGGGAAGGCCGTGCATAGGCATGCCCAGTTCTACCTGCTCTGGAGTATAAGGTGTGGTGTTCCCCACAGCCCTGCCACAGGCATCAGATGTGGTGTGAACCTCAGTAGGGCTTAGGCCCCAGAGGGAAGGTGTTTTTAGGGACTGGGAGCTCACTGACCTTGCAATGGGGACCCTGCCCAAATCGGACAGCATGACTTCTAAAGTCACAGGCTAGAAGACTGGCCAGGCCTGAGTCCAACAGGATGGGGACTGTAGTTCCTGTCCACCCCCTACTATCGGCCTCTCTCTACTTATAAGGGCCACAGAGGGTGGTCCTGCATCACCCCCGTAGAAGGAAACACACTCTGAGATGTCATGAGGCAAGTTTGTCACTGTGCAGACATCAGAGAACATGTTCTCACATACCCGGATGTGATGCCCTTCCCCCCACAGGGTACCTGGTACAGTCACTCAGTGTGTCACTGTCCTAAACACTGTGGGCCACCGTACCTATGCATCTGAACAGGTCTCAGTATAGAAAAGGTGGAGTAAGGGTTCCAGGGAAAAGAACATTTCTGACTGAATTATAATCCTTCTGGGCCACTGTCCCATAGGTGGTCTGTTGATGGCATGCCATTTTTTTTTTTTTTTCAGCCTGCGACTGTTTTGCTTTTTTCCCCTCAAGTGTTGATTCCTACATAAAAGTTCAGGAATGCCAAAGTGACAGTTCTAAAAGCAGCTGGAAGAGACACCCTAACAGGGTACTTTCATAAAGTTGTTTGAAAAGGCCTCTGTACATGCTCTAGACCAACAGCTGGGACACTTTCTACACAGACGCAGAGAGTGAACAGCTAGGCTTTGCAGGCAGATCCTGGTCCCTGATGCAACCACTCTGTTCCTCCTCTGCTAAGTGGGACACAAGGACAGCCATAACAACGGCGTGGCAATGGCGGCAACGGGTGGGGCTGTGCTGTGTGCCGATAAGATTTTATTGACCAAAGTGGGTCATGGGCCTGATTTGGGTCCTGGGCTGCAGTTTCTAGAGCCATGCCCTAAATGTCCTAAAGACATTCAAATCGACACAAATAACATGGGTAAGTATATAACAAAAGCTAAGAAAAGTCTTAATCCTTTGGCGGAAGCCACGCTGACATTACTGAGTACAGGTGTGCCTGGCTTAATATAACACTGGGTTTCAGAACAGATGGGGGACACGTTGCAGAAATGAGGTCACCTATCAGATGCCCTAGAGAGGCTCCGAAGGATGAGATGAGGAGCCCCTTATGTAAAAAAAAGAAAGCTCCCCTAACTGTTCTGGGTTTTTAGGCTGGGCTGGCTCAGACCACGGGTACACCTGAATTCTGGCTTCATGAGCAGTGATTATTAAGTAGCAATTCATAATTAGAGTCATTCTCATAATTATCATGTTTGTGGGCTCTGAGTGCATTCATCGTAGCTGGGTCTGTGGAACACCCATACGAGGCAGCGACTTAGACCTGCAGGGGATGGAGCTTCTCACAGACAGGGCAGGCAATTCACGGAGGCACACAGAGCCGGAGCTCTGGGCTGTTAACATGGGAAATCTCTGGACAGAGAAGGTCCCAGCCTCTAAAAGGTCCCAGCACTCTGTGTGTGTGTGTGTGTGTGTGTGTGTGTGCGTGCGCGCATGCATACGCGCGCATTCTCGGAGAGTAATGCATTTAGTTACCCATCTGCTGGACCCAGGTGCCGAGCTTTTAGTCGATTCTCAAAGCCTGCCCCCATAGCCACCTCACATAGGAGTCCTTCATTGCTGTCCCTTAAGTGATGCTGTATGCATAAACAGGCAAAACCAAGCCTTTCCCCTCCTCTGTTCCCAGCTCCTGGTCCCTGGACTTTCCCCAGTCTACTTCCTATTGCAGTAACTGTCAAAGCCAGACACTTGCTTTCCCGGCTCTCCCTGAAGTTAGGGATGGGCACAGGCACTGGGCAGGGTTTTACCAATGACATCAGAAGGCAAATGTACTGGGGGAGAGACTGACCGGAGGGGTACTTCTTGGAACCCTTTCTTCTTCTCTATTTCTGAGTAGGATTTGCTATGGTGACACAATAGTTGGGACCGCAGCTATCATCTTGTAACCTGAGGGTGAGGCCACAAGGCTGATCACAATGTCACTAAGCCACGGGACAAATGCTGGTCAGGCCCTCCTCTGGACTCAGAGTTGTGGTCTCAGCCACTGTCAGTGAAGTTTTGTTATTTGTAATCAAATTCTTCCTAGATAGGAGGTGCCTGGAGCAGGAGTGAGAATGAGGGGGCTATAAGTTGTAAGGTATGAGCAAACAACCAGCACCCAGGATGTGGAGGCTTTCTAACACATCAGGATACCTCTGAGCTCCATCATGGGCTGAGATGGACCGACCCAGGGCCCTGTCCCTGCAGGGGCTGTGGTCATTGGCCGTGTGGACTCATGAGTCCCGGTTACATCATCCAAAGTCCTGCACCCTGTCCAGCTAACAGCAGCAGATCTGACTACAGACCCTCATCCTGGTCGACTTGTGGAAAGCCGGGAGCTATGAGAAAGTAGTTTGCTTGGACTCAGCTGCACTGAATTTTCTGCTCACCACCCCGTGGACTCCCTGGGTCCCCAGCTAATCCAGGGCAATGACTTGTACATTATACGGTTGGGTACAAAAAGACCTACCAGAGCTGGGAAATCTCCAAAAAGCCTGCAGAAGTAAAGGCTGGCAGAGTTTGGGGCACAAACAGGAACTTAGCTATGTGCAGACTAGGAAGGAGAGCAGGCACCTGAGCTGATGGCGTGGATGAATAGGGGCTCTCGGTCTGCCACCATGACCCTGGCTCCATGCTGCCCATTGGCACATGCGGCTCTGAGCCACCCACGAGAAGCCTCCCAGCTTGCTGCCTCAGCCTTTGGCCAACATCCCCACTGGGAATCTGTATCTGGCAGTCTGTGTTTCTGCACTGAGCATCTCGGAAAGCCCGGAAGTGTGCCGTATTCCAGGAAATCCCTGTGACCGCTCACACCTCTCCCACCACCTGCTAGCCTCTCTGAAGCTGGATCCTTGGCACTGGGAATGTAAGCGTCTCCCCCTGGACTGGCTCCCTCTGGACTACCTCACCCTTTGTCATCCGTCCAAGAAAGGCCAGTGTTTCTATGACCCACAAGGCTCTCATAGGAGTGGGCATCTGTAGGAATCCTGGTCATACATGGCCTCTCAATACTGGGAGCTGGAACACCCCAATTTGTCTGTTTTTTTTTTTTCCCCGTACTTTAGGGAAGGGTCTACAAGGTGTTCAGGGTCTCACTACTAGATCAGACCTGTAGTGATTCTCCTGTTTACAGCCTCCTAAGTGCTGGGATTACAGGTATGTGCCACTATGTCTCAATTGCTATCTCAGTGCACCCTGGGGGCAGGGCCAGCACGGCAGGTCCTGGGATTAAACCCCCAGCCCCTGCTTGCAGGGCGCTTTAATGCTCTGAACTATTTGGCTGGCCTGGATTTGGTTTTTTTGGTAGGGGGTATGGCTGGCTCAGGCTGCCTAACGGCACATCTGCTGAGGCAAGTGGAATTGGGGATTGAACCATGGCCCCCTGGGCCTCATTGAGCTTCAACTTGTCTGTTGAAGCAGGCTTACTGCTTTCTCACTCCTCAGACACTTGCAAGCCCCTCTTCCAGGAAGATGTCATTCAGTGAGATGTTCATTCCCAGGCCATTCTGCAGGAGCCTCCAGCCACCTGCTCTATCCTCCTACCTCCAGTCACGACCATTTTTTTTGCATTGTGGAGGCAGAGCTATGAGTTCAGGGTATTGGTTAACATGTTCCTGCCAGCTTGGCTCACCAGTGGTACATGCGTGATGGTCCCATGGGGCAGCTTATACAACCCAATGGGACTATCCCATCCAACCGATACTAGTACTCATGTACTACTGGTGGCTCAGAACTTCCCAGCAGAGAGAGATACAGATTCCAATCCTGTAGTGAATGTGTTAATCTTCTAAGACAGAAGCCAGTTGACCCGCTAGACTGCAGACTTGCCAATTTCTTCAGGCTCAGGCCCCAGTCGGGTTTTCACCTTAATGTTTTTCCTTCTAAGTGAGGCAAGAGCTCTACCGCAGAGCTCCACCTTCAGCTCTTTCTATTTTGACACAGGACCCTGCTGAGTTGGGGTCCTCCTGCCTCAGCCTCCAGAGTGGCTAGGAGTCCAGTGTGCCCCACTGTGCCTGGATTTTGTTGTTTATCAAAGCCAGAGCCCCAGCCCCCAGCTGGCCAGCCTGGCCCTCCTGCTGGCCTTTCTGTCCGTTCATAATGAGCTGCTCAGCTGCAGTCTGCCCTCAACAGTAATTTTTCTAGCTGTAATCTCTGCTTGCATGGCTCTATCTACAAGCTGGGCTGGGTGGCTATTTATTTTCCTTTCTTCCCTAATGTCTTCAGAGAGATAAACTATTGACTGCTTTGTTTTCCATTTCCCCCCTTTTAACCCCCAAAGTCACTCATTCGTCTGGTTATCTGAGGATGGCTGAGTTTATCAAAAACAGATTTTAATAGACATATACATGCTTCATCCTGGGCCAGGAGCAGGGCCACGAACTGTCCTGATGCTGCACCTGCTCAAGGTTAGCCCTGCTCTGGGTGCCATCTCATTCAACTTCCTCTTGCCCTGGCCCTGCCCTCAGTCACACCCTGGCTAATACCACTGTCCCAGACACAGAGTAAGCATTAGGCCTTGGGGATTTGGATGGCAAGAGTCAATCCTTCTTCTTAGCAAGTCCACAGCAACCTAGGAGAAGATAGGCTGACTACAGATCTTCCCAGAATTCATCTCCCTTCCCACAGGCCCCTGGGAATGACTTGGGATTCCATGGAGGCCCACAGTGGCCAAAATGCAGCCAGTGAATTCTGGGAGAGGAGTCGGAGTCCCACGTTTCTCTGTTGCACTTAATGACTGTGGGCAACTGACCAGAACTCCTAGCCTTGCTTCCTCCACCTGTCAAGAGGGGCCACTGTGCCTAGTCACAGTGTGACATGCTCATGGCTGACCCTGACCCACACTGCCGAGGTCTGTTCTCCATTTTTCAAGCCTCCATATACTGAACCCATAGAAACACAGCACCAGTGTCCTGCGGCCACTGTAACTATGCCACTCAAATTTCTGGCTTCAAATGCATGTTGGTTGTGTCACAGTTTTGCAAGGCAGAGGTCTCACAGAGCTCAGGCCAGTGTCCCCGTGCTTTTCCAGCTTCTGCCATGTTCCTCAGTCTCCTCCAGCCTCTGACCCCACTGTCCTCTCTCCCTTCCTCTGCTTCCAATATTCCTCTGTTGCTCTACCAAAGACCCTTGTGGTGACCTGGGCCTGCCTGGATGTTCCAGGGCCACTTTCTAACCTTTTTATCTTTTCCATTGCTGGGCCCAGAAACCAGGGTCTCCAGTATGCTAGGCAAGTACTCTGCACTGAGCCACAACCTTGCCCTCATCTTCTAATCTTTTCTTTTTTCCTTCTTTTGATGAGCATGGGGGATTGAACCCAGGGCCTTCATTTGTACTAGGCTTGTTCCTCAGCCCTAAAAGTATTTTTGTTTTGGAGACAAATTCTAAATGGCCAAATTACCCAGGTTGGGCTCAAACTTGTTATCCTCCTGCATCAGCTTGGCAGAGTGCAGGGATTGTGGGCATGCGCCACCATGCCCAGCTCATCTTCTCATGTAATATCACCTGAATTGTGAACAAGGACTCACCTGCAGACTTAAGCTCCGTGGCCATGTAGGGCTGAGTAGTCATGGGCATGGGTTCCTTGAGTTAGGACAAAGCTGTCCTGCAGGCTGAATCATACGGCCGGCCACACTACTCCAGCCTCCCTCCCTCAGTCTCTCTCCTACCTAGCTGAGACTCGAGACAGATAGGGCTGGCAATAGAGAGTGGGGGTGTTTCAGCAACCTCACCAGGAATAGGGCAACTCATTAAAGCCCAGGTACTGTCCTAGTGGAGACCTGGGGCAGGACCAGGGAGCTTGCTGGCTTGGACATAGGGGTCGTCTAAACAGGTAGAGACCAAAGCCTGTGCTCAAGCCACACTCCGTGGGCTGGGAAGAACAGACCATCTGTTCTATAATTCTTCTAATTATACCACATGCAACTGCCCACTTAAAAGGCCACTGACTCCATGGTGCTAGTGGCCCTGCTGATGGGTGCTCTGATTCGAGGGAGGACTGAAAGGGGACATTGGCTGCTTGGGGACATCTGGCTTCTTTTGGTCACTGGAGCTGAATGGTAAGTCCCTGCTTCTGAACAGTGAATGAGTACCAGCTCTGCCAGCCCCTGGCTCTGCTTCCTAATGCACACCCTTCCACATAGAGCCTGTACTTCCAGACTCGAGATGGGGAGGATTCAGGTCAGAAAGCACAGTGCAAGCCCAGCATCTGGTGCGATGGTCCCTTTAAAACAGCAGCGACCTTAACTCACAAAGTTAAACAGTTGGCTCGCTACTCCCCACCTCCTTAACTGATTAGATGAAGATGAACCCTGGGCCCCATGGTTTTATTGCCTCTGAGGCTGAGGGGTACACATCCTACCCTGCTCATCCTGACCATGCTGGGACACTGGGCCTGCCAGAGTCACTGCCTCAGCTACTCTGCCCTGCAACCACCTCAGGCATCTTCCTTGGCCCCCACCAGGCCTCCAGGGGAGGGACCCCTTGTTTACATGGAGGGAGAGGGAGGGCACTTTGGGGACAGCCCCGTCACCCAGGTTGCTCATAGCTGCTTCCTGGCTCGCCCCTTCCTGGCACAGTGACCTCCTTGCCCATGGAAAAACCCACCCTCATTGGCTCTCAGCCAGGGTGACAGAGACCACCTCTGGAGGTCTCGGCCCAGTGGGTTCTGCATGCTTGTGGCAAGTGGGCACCGAAGACTGGACAGCATTTGGTTTTATAAACAGGATCTGGTGCTCGGAATGTAAATCCAGGACCATCTCTATCTCAAGATTCTTAACTCCATCCCATCTGCCAACTCCCCGTTTTTACCATCTAAAGCAGCACTAGCTACATGTGCTGGTTGTTTATCACACACTCGATGCGTATGCATGCATGAATGAATGAGAGGCCGAGGCTCTCTGGTCCCTGGCCCTGGTTCTCCCTTTTTATATCCAGGATCCCTAAACTACTGAGGTCTTCACTGCCCCACCATTCTGTCTACTCACTAGCCATGAAAGGCAGGAAACAGCTCCCAGGACACCAAACCATGCCTGTATTTATAGGCCTACTCCTTGGCTTCCTAAGCATGTGGTCTAAGATCTTAGCCTTCCTCTCCAGGGCAGGTTGGTCATGGGAAGAACAGAAGGCACATGGGAGGGAATCAGTGGCCCACCCTGGTCACTAATGAAGGCCAGAGATGCAGCACCAGGCAGCCTGGACTGGTGCCATGTCCTGCCTTCCAGTGGACTGCAGAGCCCAGCCTGCCCCAGCCAGCTGCTATGGCCCTTCTACTACGTCATACACTTTGTTCTGGTTCCTTTTTTTTTTTTTTTTTGTGGAACCGGGGATTGAACTCAGGCCCTTGTACTTGCCAGGGAAGTGCTTATTCCATTGAGCCATCTCCCTTTTGTTCTGGTTCTGTGTCCTCATCAGGGAAAAGAAGGGCCCCAAATATTCCTTTCAGCTCTAGTGCAAAGATAAGTAGGGGAACAATTAGGCTCTTTATGTATTTTATGGGGTGAGTAAACCTTGGTACAGAAAGGTGAAGCAAAGGGCCTGGGGTCAGGCCTGACCTTATTTCTGATACTAAACCCTGACCTCAACCCCAGCATGCTCTTGGGTAGGGTAACTGAGGACTATATTCCCTGACCTCAGCCCTCCCATTACAGGGTTCAGTGGCTTGGCAAAAAATTGTCTGGCAAATAAAGAAAGGATGCAGTTTTAAAACCTGGGGCACAGAATGCTTCCAACTTGCAGACTGGGCCCTACTACAGGTTGCTTTCCCAACTTGCTTAGAGTTCACTTGTCCCCTGTCCTGGTCCTAGGCCCAGAATAGAGCTCTGCCCATCTCCCTGGTTCTCCTTCTCCACTGCCTCTGAGCCCAGCTAGCCCCAAGCCAGAGAACACAGGGCCCAATGCATACCTACATTTCAGGCTGCAGGCCACCATGCCAGCCTCCCACTGGACCCTGGTTAGCAGGGTCATCAGCAGGGTCAGAGGTTCATCGGCACCTTCCTGGAGGAACCAAGTCCTGCTCATTGGCTGGCAGCTGCCCAAGCAGGGACAGGCTGGGCCTCTTGTTCAAACCCTTCCAAGAGCAGCTTCTCTGAGCTATGCCCTCTTGCAGCCCTGAATGGGGTGTGCCTCTTTATAACCCTGAGGGTGAAGACAGGAGCCTGGCATTTTATTCTGCTCTGAAGGAAGCAGCAGCAGAGCCCTATGCAGGGGACAGAGGCAGCAGGAGCTCAGACTATGTGCCAGGTGCTGCTCACAAAGAGGCTTCAGAAGAGGCCCAACCTTGGCATCTCTCCCCACCCTGAGTCACAGGCCCATTCTTGCACCCACCCTCCCTCCCATCCATCTGGCTACTCTCCTCCTCCATTCTCAGAGTCTGACCATTTGCTGGATCCTATGCCAGATGATAAGGAGAAGGGCACAAGCCCAACTCAGTCCTGGCTGAATCCTGGAGGAGACAAGAGTAAAGGTACGGAGGCAGGGGTGGGGAGCAGCCTCTTGGAGCCTCGCTTCTCCACCCAGGTCACACTGAGTGCTGGGATTGCCTGAGGTAGAACCTCCAGGCTCCTCTGCTTCCCAGAGGAAGGTCCAGGGATGACGATCAGCCTGGACACTTCCTGAAAGCCTGCTGGCTGTCTGGCTCAGTCTTGGGGACACCTACAGAACTAGTTACCTCCTCCTTCCCTTCCTCGACTGGTGCCCCCCTTGGCACTGTATTCCATGGGTAGCCCCTGCCTAGACACTGATGCAGCACTTCTGCCCATCCTAGCTGCCCTGTGGCCACTCCTGCCCATGCTTGGGAGGCAGCGGAATCCCAGCTCTACTGAGCTGGCCTCACACTCAGGAGTTTTGTCCTGAGCAAGTCCGTTCGTGGCAATGACCATCTGTGCCCGTTCATGGCTTCCGCTGCCTATGGCAGTTTCAGGCCCATTGCACAGAACTTTACAATCAGGAGAAAACTTGGGAAGTATGCAAGCATTTTAGGTGGGGAAAGTGAGGCTCATGCAGGAAGTGAGTGTCAGGACTGGGGCCAAAGCCCTAGCACCCGAATTCCTAGCATGTGCCCCATCGGGCTTCAAGCCTGTGCCCTAGAACATCAGACTCATACACAGCTCCAGAGCCTACCTTGGCCCACGTCGGCTGAGCTCTGAGCTTGGAGCACAGGGCTAGAGAGGGTGGATGTGGCCATGGGTGTGCTGAGCAGCCCCTAGCGGCTTGCCATGACCAACTGTGGGCATGTGTTCCCAGCTTGGTGACTACATGCTGGCAGCCCAACACTGGTCACAGAGGAAGCATTCGCACTGGAAACTGGCAAGTGCCACTGCTCTAGGCGGAGGTCAGGGAGCAGGCTAGTATGGAAGGAGCGGGAGCAGGGGTCACGCACGGCAGCCGCAGCCCTGGAATCCTCGGGAGAAAACGAGTATCGACACTTCCCTTCCACTGCTGGGGAGGCTCCAGGAGCCTGGGAGGCAGGAGGCTGATGTGCAGCTCTGGGCCTTAGTGTCTCCATCCTGGCAGGCCCATTGGCGTGAGCCACAGGCCCTGGGTCTCAGCTGGGGCCGACCTGGAGGAGTGCCCGAATGCCAGTCTCCCCTACGGCTCCTCAGTGGCTTCTCCCTTGTCCCCACCCATCTGCCTGTCTCCCCCCACCCAGCCACCCACTCGCCACCTGGGAAATGTACTAAATGTGGTCTGAGGATGCTCTGAGCCAGCATCCTCCCTTGTGATGAGGGCCTTGGCTCCTGGGCCCCAGGGGACTACTGCACTTAGAATAGAAGTTCCCAGGGTGGTGTTTTTTTTTTTTTTTTTTTTCTTTTCCTGGCCCACAGAAAGGACAGCAGCATGAGACTGCTGGCCTCTCACAGTGGGGTGTCTCTGTACTGGGACCCGAGCGGTCCTGGGGTGCCCCGGAGGCTTTAGAAAAACCCTGAAGACCCAGGGCTCCACAGCTTCTATGCAGGGTAGTTTCTGAGCACTGCAGAGCTGGCAGAAGGAGGTGCCCCGCTGTGTCCCACTAGAAATAACCCTGGCATTTCCAGAGGCTCTGAGCCCATCTTCAGCAGGAGAGTCCTTTTGCTGGGGTCTAAAGCCCAGAAGCTAGGCACTTGACATGGGATGCCGTGCTGGGCAAGGCCAGGGGAGCCTTAATTAAACCACCAACTCCTGGAGAAGGACGAGTCCAACCTGGCCCAGCAGCAGCCCCTCAAGGCTCGAGGCCCAGTGTAGACCCAGGACATCTCCTAAGTGCTGGCCTCTAGTATAACTATCCAGCAAGTATGGATCTCCAAGCTCTGTGCCAGAGGAGCAAACACTAATCCTCAGGATCACAAATGGTAGCTGGTGCAAGGTGCAGGTGAGAGAGACGGTGGTCTGGTCTGGGGTCACAGGACAGGGGGCAGGTGAGGCCACGTGGGAACAGGGCTGAGTCACAGCAGACGGTGCTCTTGGGAACTACTTCTCTCATCAAGCTATGTTCCCTGCTCACTCCAGAACCAAAGCCCACTCCCCCCTCCCTTCTCATTTCTGGTCCTGCTGCTTGTCCTGGAGGGGTATACCAGAAACTGTGCCCTTCTTTGCTCACGAGCTTCCAGTAGGAACAGGGCAGGGAAGGTGTCTTGGGGCTTCTCTCTTCCAGGTGTTTCATGGGGCAGTCTACAGGCCAGCTGTGTGCAGAGGCCTCACCACCCAGCCACACTGTTTTGTTCTAGGAGCCTTCTAGAAGCTACTTCGCTCAAGCTTTAGAAACTTGTTCTGGCATTGAAGACAATAGCAGGATGACTGGCAAGATACTAACTTCCACAGACAAGTAGGAAGCAGGAGAATTTTTCCCAGAATAGAGAGCAAAATGGCAGAGATGGAACACTGGAGAAAGACTAAGTGACAAATGAGGTGAACTCAAATGGTCTGGGGAAAAAATCCAGAAAGGAGAGAGAGAGAGAGGGAGAGGGAGAGAGAGGGAGAGGGAGAGAGAGGGAGAGGGAGAGAGAGAGGGAGAGAGGGAGAGAGGGAGAGGGGGGAGAGAGGGAGAGAGAGAGGGAGAGAGGGAGAGAGGGAGAGAGGGAGAGAGGGAGAGGGGGGAGAGAGGGAGAGAGAGAGAGAGAGAGAGAGAAAAAGAGAATATGAATGGATTTCCAAAGGAGCAAAAAAAAAAAAAAGTTTATTTTCAGAGATAAAGGTGCTTAAGCCTGGCAGGTCTCTGGGATGGTGGACACAATGAACACACAAGAGACCCCACCGAGACCCCAGATCATAGCATTTCAGGGTACCGAGAAGATACAGAGGCCAAGGTATTGTCAGAGTAGAAAGGCAGGAAAAGGGTCACTGCGGTGGGGGAAAGAACAGACCGCATCTTAGCCTCCCACCAGTAGTAAATGGTTTACACTCTAGCTTCCTTTTCTTGAGGTTGTTACCTGAGGATCTGCCCCAGCAGAACAAGGGTAAAGACCAAGAAACTTCTCATTTGTCCCATAACTCAACAAGGGACACCTGCGGCATGGCAGGGCCTGCTGTCAACGCTTGAGCAGAATGCGGGAGCACTCCAGGGAGAGCGGCAAGCGCTTCAGGAGCACACAGAGACAGGGCGCAGCTCCAAGGCATGCGGAAAAAGGCAACCAGAAACCCCGGGGAGGGGGGAATGAACTCATTAAAAAAACAAAAACCAGCAATGCTAATCTTAAGCTAAAATCTGGGGTTACTTTGAACAACTGGGGGAAGAAAAAGAGAAAGGAATCCCCCAGGCTGCACTGTTAGAAAGACCTTTCTGGGAGGTCTGCGAAGAACTAGAATTCTACTCCCATTCTTTTAATTTTATTTTAAAGAGAAAAAAAATCCCCAAAATTTCAAAACAAGACAATAGGAGGGTAACAAAGATTAATACACTGTGTATGGTTGCCTTTAAATTAGTTGCTGAGGATATAATATATTGGCATTTAACTATCCAAGTATATTAGCACAAATCTTTGTCTTCAATGAACTATGAGAAATGAGTTATATTTATATATGACAATGTCTACATATGTGCGTCTGGTTTATTTCACTTATGAGTGTGGTCTTGAGTTGCATCCATTTACCTATAAAAGTCTCCAGCTTGTCTTTCTTCTTTTTTTTTTTTTTGCAGAACCAGGGATTGAACTCAGGCCCTTGCACTTGCCAGGGAAGCGCTTATTCCACTGAGCCATCTCCCCAGCTCCTTTTCCTTCTTTATGGCTGTATAATATTCCCTTTCTTTCTTTTCTTCTTTTTTTTTTTTTTTTTTTTGCATAACCAGGGATTGAACTCAGGCCCCTGTGTTTGCCAGGGAAGCACTTATTCAAATGAGTCATCTCCCCGGCCCCCTCCCTTCTTTCTTTCTTTCTTTCTTTCTTTCTTTCTTTCTTTCTTTTTTTCTTTCTTTTTTTTTTTAACTCAATTGTATAAAAGTATCACCATCTATTTTTATCCATTCTCAGTGGATGGACCTTTGGGTTGTTCCCAAGATCTAGCTATTACAAATTGCGTTGCTATAAACACAGGTGCACGTACATTGCTGTGATACAGTTTTACAATCTTCTGGGAAATAGCTGGGTCCAATGGGACCTCCAATCCTAGTTTTTTGGGAAATCTCCATACTGACGTCTACCTCAGTGGTGGTAGCAGTCTGCACTCCCACCAAGAGGGGAGAGGCATTCCTTTTTCCCCAATCCCCTCCAGCATTTGTTATTGGCTGACTTCTTGATGACAGCCATTTTTTCCAGGGTGGGATGGAATCTCAGTGTTGTTTTAATTTGCATTTCTCAAATGCCCCGTGATCTTGAACATTTTTCCATCTATTTATTTGCTGTTTGCATTTCTTCACCTGAGAAGTGTGTATTCATCTCAGATGCCCATTTTTGATTGGGTCTCTAAATTTGGGAGGTCGGATTTTTTTTTAGTTCTTTTTACGTTTTTGATAATAATCATTTGTCTGAGGAACAGCTGGCAAACATGTTCCCTCATCAGGGGGTGGTCTCTTCACTCTACTGGTGGTTTTTCTTGCTGTGCAAAAGCTTTTTAATAAAATGAGACCTCAATTGTTGGTTCTTTGTGATAGTTCTCGTGTGGCTGGGGTTTTATTCAGAAAGCCTTCACCTACAATAATGCCAATATTTTTACCTACTCTGTCTTCAAGCAGATTTAATGTTCATGTTTTTATATTTAGATCTTTGATCCATTTTGAATTTAGTTCAGTGCATGTGAAGGATATGGGTCCGGTTGTAATCTTTGGCATATGCAAACCATTTTTGCCAGCACCATTTATTAAAGAGGCAATGTTTCTTCTAGTGAATGTGTTAGACATCTTTGTCAGAGATAAGGTGGACGAGTATGTCTGGAGCTCTTCCTGCATTTTCTAATCTGTTCATTGATCTTCAGGTCTTCTTTTCCAGTGCCATGCTGTTTTTAGCACAGTAGCTTTATGATATAATTTCAAGTCAGGGATTGTGCTGTTCCTTGTTTTTCCTGGTATTGCTTCCCTTTTAATTTCATTAAAGAGTTTGAGAAGTAGTAGTTTGAAGTCTTCTCTAAATTTCTTGTAGAATTCAGCAGTGAATTCAGGGCCTGGGCTTTTCTTTGTTGGTGGGTTTTTAATTACATCTTCAATTTCATTGATTGATATTGGCTTAGTTAGGATTTTTATTTTTTTATTTTTTATTTTTTTGGCAGAACCTGGGATTGAACTCAGGCCCTTCCACTTGCCAGGCAAGCACTTATTGTGCTGAGCCATCTCCCTGACCCCTAGTTAGGACTTTTATTATTTTGATTCAGCTTTGGTAATTCCTATGTATCTAGGAATCTGTCCATTTCTTCTGCATTTTCCATCTTATTAGAATACAAGTTTTCAAAGTAGGCATAGATGATCTTCAGGATTTTTGCAGGGTCTTTTGTGATTTCACTCTTTTTATTTTTAATTTCATGGATTTGAGTTTCTTCCCTTTTTTTGGATAAGGTTGGAGAAAGGTTGTTCATTCCATTTCCTCTAAGTACAAAGTCTTTGATTCATTGATTCTTCGCATTGCTTTTTAGTTTTGAATGCGTTAATTTCTTCTCTGCTCTTTATAATTTCTTTCCTGTGTGTGGTTTTTGACCTAGCCTGCTCTTCTTTTTCTAGAAATTTGAGGTTCACCACTTAGTTGTTATCTGCGCGTGCTCTTTTCCTGATATGGGTCTTTATGCTACACATTTCCCTTCTAGGACTGCTTTCGTTGTGTCCCGTATGTTCTGGCGTGCTGTACTGTTGCTACTATGTAACTGTAGAAACTGTCTAGTTTCTCCTTTAGCTTCATCTGTGACCCACTGATTGTTCAGGAGAATGCTATTTTCTTTCCATGTGTTTATGAAGTTCTTGTGGTTTCTCTGGCCGCTGATTTCCAGTTTCACTGCATGATGGTCTGATAATATGCATGGGATCATTGCAGTTCCTTTGCATTTGCGTACTCATATTCTATGAGCTAGTGTGTGGACTACTTGTAGGATGCCCATAGGAGGCTGAGATCTCTTTCTACTCTTGGTGCTAACGGAAATGTTTCTATTAAAATGTTTTTTGCTTTTTAAAAACTATTTTTTGTTTCTTGAGACTGGGTCTTACTATGAAGTACAGGCTGGTCTTGAACTCATTATGTAGTGTGGATTGGCCTTGAACTCATGGCAAGCCTCTTGCCTCTGCCTACCAACTGCTAGGATATTAGATGTGTGCTACCATGCCTATTATTCTTATTAATAATAATTATTACTATTATTTTAACTTTTGAATCTGACTTATAGACCAAATTTAAAAGATTTAACTATAACAAAGGATCAAGGAACACTGTTGATCATGAAACAGGAGACAGGAGTCTAAAAACATAAGAGTAATCAATTACTAAACTGGCAACAACTATTTAAAATGGGGCGGAGACAGAACTATAAAATTTCATCTTTCCAGCAAACTTTCAAGGCTGTTTCCACCATGAGATTAAGATGTGTGTGTGTGTGTGTGTGTGTGTGTGTGTGTGTGTGAATTATAAACAAAGTGGTCAAAGTGTCAAGCGGTCCATCTCTCTGCCCAGGGAGGTGTACAGGTAAGGCTACGAGGAGGATTTCTTTCCACCCTGAGCCCTGTCTCTGAAGACGACTGCTCAGCTTTAAAGGAGGGATTGTTTCTGTGCACACATGGGGTACTTGGACCAATGCTTCTGAGGAGAGGAAATGTTAAGGGACAGCTGAAATGTGAGGATGCTATGAAGCCCGCTGACCTGCGCAAGAGCAGGGGGAAAGACTCTGTTGGGGCCCTGAATGGTGGGGGCAGTGGGGGTGATGAGGAAGAGGAGAGTTCTCCGGTGTCCCACTGGTCCTGGGCACGCTATGCCCACAGTGGAGCCCACAGGGCAGAGCAGGCTGGAGGAGGAAGCCTAGCAAGAGCACACCGGGGAAATGACTCATGTAAATGCAGCCTGGTCCTCAGTCACCATATGCCTAATGCTGGAGGAAGCAAAGGGGTAGAGCCAGGGCATGGGATGCCACATTTTCCTTGATCTATAGCTTGAGAGCTTCCTGTTACCAAAAATTACAAAAGCACTATGTCCGCATAAAAATTTAGGAACATGTAAACATATGACATGTAAGGTGCATTCATCTCTTTTCAGATTAAAACTCTGTCCCAGAGGGCAGCCACATAAGCTCCATTGCTTGCCAGGCCCAACCCTTGATGGAGAGAGCGGACAAGCTGAGGATGCTTCCTTCTGCTTCTATCCTGCGAATAAACATGCTCAGAGTCGGAGTCCTGCTTTTTAACTTGAAGGAATAATAGAAAAATATGAAGTAATGGTGGAGCAAGACTGAGGGGAAATCGCTGCTTCTTGCCATTCAGTTCTTAACTTCTAGAGCACACAGGGAGGGTTTCAAAGGAAAGCCAGCTGCCCACACACGCTGCGCGCCACTCAGCACCCCTCTGGATTTATACAGCGCGTGACTCTTAGGAGCTGCAGGCGCTAAACATATTTTCTCATTCATTCATACCATGAACACAGCTGGAGGTAGGGAAGGGGGGCAGGGGGGCCCTATTTTGCATACAGCAGAAAATGAAGGCACCAGAGGGGCGGCGAGCAGCCCCCGGTCACACAGTGGCTCAGTAGGAAAGTCTGAGAGAAAACTGAGGGCAGCTTATATTTCAGGGCTTTCAGAGGTTTCTGCTGATGCTCACACGTGCCTCTCTCTATGCAGAATCTGTCTCTAGAAAGATTGCTTGGAGCCAGAGACTGAGGTTTCCTCTAGGGAGAAGAACTTGGGTGTGGAAGGCAGGGACGGGGAGAGACCCGCTCTTTCCACTCTATCATTTGCTCGCATTTTGAATCTTTTACCACGTGTATCTGTTTCCCATTACCAATTTGAAAAATATCAAAATGAGTCTTGAAAGCCATGAAAATAAGCAGCTGTGGGTAGTGGTTATTTGCCTGGTGAACAGGCACAATTTTCCATCCTTTTAAATCAATCTCCAGGAGAAGATTGGTTTTACTGAGGATGGAAGTAATAGAGCCTCTGGATCTTCCTGCTGGTGATGTTTCTGAGCAGACGGGGCACCGTCTGTGTGGCAGGGCTGTGGAGTAACAGGTGCTGTGAGCACCACGCCGTGAACCACAACAGCCCGACGTCCACTTGCTTCCTCGCCGAGTGCAGGGGCTTTGCAGAGAGCTCCTCCTGGCAAAGTTCATGCCAGGACAAAGCGGAGGCTCCTGCGCTCTCCCTTGCTGCACGCAGGACCCAGTGGTCCTGTGCACTCCAAGTTCACACTGCACTTCACCACCACCTCCTCCTCCTGCTGCTCCTGCTCCTCCTCCTCCAGCCTAGGTCATCGCCACTGCTGGGCTTGGGCCACACAGCATCTCCCCAGTGTTTCCCACTCATTGGCCCATCTGCTTCGCCAGCACTGCATCAGACCCCACTATTCTCTGCTTAGCACCATGATGTCACCAACCCACACCTGAGATCTCCCCAAACCCTCTCAAGAGCAGACTCTTTCTTTGCATCATCCTCTGAGCTCTTCTGGGCTCCCTACTCCTGGCCTTCCCTGTACCTTTGTACATAGTGGGCCCTCTCTGTGGAGGCGATTGCCCTCCACCTTCAGCTTTCAACTCACAAGCACTCCTTTAACCAGGCATGCTGATGCGCATCCGTAATTATAGCACTTCGGAGGGCTGAGGCAGGAGGGTTGCAAGTTCTAGCCCTGCCTGGAAACTTAGTGACAATGTGAGACCCTGTCTCAAAATCTTTAGACAGGCACTCCTCATATAGTTCAGTGTGAAAGCCGTGGGTTCAAATCCTAGTACCCACAAAGGAAAAAAAAAATTGGAACAGAAATGCCACTTCCTCAGAGAGACATTACCTGGCTCCTGGCTTACCCGTGTGAAGCTGGCTTAACTCTCTCCACCCAAGGGACTAATGAAAGTGCTAATTTGCCTCATGGATTTAATCATACAGTACAAACTTTTGGTTTGTTTATGTGTGAAATTTATTGCTATCTTCACTAATAAGATTTTAATCTACATGAAGTCAAGGATGATGTCTGTCTAATTTACCTCCGTGCCTGTGACTCCCAGAGTAGTGAGGTCTTGATAAACATGGTTCAGTGAGTACAATGAGTAGAATGGGTAGGTGAATGGAAGGATGAGTCGACACGCTGTTACATGAATGGTTGGATAAAGGGCTATGACTAAGCAAATGACGAGAGAGATAGAGGGGTGGATGGATAGATGGGCAGATGAATGAGTGGATGGTTAAGTGGATGAGTAGATGGATGGGTGTGTAGAAGATGGACAGACAGACACTGAGAGATGGGCAGATGCATGAGTGGGTAGGTAGCTGGCTGGATGCATGTGTGAGGAGCAATGGGTAAGTGGATGGACAGAGAAATGGGCAGATGGGTGGTGGAAGGGTGGCACCTGTTCAGCCCTAAGTGGGACCATGAGGTCCTCCTGTCCACCCCTACCCCTGGTAGCGTCTTCCTAGGTGTTTCATGCTGAGAAAGCTAGGATCTGACTAAAGAAGAGTAGACTTACGAGTGCTGTCAGTGTTCAGCTGTGTTCATAGTGACGGTGTGCGGTAGTGGTACCAGGACCTCTGCTGTCTGACCCGATCGGCATAGCCCTTTCTCCAGGGACTCTCATGTGACTCTGGGCAGGCAGAAGGGAAGGAGTGCTAGTGACTGGCTGGCCTGCATCAGCCATCCGGCTCTTCCTCACCAACCTCTGAGCAAACTTTCTGACACGAGACGGGTGGGAAGAAAAGAAAACTCCCACCTGACTCAATGAATATCTCGCAGTCTTGATTCCTATTGAATCGCCTCTAATTGCATTTGTACTCACAGTGGGGCGGCCTCAGCCATGTGCCACCTGCCTGGACATGACCTGCCGCTTACAGTGGGTAATTGGCTGGTGCAGCCCTAGGTCTCCGCTGCTCATTAGGCCATTTCTAGCAGGGGCTCTGAAGTGGACTAACGAATTGCTGGCTGCTCGTTGCCGCACTGCGGCATGCCTGCTCCCAGGCACATCCTGCCTGCTCAATCAGGGGACCAATGGTCAGCCTCTCTTTCTTCTGAGCCAGACTAGCCATGGGTTCGGATAGCCCATGAGACAGCTGAATCTATTCATCCACAAACACTCACATTGTGAACCACCAGGGCCCTGTCAAGGTCACAGTTTGGCCAAGGCCAGGGCTGCCATTCCGAGTGAAGGAGGCCCTGCAAGCCATGCCTTGTACATTAACCAAGCAAGCAACATTCTCTCTCCCAAGGATGCTTCCAGAGCAGCTTTTCAGAGAACTATCTCCACAGAGAAATCCCACCTTGCTGTTTTCCTCCATCTCAGGTCAGTCCTAAGCAATGATATCTTGGCCTCAGTGGGCAGGGCCTTGGTGGCCAGACTGACAATTGGTAGGGCCAGGGGTGAGCTCCATTGCTTGGGCCTTTCTTTTTCAATGGCACTGTCTCTCTATAAAATAGATAATGATACCTGTTGTACAAGGCAAGAGTGTAGTCACTGATAGTACTGTGACTAGGACAGGGTAGCAGATGCATGGTGGATTGTTAACTGGTGGTCAACACCCAGCTGAACTGAACTAGCATGGTGGGGGTGTGTGTGTGTGGGAGGCCCACCTGAGGATTACTGTCAGCGGCATAAGAGGCAAAACTGGAGAAGCTTCTGAGAGGCTGTTAGGGAAGCTCTCGGAGCTGTTGCAAGCTGCTTGTTCTCTTGGGCTATTCTGCTGGAGGACTTTGTCAGGCTGACTTTCCCAATGAACTTAGCTGTTCTTGTCTGAGGAGGAGCTTGGGATCTTTGTTGTTGCTGAGAATGGCTGTGGTTCATTTTGGGGAAGCTCTGGTCCTCATCTTGAACACTGCTTCCTAGCTCTGGAGGGGAAGATGGTGTACTGCTCAACCTCCTGGTGAGGCTTGTCACATTGGTTTTCCTGATGGGAGCTCAGCTTTCCCCATCCCTGGAGGAGTTCAGGACCTCACTGTTGCTGAGGATGGCTGTGGTACTTTTTGGGGAAGCTCTGGTTCTTACCTTGAGTGTTGCTCCCTGGCTGCAGTGCAGATCCCTCAGCCTGCTGCCACAGACCCTTCATCCCGCTGGCACAGACTTTCTAGCTTCTGCCACTGACCTTTGGGCCTTCCCAGCACAGATCTGTGAAGTGGGCCTGCATGGGACTTTGTTGTGGGTTCTAGGCCTCCAACTGGACTTGTGGGAAGCACTGTTATGGGCTCTAGGTTTTCAGCGGGACTCATGCTGGATATTAGGATCCAGGGCTTTGGCTGAATTCTTTGGTCTTTAGTGTGTGGATAGATTTCCTGCACTCTTTATATGTGATTCTTTGGGTGATTATAAAATAGTCTTATAAAATGTGTCCTGTATTGTATGTCCCCCTTGCAAAAGCCCCAAACTATGACACATGGGAAGATGAGTAAATGACATGATTACAACCCTGGTTTCTCTTACTCTAATGTCAGGTCACAAGAAACCCACAGCTCGTCCAACCTTCTGCCATGGTAGAGTCAGGCCTCACCTGAAGTCTGGTCTACCCCTTGCTTAAACGCTACCAGTTGGCCCTGATGTGGCCAGAAGGCCCTCTTGGAAGGCCCTCTTCTCTGTGGTCCCAGTTGCTGGCACAGAGTAAGTGTTCCGAACAGGAATAAAACAAAAGTCCTCATCTGGATACTAAAAGCAGGGATGCTGAAGGGGCAGGGATCTCAGTAGCCAACTGGTCCTACCTTCTGTGACCTTCTGGCATGAGCGTACTCAGCGCTTCTTGACTCTTAAGTGGTGGGAGCTCCTACATCACAGGCAGCCCACTTGGTACCTAAATAGCTACAACCATCTCACTTGTCCTTGGTTGGCTAACCTGCAGTCTGTGCCCCAGGCACACTGGGCCTGCTGCTAGTCACATGACATGCCTCTGCTCTGGGGCCCCAGTTAGCTGGCCCTACCACCTTCCTGTCCCCAGCTCGTTCAAGTTGAGTGTTCCCATCACTTCTCCATAGGAGGGGAGCCCTGAAGTCACATGAGTAACATGAAAAGTGTGCATGCACACCTACTTTCACACAGATGTGTGTATGCACCCTCGTGCATGGGTGCACACCCAGTCTCACAGATGTCAAGATGAGCTGTTCATTGCTCTGTCCCTGAAGACAAGGGTCCTGGTAGAAAGATAGCTCTGTAAAAGCCACTGCCTAAGGACTGCCACTGCCTGAGGACAGCCACTGCCTGGATGGAAGGGGCTCTTTTCACTTAGACCCCGCTCTGTACCTGGCAAGTCCTCCAAGTGGCCATAGTGATGCCTCTCCAGGTGTTCCTGGAGATGTTGGCTTTGCCAAGCCCCCCCTTGCTGGAATGTAAGTATGGGTTGAAGCCCCTCCCCCAACTGTGACCACTGTCCAGGGCCCACGGTCCACTGCCCATTGTGTCTGATGTATCCTGTAGTAGCAGCAGATATCTGGTGGCCACTGGCCCCTGACTCTCTTGGGGGATATGCTCATACCACGCTATGCTCACATATAGAGTTTAACTCGCCCCCACTGGTCTAGTGACAATCACCAACAGTACATGTATAACTGTCCCATCAGCTGCTTACACCACCGGTGGTAGAAGTGGTACAGTCATGCTGGTACAGTCATGCATATACCACTGATGGTATAAGGTGGCCCTGCTGTGAACATGTTAAGGTAAAGAAATGGGCAATCAATGGCAGTTCAGTGGTAGAACACTTGCCTAGGACATGCAAGGCCCTGGGTTCTAACCCTAGCACCACACAAAATGTGAGGGCAATAGATCAAGACCTAGAGCATCCACACTTTCCCCTAGAAGGGACCCCAGCTCCCTAGGTAGGCTTCTACTCCTGATACCGTGTACCTTGTTAGGACAGAGGTGGAAGAAGAGGTTGACAGCAGCACTAAATCCAACCAGCAGTTCTACCCCCAGGTAAGTGCCCAAACAACATGTTCAAGCCAGTACTTCTAAGAAAAGTCCAAAGCAGTATCATTAGTAACAGCCAACAGCAGATATCAACTGCCATCAAAGGATGAATAAATAAAGAAACATGGGGATGCCGCTCAGCCTTGAGAAGGACAGAAATTCTGGCGCCCACTACAGCATGCATGGGCCTTGAAGACACTGCACCTCGAGAGTTGAGCCAGTCACAAAACAGCAGGGGCTGTGTGCTCCCCACTTACGCGAGGTCACTGCAGTCACTAGATCCAGAGAAAGAAGGCAGGATGGGGGAGCTGGGAGCTGGGGAGACAGGTGTGGGTCCATATGCAACGGGGAGAGGGCTTCAGAGGAAGTTCTAGAGGTGGACGGTGGTGACGGCTACACAGCAGTGTGCCTGGGCTTAACCCTGAACTGTAAGAATGCCACTGCTGATCCATGCACTTCAACATGGTCCGGACGAGACTCTGAATGTTATAGTTTACTACAATAGAAATACTGGGAGTGTTGAGAGTGAAAGGGGATGCTCACTACGACACGGGGGTATGCCAGGGATGTACTCAGTGTGGTGAGATGGCAACACAGGCTGTACACTATAGAGGTCCCACCCAGGACAGATACATCCGTATAGATGGAAAGTGGACCGGTGGTAGCTGCCATGGGCCAGAAGAATGGGGGTGACCATCAAGGGCACAGGGCTTCCTTTTGAGGTGATGAAAGTGTTCTGGAACTAGACAGACCTGGTGGCTGCATCATACCATCAGCATTCTACATGCCAGCGAATTATATACTTTAAAATATACATTTGATGTTACCCAACTCTTGCCTCAATAAAAACAAACTCAGGCGGGACCCCTCAGGAGGCAGATGGGGCTGTGGGAACAGAGCTGGGTGTTCATCACAGCCCCTGAGGTTGGGGAGGAGTCAGGGAAGGAGGACCACAGACTGGTCCTCTCGGCAGGTATCTGATGGGGTGTGTGTGGGGGCTCTCAAATGGAACCCACAGGCTAGGCGCTGGTGCTCCCAGAAGCAGTCACACATGTCCTTCCCCTCCCCACCCCACCCCCTGATTCCGCAAGGCCTCTGCCTGCAAAGTCTCACCCCATGGCCCCAGTGAGGACAATGCTGCTGCAGGGAGATGTGTGGCTTGCAAGGGGAACAGAGGGATGGAGAAATTCCACGCTTGGGGACACTCAGAACCCAAGCAGGTTCTGAGAAGGGTCAAGCAGGATCAGAGAAGCTGATAAAGCAAGTGGAACAGTGGCCACAGCAGGTTCTGTGGTGTCCAGCTGTTCATGACGCCCCTGTCTGAAAGGGCGCCACCCAAGCCCAGCCTCTCCCTCTGTCACAGGGAGAAGGGGCACTGAGATGAGGATGTCTTTGTGGCCCTTGCTGTTGAAATTTGGTTTCCGTGGGAAAGTCTCCCTTACCCCGGCCAGCCACCCCATCAAATGTGAACTCCAGCTCCCCAGAGGAGACAGTAGAGAGCATGGGAAACACAGGCGAAGAGGAAACCTGGATGTCCTAACTGCATCCCTGAGAGTGTCTCTGTGCCTGCTGTACCCCCTCTGTGGGACGGTGCTCTCTGCCCCTGGACAGCTGCCCGCCTCTCCCAGGCCCCCTGCTTGTGCTGTAGCTCAATCCCTACTGTAGGGCCACACAGGAAGATGGTGGCTTCCATGGTCCCAGTGTGGTGGGACACAAGCAAACCAAAAGGGTCTGAGACCTCCGCATGAGATAGCCCAGGGTGTCCATGGCACACGCGAGCATCTGCCCAGCAGGGCTGTGGCAGGGACAGAAGCACATCTTACCCGGATGCATCGAGGCTGTCGTAGGAGCCCACAGTATAGTGCCTGAAGAGCTTCTTGCTGCGGTCCGCACGGGTTTCTGTGTGGAGAGAGGAAAAAAAAAATGAAACGTTGTTTAGAAAAGTCCTGATGGAGAGCACATTGGCCAAGCAATGGCTGTGACTCATTCATATGGCTGACACTGACAAAGGTTCTACAATCTGAGGTACAAGATCTCAGGATAAATCCTGAGGGGATTTCACTGACCTTATCAGACCCAAAAGCTACAACTCTTGTTGCATAGGTCCTGCTTTACCTTGGTCTTAACCATCCAGCAGAAAAGTATAAAAATGAAGTATAAGCAGTAAAGCCTTTCTGTTATGTTGAGCTGTAGGGGACTCAGGTCAACAATTTCTGATATTGCCAGTGAAGCAGAAGACTCAATACTATTATGGACCTCTGAACTCTTTTAGAATATTTTGCTGAGTTTACACATCTATAATATTTAAATGATGGAACTTAACAAAAAAGGGGATACAGATGAATGTCCATTTCGTATCTGTGTATTCAAAGTGGTTAGGATAGATATATAGTTACATGTTCTTAATGAACAGAGGGATTTGTTCTAATGGTGTTTGTAAATAGGATATCAAGTCCGCATCTTGTACAGCAACTAACCACTAGGAAGAATGTATGCAATGTGTTAATTATTGAAACTGTCCTAACAATTTGGTTTGAAACTGTAAAAAAAAAAAAAAATTAAAAATAAATAAATAAATAAATAAAGAGAAAAAAAAAGAAAAGTCCTGGTGCCTACTACTGAGCCTATACAAGGCTGGCTGGGCTCTCCTCCATCTGCCCCATGAGACATGAGGTGTGCTGTCCAGGAGAAAGATCCAAGAGAAAAGAGGAGGCCTGGGTCAGTGGCCTGAGAGTGCAAATCCGGGGAGTATGTAAGAACACCACCGCTGATCCTGAAGAGCAGCGGAAGAGCTTCACCCATTAGGCAGGCAGAGGGCTGGGCATGGAGTGTAGCGGCACAAGCACCTGCCTGGCAAGCGTAGGCTCCTGAGCTTGATTTCTGATACCAAAATAACCCAAACCAAAATAAAATAAAATATAATTCTGAAATGGAGGCAGAGTCCTGCTTCTGAGGGGAGATGGAAGGGGAACCACAGAGCAGAAAGGGCCATGGTCCTTTAAGCTATGGTTGTGACAACAGATGGCACACGGAATCCTCTGAGACAGCATCCTAAAAGTGATGCTCCAAGCCTCCTAGCAAAACCAAGAACCTGCATATGAGGTCCCTTGGGGGAGGAAAGATACATTTAGTATTATTTCCCTGATTACAGCTGCGTTCTCCTAACCTTAGAAAAAAAGACACTAAACAAACATGATTAACTTTACTAATTAAGTCCTCTGCTTGTTTCCCTTACTCAGCAGATTTAGATGTAAATTTCATGGGAAATAATATGAGTGATGTAATTAGATTTAATATGTAGCTTCAGGTTGGAGGAGGGGACCCACGACAATGCAAACAGCAAAAATATAGTGGCTCATAATGCATTGTTTAATTTTTAAAAATCATTTTACAGGGTCTTGTTACGCAGCTCAGACTCGTAGTGATCCTCCTGTCTCAGCCTCGCCAGAGCTGGGGTTACAGGGGTGCTCCACCATGCCCGGTTTTAGTGGCCAGCCTGGAGTCCCAGGATAGCATAGCATGCAGTACCAGAAATTGAACTCAAGACCTTGTACTTGCCAGGCAGGCACTTAGACTGCCAAGCTATCTTCTCAGCCCACAATGTGTGTTTAGATATTTCCCCTCAAAATAAAATTTCCTGCACCATCTCCTTCCTAAATCTTTTGGCTTGAAATCAGATTTTAACTCCTATAAGCCTTTCTGTTGCAGGTCTCCTCTAACCTGTGTTCCAAGGTAAATGTAATTTTTACTGGAACCCAAAGCACACATTTGCAGTACAAAGATGAACACACATAAGGCTCTGGGAAAATCTTTTTCAGGACCAGAGAGAGATAGCTAAGGTGGAGGTCTCCTTCCTATGAAGTGCTGAGAGGCTGGTGGTGAGCTTGGGACTTCATTTCCCAGCTACCCTTGCACCAGGGTGTGAGCATGTGATTAGATTCAGCCAATGGAATGTGAGCAGGTAAAAGAGGGTGTGTGTGTGTGTGTGTGTGTGTGTGTGTGAGAGAGAGAGAGAGAGAGAGAGAGAGAGAGAAGCCTGTTCTCTATCATGTGAGCAGGTAAAAGAGGGGTGTGTGTGTGTGTGTGTGTGTGTGTGTGTGTGAAGCCTGTTCTCTATCTTCCTTTTCTTTTTCTACCAGTACAAACAGACTAGGAGGCCCTAAAGGGTGGAGGTCGGGGACTGTGACTGGAATCAGAAGGCCCAGATCTCTATGCCTCAGGTGGTTCCAGTAGTGAGAATTAACCTCCTATTCTTGTCAGACTGCAGTTCTGGATTTCTGTCATAGCACCTTTACTAACAGGCAGGGCTACTGGATCTCTCTGGACTTAACTCCCACGTGCCTCCCCACCCCCTGCGCATCACTTCCCCAATGATGACATGCTTATGAGTCCCTGCCCAGCCACCTCATCTTTATTGTCACCATTATTGCGGAAATGTATTAAGCATGTCTGATGCACTACTGGTGGGCCCCGCCTAACCTCCTTCGCCCACCCAGAGCAGTACACACGCTGCACTTCAGGCTCTGTGCTGACGCTGCCTGCCTGACTTGCTTGGGGCTGTGGGCGCCCTCCACAGGGACAGCGCCTCGTTCAACTTCAAGCTTAATGCATGCTACTATTCTAAACACCTGCCTGCGTACACTCCACCACTAATCAGCCGCTACTTAGTCTGGTATTGAAGTAACACAGCATGAACGTCTTCAACAAAAATGCCCTGACAATTACTGAAATGTCTTTTCCCAAAGCCAGTCCAAAAGCAATAACATTTCACAAACAAAATAAACAATTTAAGTTTTTAGAAATGCGATTTGTTATACAGTAAATACGCTGCCCGAAGCCAAGTTGCCTAGAGCATGCATTTGTCATTTTGTTGTCCTGTATACCAAGAAGCACAGTGAGGCACAAATTATTAGATCACAGACTTAAAATAGGTAATGGGCTGTCTCCCTCTGCTTGGGCCTGTCTCACCTGTATTTATCATTGTCTCTGTTTAACATAGCATCCTTCCCCCACATCTGATCTCTGGCCCTCTAGGCACATGGAGGGAAGTGGGACAACTGGATCCATTTTATGGGTGGCAACAGTTGGACCACTAAGGCAAAGCCACACTCCCTGATAGGGCCAGGCTGGCACATGGGTGTCAGAGCCCACCTCCTCTCCCCGACCCAACTGCCCTGCTCCTGTGCTCTCTGCACTGCTGTAGGGTGGGACTTGGCCTTATTTCCCACTGCTTGCTCTGGTCTGGGTATGTGCCTCTTCCACAACTCATAGTAAAACCTACTCCCCACAGCCACAGGTTGATGGCATTTGGGAAGCTCTCCCTGTTAGATGAGGTCTCATGAGGGCGGGGTGATGTAATAAATGGTGATGGGACAGGCGATGTAATAAAAACCTCAGGAAGAGAGACCTGAGCTGACACACTTGATTTCTCATCATGGGAGGTGCTGTGCCACTTTAGGACACTGCAGAGTCCTCACCAGTAATGAGGTCCTCACCAGATGCAGTCCCTTGACCTTGGGTCTCTAGAACTGTGAGCTGAATGAGCCTTTATTGTTTATGAATTATCTTGCCTATGGTATTCACTTACAGTGACAGAAAACAGACTTAATAGACCTCCTGCATGACTCTGAGCAGCCATGCAGGCAAGGCACACTGACCTGACCCAAAGAATCCATTGCACAGGAGCCAAAGACAACCCTCCGCCCTGCATCTGAGTGAGCAGAGAATGCTGAGCACCCATCAGGCCACGCACTGGTGCAGCCAGGTGGTGCACCTTCCGCTGTGCTCAATATCTGGACCAGATGTGGACAGCAATGCCTCTCTGGGGATGTTTGTGCAGAAGTGCCCCATTATAGCCATCATTCACTATGTCCATCACAGCCAGGTCTTGTCCCCCGAAGAAGTGTTGGAAGAGGACCCCAAGGAGAGATCTCAAGGTGTCAGGGTAGGTGAGGAAGGAGCCCAGGATGTCCACCTTCTTGGGCTAAGTGAGAGACTCCAGAAGTCAGATAACTAGAGGGATCATGCGGCAGGCCATACAATTGCCAGGCTAGCCCCAGGACACCTATGCTGGGGCCACAAGTGTGCCAAGACCTGGAGGGATAAGTGAGACTTGAACCTCTTTGTAGAGTTGAGCAGAGTGGCTCACAAAGCCAGTGAGGGACTCCACAGCTGTTAATTGCTAGTGTTACTCTTAATTGCTTCTGGTGCTCAAAGCCCTGCACAGCAGCTCTGTGCTTGTTGTCTAGGAAACTGCTGGGCCCTGAGAGTCTCTGGATGGGTCAGATGGCCCAGGGGCCAGGACAGACAGGATAGCGTATAGTGGAACATGCATGTAAGCATGGGTGTGCACATGTGCCTGTGTTTATCAGGCAAAACACGTTTGGAAAGGGGATGATTTGCAGCCTGGGTCAGGCGCTGGGAGTTCTAGGGAATGGGATTTCATGGACCAACACAATTTTATTTTATTTTCATTTACGTATTTGGAACAGGGTCTCACTACACAGCCTGGACTCGTAGTGATCCTCCTATGTTCAGCCTCCCCAGCGCTGGCACTACAGGCATCACCACCATGCCTTGACTCGATCCCAGGCTCAGCACACCCCGGGAGTGGGGCTGGCAAGGCAGGCGGGACAAGGGATCGAACCTGAAGACCAATGCAGTTTTAAACAGTGTGGGTGGAGGCTGTAAACCAACATAAAGGTTATCAGTTTTAAATTTGATTCAGTGAGGACATTAAAAATAGTTTTCATCTATCAAAATTATTTTGTAAGAGAAAAGGAAACCAGAAAATATATTATCTCTAGTTGCCTTACGAACTTTCCACTATTCTAGTCCCAGTATAGTTCCAGTTCTGCTGAGATATGTCTATTGCTATAAATTACCACGATCACCACCATTGCCACCACTGTCACCACCATCACCACTGTCCTCTCGCTGTTGTCATCACCATGGCCACCATCATCCCAGTCATCACTATCACCATGACGATCACCATCAGCACACCCCCAGGTTGGTCAGTGGCACCATCACCCCCACTGCAGCACTTCTTTAATACTTTTAAGGGCAAGATGCCTGGCAAACTGGTCTCCTGTTTCACTAAAATTAAGGCTCTCCCTTCCCTTTGTTTTCACACAATGCCCAGCAGTACAGGAGTTTCCCAGAAGGTCAGAGTGGTCCCTAAGGGTGGACTGGCTGCACACCTTCATCTCCCAACCTGTCAGTGGGAACAGTCCCTGCTCCCAGTGAGCCCACTGAGGAGAGGGTGAGGCCAGGCAGGAGGAGCTTGGTGGCACATGCACAGTGCTGTGTCGCTGGCTTTGCTTTCCCAGGGCTGCACCTCAGACTCGGAGCCCCCACCATGCACAGGGCTACAGCTCAGGAGTGCTAGCTGGGTTTCCAACCCAGACATCATGCTCTCTGCAGCCTGTGAGGACAGAACCAACGGTGTAACAGTTCTGGAACATTTCCCAGGAGCCACATGTGCTCAGTGCCTCCCCTGCCTGAGCTCTGCACAGTGACTACTGCCCCAGGGTGACAGGTGAGGAAGGTGAGGCTCAGAGAAATCAGGAGAGTGCCCAAGGTCATCGCTCAACCAGAAAGCACGGAGCCTGCCCACAGCACAGCCCCCACGGGGGTGCAGAAGAAGTGCTGTTGCCAGGAGCAACCTCCCTAAATGCAGGTGGCCTGCCCAAGCTTCCTGGCTCATGGATCGCTCTTACCTGGCTTTTCATTATCAATATTATCACCATTATTATCATGATTATTGTGTGTTAGTGGGGATTGTACCCAGAGTCTTTGCACTGAGCTACATTCTTGGCCCTTTTTGTTTTCTGAGATAGGGTCTAAGCCATTAAAGTGCCCAGGCTAGGCTCAAACTTTTGACCCACCTGTCTTATCCTTTTAGAGTGCTACGATTACAGGTATGTGGCACCATGCCTGGCTCTGGCTTCAGTTGTTGGTCTGGGAAGAGGGGCGGGCTGGGTGGAGCCCAGAATCCCTCCCCAAGGAGATGGTAGACACATCACGACACGTCCAGGCTTGGCTGCTGCTTCCTCTGTGGTGCTAGCTGTACACTGTGGGCTGTTGCTGATTGCTGGGTGCCTCCTGCCAGACTCCACTTGTACAAAAGCAAGGTACAAACAAAACACCAAGGTGCAGGCAGAGGGAAGGCAGGAGGAGGGCACAGGGAGCTCCAGCCTCTCTGAGACCAATGACCTTGATGTGTAGGGAGACTGGTCCTTTCCACTGGGCCTTTCAAGAGGCTGTGGCTCAGCTGAGTGCCTGTGATCTGTCACCCTCCAGGTTACTGCAGCACCTACCATACCCTCCTTCCTACCATGGCAGGTGGAAGGCCAGGCATGCTGCTGTGACCCACTCAGAAGTGTGGGCATGTAACTCCCTTGTGCTCTGGGGACCCTCCCTTAGCCAGTTCTACCATGTGATCAGGTGAGGTCGCCCCAACTTCCCAACCCTGGGCTAAGGTGGTTGGCAGGGACACCGTGGGACTGTCCCTTAGAGTGCAGGGGCACTTGTCCTGCTACTGTAATCCCATGCTCAGTCACTAAAGGAAGCCAGGCTGCCTGAGGTGAGGCCTGACATCAGGACAGCAGGGGAGCTGAGGTAGGAGGCCCCGCAGACTCTAAGAAATGGGTGCCACGGCTGGACCCCCAGATAGGGCTGGGCCAGACACACCGTATACACAGGTTCAGAGTCTTCTCTGGCCGAAGACAATTTTTAGCTTTCTGTGTTTACATGCAAGAGCTTGAAAAGACACCGTTATACACATAATCATCTCCACCCAGCCCCCGGGCATGACACACATAAGCATTTGGTGCCCACTATCTCTGCTGGGCAATCGGTGGGTGGCTTCCTTCACCAGGTAGAGTTCCTGGCCAGGCTGCAGCATGCCCCATGCCCTGGGCGTAGCGGTGTGGCCCAGGTCGGGTGGGCACCATGCTGGGGCTCTAGGGCCCTACCATCCCCTGCCGAGGGTGCACTGGCCTTTCTCTAGACACTGTGGTCTAGATGTGGAGAAAGGTTGTTCTGGTTCCCTTTAGGGTGCAGGGTGGAAAAGCAAGAGTTGGGGAAACAGGCCCTGATGCCCAAAGCCCTGGGCTTTGCATACGGAGGCCACCACGCCTACCTGCCCAGTATACTGGCTTTCCTCCCGCGTGCATGCAGTCATATTATATTTCTCAGATTTCTTGGGGTTGGTGGATCCTTGGAACTAGTTCAGGCCAGTGCCCAAAGGCCGCAGGGCACAGGAAGTCAAATGCAAGCTTCCCTGAGTGGTACCCTCTGGCATGGCACCCACTGCACTAGAAGTCCTGGTTGTTCCAGCTGTTTGGGTCCCTAGGTGAGCCCCCTGTGGGCACAGGATGGACAAGGAGAGAATTGGGAAATAAACCTTTGTGTTCCAAGCCACCACAGCGTTCCCTAGGGCAGGCAGACTGGCACAGACCAGGGCCAGGACACTTAGCCTGTGTTTTGTTCAGAGCTGGGTTTGCGCCAGCAGCAGCCCTGGCAAGTGCACAAGGGAAGAGGAAGGAAGGGCTGGGAACACTAAAGCAGGGCCTGCGTGGGCCCCTAGTTGGGAGAGTGGCCGCTCTTGCTAAGAGAAAAATAGAAAATCACCTAATAGGTGATCGGGACATACCATTCAACATGGTTAGAGCCTGGCTCAGTACATGCCTCTTTCTAGGCCTCAAAGGAGGTCCTTCCACTGATGATGAGGGAGACAGACAAGCTAACAGCCAAGTGGGAACTCTGTGTGCGTCCACTTCCTTAACCACATAACCTCCCCCGCAACTCCCTAGTACTGGGGAGTGAATATAGGGCCTCTGCACGGAGCTACAACCCCAAATCTTTAAAAATTTTGAGGCAAGCTCTCCCTGAGTTGCCCAGACCGGGCTCAGACTTTCAATTTTTCTGCCTCAGTCTCCCAGAGCACGTTGATCCTGAGCACACACCCCCAACCCTCACCCCCAGAACCATAGAGAAGCTTCTTGAAGTGATGAGCAAATTTCCAATCAGGTCACCTCCTCAGCCACAGCCGGGCTGAGCGCTCTACATTAAAGACCCTCCCTCAGCAAGGTTTGCAGCAGCGTGTCCCAAAGCGTGGAGCCTCACGGTGACTACTGGACTGGTACGGACTCTGCCAGGCTCTGGCTTCCACATGTCCCTCCCCTCAATGAGCTTTCAAACAGTGTAAACCAACCAGGTGATGCCGGGTGCCCTGCCAGTCCTGCCCCCTCGTGTCCTCATGGCTATGCTCGCGCCGCATGAGCCTTTTCCTTATACTGCCCACATGGTGAGTCGATTTGTACCTCTGGGGCTCTGTCCCTGCTAGACTCTGCCTGGAACATTCTTTCCCCAGTTCAGATGTCCCTGCGGTGCCGGAGCCCCAGCTCCTGCAACACAGCCTGGTGCAGTGGAGGCAATGAAGGAGCACTGCAGTGGCACCTCCTTGGCTGTGTGACTTCGGAGTGTCGCAGACAGGACACCAAATGCTGAATCAGCACCTCCCCAGGACGGCCGAGCCTCTGGTGGTAACAGCCCTGTCTACAAACTAAGAAACCCACTGCTAGTACTGGGGAGGTGGTGACCACGTGGGGGCCTCCGCACTGTGCCTCAGGCCTCCAATGCTCAACTACAAAGCAGGACACCTGGGCCAAGGGCCTCCTGATGTCCCGTCCTCATCATGCCGCACAGTGGCTTAGTGGGGACTCGCTATTCTCCAGAGGGTGACTGTAAGTGTGGTTACCCCACATGGCAGTGTTTAAGCTGATGTCCTCTGAATGCTGCATGCCGAGTATGGCCTAGAAAAATACACAGCACAAGGAAAAAAATCCTACAAACCTAGAAATCCCATTTTGTACACCTCTTGGGACTCGTGGAAGGCAATGACAGATTGTGTGACAAGCTTCCGCCTGTCAGGATTTAAAATAGCCCTTTACGCCAAGTGCGGGTGTGCGTGGGGGTTGTGGATGGCATGGTGAGGGAGCCATGACAGTGTTCCCAAAGCCTTAAAGGCCTGCCGTCCTGGAGTAGACCTTTCTGAAAAAGGAAGCACAGAGAAGAGTCTTTCCAAAGACATTTACTAATACTCTGAAAGGCCACAGATTAAGTTACAAGGACATAGGGGGTGGGGGTGGCTATAGAGCTAGGAGATGGCCCAGCAGGAGGTGGAGATGAGGCCGGGAGCACACTGAGCCTAGGCCACTGTTCTGGGATAGTCCCCTTGCTCGCTAGATGCCTGTGGACAGAGAGAGACGCAGAATAATCAGTTTTCAGACAAGATAAACTCCAGCTCAGTTTTGGCAGCAGGCTGAGATGGCCAGAAGCCACCTTCTGCAGGGCCTCAGTTTTCTTGTCTGTAATGTGGGCCAACAGCACCTGCCCCAGGAACCCACCTCATTCTTGCTGGTAAGTATCCCCTGTTCCTAGTAAAGAGGAAAACCCACTCTTTGGCCATTTCTGGACTACCCGATGATCTGTTCAGGGCTGACTGGGCCAAAAGACTGCCCAATTGCATGCCTCACCCACTGAGCCCTGCTGGGGGTCTAAGCAGAAGGGGTAGATCTCTGCTCTCTGTTTGAACTGGAGCCATCTTGACTTGGGGATGGAGCCTGTCACCATGGGCAGCAGTGAGTGGACAGCTAGCTGTCCTGAGCAGGTTGAGGGGGCTGAGGGGCCCAGATAGATGCAAGAAGGTTGTGATGGATGCAGACCCACAGGAGGCTGGCTGTGTGTTCTGACCTTGATGGCCAGGAAAGGTCCCGGCATCCTAAGATGAGGGTACATTTTGACACTTAATTGGCTTATATGACTTTATTTCTTGCTACAGAACAGCACCACCTTCCTGCCACGTTGTTCTCTCTTGGGTGTACAATACTTGGAAAGAATTGTGTCTGTACTGACTAGGTACAGATGTTTTCTCCTGTCATTATTTCTTTAGTAATACAGCATAACGCCTATTCACACAGCATGCACACTGGGTTATGTGTCACAAGTCATCCACAGAGACCGGAAGCACGTGGGAGAGCATGCATAGGTTCTGTGCAGGTACTATGGCATGCTACAGGAGGTATTTAAGCATCAGGGATTGTGGCTTTTATGGGGGTGACAGTCCTGGAAGTGACCCCCAGCAGGGTCCACATGACAGTATTGGTATGTACAATGACAATCAGGTAGCAGCATAGGTATCTCCAAATGCCCTGAGGGGGCAGTCTACCCTTTGGTAGGAGACACTGTCATAGTCATGGGCTGCCGATGCTTCTAGGTTCTAGGTTCCCTCTTGTGGAAGAGCACTTACAGTGCGCAGATGGAAGGCCTGGGGAGCACAGGGGCCCAGGTGCCTCCAGGAGGAAGACAGCAAGACCTGGCACGGTGGCCTTGACTGGTTCTCTGAGAATCAGGCATAATAACATCTTGGTTTTTTGTTTTAAATTCAAGGCTATGTCCCAAATTTCTTCTTTTTATTGACAATGAATTCCCAGAGCACTGCAGCCCAACAATGCTCTTCCTCCAACCTTGTGTCCTCCCAGGCTTTAAATCAGACACTGATCATGCAGGCTGATAAGCCAAGGGTGGGGTCAGAGCCATGTGGGGGACAGAAGGACCAACAGAGATGCAAGTTAAGGATGGCCTTTCTTTCTTTCTTTCTTTCTTTCTTTCTTTCTTTCTTTCTTTCTTTCTTTCTTTCTTTCTTTTTTTATTTTTATTTTTTTTATTTTTATTTTTTTTTTACCAGAGATGGTGCTGAACTCCTTGTAAATTGGAGAAATGCGAGATGGGATTGCCAGGTGATGCCAGCCAGGTGCTGGAGAGCGGGGCTGGCAGGAACTCTCCCAGGTCATACTCTGCCTGGCAAGCAGGGGCACTCTGCAGGCTGCTTGCTGCCCGAATGGGGCCAGGGGCAGGAGAGCAGATGGCCAGCACTCGGGCTGTCTGGGCCACATTCTTTGTTTTGGTGATTGAGTGAGGGAGTGGTCAGAGCCACAGTTCCCTGTGTCACTCAAGCAAGGGCACAGAAACACACGACACTGACCATCAGCCAGCGTGGGGGCATCACACAGTTCTTTGCTAATTCAGGCACAGGTCACTTGTCAAGCACCTCTGGGTACCTAGCACTGATGGGGAGGGGGAGGGGAAAAAAGGAGGATCTGGTGGTCAGAGCATAGAGACAGATCCTAGCTCATGCTGATGACCTAGCAAGGAAGGGTGAACTGCTCTTCTGTGGCTACGGTAACGAGTCAGTGCAGGCTTAGTGGCCTAAGCCACCATAATGTGTCCCTTTACAGTTCCATGGGTCATAGGTATGGTTCAGGTCTTCCTGGGCTAAAGGCGTAGCATGTCTAGACCGCCTTCCTTTCTGCAGTCTTCAGCAGGAAGAATCTACTTCCTTTCCACAGCATCCAGAGGATCTTACTGATCCTGGACCCTTCCCCAACTTCAGAGGTGACAACGGCAGTCTTCGAACCCCTTTCACATCCTGTTACTGTGACTCTGGGCTCTTTGCTTCTGTCTTCCACTTTGAAGGGCACATGGGGTTACAGTGAGCCCCTCCCCCAGGCCAGAATCAGCTCTCATCTTCAAGGCAGCTTAGTCAATGGACTAAGGTCAAGGTCCACCTGTGACCTTAGTTGTCCAAGTCCCCATGTAGGGTAACACGCTCATGGCTTCAGGGCGCTGGATGTGACTATCCTCATGGCCATTGCTGTGCCCACGGCTGCAGAGACCTTCTCTACAGCACAGCCTGGGGGATAAGCCTGACTCTAACGCTTGTTTCTATTGCTGCAGGTCTGAAATTATTGGGATGACAGAGCAGCGGAAATACATTTTCACGCTTGCACATGCGAGATGAGACCAAGTTCAAATTCTGACTCTGCCACAATGGTGAAGCCTGAAGAGGGACCTCAAGAGTTCTGAGATTCCATTCACTCCATGTGCAATGGGACGCAGGCCCCGGTGGCAGATCTCTGTGTCTGATCCTGCTTGGCAGCCCCAGGGGATGACTCCTGGTCCAGTAAGAGAGCTTAGCTCTGCAGGACGGCTCTTGCCTAGCATCAGCGGTGCCGTGCGTCTGGGGGTCCACACTGCCTTCTCTGCCTCACACTGGTTTCCAGCAGTCAAAGCTGACTTATGTGGTGGGATACGGCACAAGCAAGCCACTGAGTCATTGGGTTCTATGTATTTCCTGCTCGCTGATGCAGAGCTGCTCCTTCCTAGCGTGTGTACAAGTCTCTCTGTGTATGGTGACTGCTCGTTGCCCAGTGCTGAGGAGCCAACCTCATGTCCTGATGTCTGAGTAAGAACCCAGCAGTTAGTGGCAGCAGAAGGTTTTGTTTAAGAACCCTCATGCTTTGAACTCCCCCAGGTGGGCATGGGTGCAGGAGGGGAAGAGTGTTTGCCAAGACTCCCAAACACTCGAGAACCATAGGAGAGCCAAGCCCATGCACTCCAAAGCCCCCAGCAAGGAGGATGCTCACAGGCCAGGCTATTTTCCCTGCCCCAATAAACAGGAACCACTTTAGAGAGCTGGGCCCTTCCAGCAGTTATTTTCTTCTTGATCATCCAAGGAAACTGTTGGTTGCACTGCAAGATGACAGCGAATACCTTAAGAAGGCTTACGGTAAGGTGATTTTGGTGACTGTCGCTGTGTGAAGCCCTGCAGCCTCTCCTTGTGGAGTCCCTTAGGAGTGGACCAGCTGACGTCCTCAAAGCACCAAGCTCATGCCCCAAGGCACAGGAGGTGTGGGTGCCCACGCCAGTGAGCCAGATGGCCCGTTCTAGGGCTAGGCCCAGAATTGGTCCAGAGAGGGTCACAATACTGCTGAGGACCCACAAGGAGTAAGGGGCTGCTCCCCCACTGCCTGGATGTTGCCCAAGGGCTCATGTGATGGAGGTGTGGTCCCCGTGTGGTACTCAGACCTGTGGGAGGTGGAGCCCAGTATAGACGGGTCTTGGATCACAGGGCGGTTCTCCTGAGGCTCTGACTTAGTTCTCATGAGGGCAAGTGCTATGACAGCTAACCTGGCCCCTGGAATGCTCTCTGGCTTCCTGTCTGGTGATGTGGCTGCCACTCGTGTACTCGGTTCCCACCATGATGCTATCTCCATGAGCAATAGTCAGCGGCCTCAGCAGAGGGGGCATCGTCTTCCCTCCCCTAAGCAAATGCGTGAAGAGGACAGGGAGGGAGGTGACACCAGGTGGAAAGGGGCCGTGACAGTGACAGGCGACCATCACAGGTTGGGTGTGTCACCATCCACCACCCATCATCACTCACTGCACACGCTGTCCTAAGTACAAGCACATGGGCTCTGTCTAATGCCTTGGCAGCCAGACAAGACAGCATGGAAGTCATCCCCACTGTGCCCACTGAGTGGTGGTTCTCACGCTCAGGCCTTAACCACTACCCTTTACTGTCTGAACTCCTGCCGGGTCTCACATCCTGCCCCGTGCCAAGCGCTTTCTTCGGTGGCACACTCCATGTTAACTCCCTTGGCAGCCACCTCCGGGCACGATCTCCCCACTGCTCCAGGGCTTGGGAAGCCTCACACTCAGTTTCTCAACATCCCCCCAAAAGTGGCAAGTGCCCTGGTCCCAGCCAATGAGATGAGAGCAGGCATCTGGGGGCAGGCTCTCTCCCCATGCCCCCCCCCCTTCCCCCCTTCCCCATCAGGAGTGTGGCTGAGGCTCAGCGGCCACAGTGCCATGGTGGGCATGCTGAGGACGAGGAGGGAGGACAGATGTGGAGCCCCTGGTGGCACTGTGGGGCCTCTGTGCCCACCCTGCTCGCATTGCTGGCCCCTGACCTGTGAGGTGAGGCGCCACTGCCTTGTGAGTTTCGGCAATGGCTTTGAAGCTTTCTTTCTGTGCCCATAAACCACTATTCATCCTGTTTAGCCACCAACAGCCCACCAGACAGCACTGTCATTGTAACAACCACATAGAGGAGGAAACGGAGGTGCAGAAAATGACATTCCAAGGTCACATGATTACCAAGTGACAGAACTGGCACTCAGCTCACCTCCTTCACAGTCCTGCTGCATCTGCATAGCAACCCCAAGAGATGAGTCTGTCCTGCCCAGGAGAAAACCAGTGGACATCATCATTTCCAAGGTTACCAGTACAGGAGCATCAGACTTGGGATCCAAACTTTGACTCTGGGCAACAGGGAGAGCCCGGACTCACAGCCGTTGGCAAAGCCACACACAGACACTCCCTTTGTCTGGAAGTGAGCTGAGCTCTGCAGGGTCACGTGGCTTCCAGGGCTACTCTCCTGCCTCCCCAGTCCCTCTGTTTGGCAAAGACCACTGACGCCTCCCTCCTGGGGTACCAGGTGCACATGGTGAAGCTGCCGGGAGCACTGTTTCAGCCACTCTGCCTTCCCTGTTGCTCTTTGGCCACACAGAGCAGGGGACCCTGTCGGAGGCAGGCTGAGCTCTGTTTCTGGCAATGTGTCCCAATTACCACAGTCCCAAATTGCTTGGACAAATGAATAAAGCTGTTGGCTGTCAATGAGTTGGTTTCTACTCTATAGTAATTAGGATTAAAAAAAAAAAATCTGCCCAGGAGGCTCAGCGGAAGCCTGTACACCCAAATACATCCAGCCAAACCAGCAGTTTAAGTGGAAGTGACAGTAAATGGATGAACTGGGGCCGATCTGCATGCTGCTGATTAGCTTGCTGGGAGTGTCCATTCCAAGGCGGCCTCCCATTTTCCAGAATAGTGCTCTCTCTCCTCTCTCCATCCAGAGCGACACGTGACCACTAGGGCTGGCAGGGACCTGACACACCTGTTCCCCCAACAGCCCAGGGCTGAAGTGACAAGGAAGGAGGGGCATTTACACAAAGGTCTGGGACAGGTCTCCAAAGGATTCTTCTGTCCCCACATCAACCCTGTCAGTTCCAGAAGGGAGCAGAAGCGTCCTCTATGTTTCACTGATCATCTGAATTGATCTTTCTCTTGCAGCTTCAGCACATGGTCTTTACTCTCTTATACCCAAGACCTCACCCTAAAGAATGCTTTATCCTGTGGGTCTTTCTCGGGCCGATCAGAATGGCCCAAATCAAAGATCACTAGCACCACATTTGCGCATCTAGGGGGTGCTACCAAGCATCCATCTGTCCATCATGCCCTCCAACAGGCAGGATCAGCACCCCTGAGAGAGGCGGCCAGGTGAGCTACGGGCCTGAGGGCATGCAGGTGTGCAGAGCGGAGCCTGTGTGTAAATCTAGGCATGCACCGGAGGCGGGAGAATTCTTTTTAGCTTTTTAATCTTTTTTAAGGACACTGGCAGCTGAGGCTTGGGAACTAGGACACAGAGAAGACAGACCTGTTGAGCACAAAGCAGCCGCCCAAGCCTGCAGAAGGAAGCTGAGGCACTGCAGGCTGCCATTCGGACTGGGGAAAACCAGAGCCAGGATAATGGGGTTCGCTCCCCATCTAGGTGGGTGTCTTGAGAGGACGTGGCTGCCTCTCCTTCTCTGCGAGCTACCAACACCCTAAAACACCTGCCTAGAGGTCTGGGGTTGAGGACCAGGTGGTGGGAGGAGGGCTGGTGTCAAGAGAGTCTTGGCAATACGTAGGGTGCTTCTCTTTGCACTCCTTCAAGGCACTCTGAGGAGGGAGGCTCCGTCGAAGGGAGCTATTGTCTGTCTGACCCGGTCACCACCACGTTCCTCACCGGGCCACCTCCCAGGCTCTGCTCTTATGCAGCTGGTGACAACCTACTATGAGAGCTGATGAAAGCAGAACAATCTGAAGATGCCTGTAGTGTTTTCTTGGTCTTCACTGTTACTATACTGAGGGATCTCACAGTACACTCCACTAAAAAAAAACAACAGCAAGGAAAACCACGCTGGCCACGCTGTCTTCGGGGCAGGCAGGCTGCAGGGGTTAGGAGAAATCACGCTGCTCTGGGCTAATGGGGACGTCCCATGCAATCTGCCAGATACAAGAACACACAGCAAGCCCGAGCCACTGACACCTTGATCTGTACACCTTATGATGCACTCAACCCCCTTCACAGTTAACCACAGTGCTTACTATGAATACATGTTTCACTTTGCCTTTAAAACCCACCGGCCTCTCTCAAAGGGACTCCAGAGAACACAAACAGGACCTCGGGGATTCTAGCAGCAAATGAGATGCCAGTATCCTCCGGGATGATCTGCCAGCTACCTTTATTTTCCTCTAAAGCAGAAGGAAAGGAAAGCCATTATGGAAACAATAGCCTCAAGGAACCCAGCAACCAGAAGCACTGAGATTCTAAGATACACACGGTGCAAAGCGGTCGCCTACACAGCACGCCACCCGTCTCTCTGAGCGCCGGCAGCACTGCCCGAGTTCTGCGATCTACAGTCCCCGCTGCTCTGGCAAAGAACAAAGGCTCAGCATGCCAACCCTGGGCAGGCTGGGGAGGTGGCACCATACCTCCAAAATGAACTTTCTTCTTGAACCGCGAGTTTTCAGCCATCGTTCCTAACCTGGGTGTGACCATGTCACTCAGGCCGGTCCTGCCGCTCCTCTGGGTCCATGTGGAGACTGAGTCCCTGGGGCGGGCCTCATTGACTATTGTCTGTTAATCCAACAGGAAGAAAAGTTGCAGCCCGCCAGGGATCAGAATTGAAGGAGAAAACAAACAAAAAAATAATAATAAACCAGAGGAAGACAAAAGATGATTCCAGAGAGTTTAATCCATGGGGAGGTTCACAAATTTGACTTTTGGAGACTGAAAATCAGGATCGGCTGAAAATTCGGTTCTTTGACACAAGTTGTAAGCTCCAGATTGGAGCCCGCACCCTTCCACTTCCCACTGTACCAGGGACTTTTTTTTCCCCCTAGTGCCGGTTTCCATGGCAACGCATCAGTCACTAGTCTAAATAAGTACGGGTGAAGGACGCCTGAAAAACCGGTGCAATTACGCATGCCATTAGCGGGAGAGGAAAATGATTCAACCCACTATTAGCACAGGGCAGGGGTGTCACTTATAGGCTGTCACTGTCCTTGTCCCAAGTAATTGCTTTCTTGTTTTGTGACGCTTGGTATTCTCCGGTTTAGCAGTTTGTCTCTTTTTGTGAAGTGCACAGCGTGGTACCGAAGTCCGGTTGGCCACACAGCCTCACGGAGCTGGTGCCAAAGGACAGGTGGGGCATCTCAGCATACAGGTTCCTTGCCAAAGGCACACACTGTGCCTCGGGTCCGGCAGCAACTCCCTAAAGGGGCTTGTGTCTTCAGGCAGTAGGAAGGACTGGGGGAAAATCCAAACATGCTGTGATTCAATTTGCAGATTGTGGAGATTGGAGTTGGGGCTGGCGGCTGACCCCCTTCAGAAGGAGGGCGCCCTGTGTTCCCACCACCTCTTCATCCATGCACTCAGAGGAGGGAGGTGGCCCAGAAGGGCAGGGCACCAGCCTTCCTTTCTGCCATTTGTCATTGTTTCTTCAAATGGCTGCCGTGAGCTTACTGTGTGGCCTAAGAGCAGAAAGCTTCCTGTCAGTTAGGAAACGAATGAGAGGGCTTGTGCTGCTTGGGGAGTGTTGTTCTCTTATCCTTGGAGAGGCAGGAGCGGGATGGCAATGGCCCCGCATCACCCCAACTTTGCCATTGGCTGGCTGCATGACCTTGGGTGTGTTCCCAACTCTATTTCTTGGCTGGGATAAAAATGGATTATCTGTGAGAGTGGATGCTAAGGTAACGTTATGTGTACAAAATGAATTCAGGAAAGGAGCCCAGCCTGCAAGAAAGCTCAGCCTTGCTCTACTCTTGCATTCACCATGTACGTAGCATGTAAAGCTGCTCCACACCTCTGCTGGGCTGTGACCAGGCCGCGTGGGCCCTGCGCAGAGTTTGGGGCATCACTCACTCCTTTGCTTATTAGCCCACTTGGTGGGAACAGAGTTTCTGTAAACGTTCATAGTTGTAAACAGGGCGCAGAGTGGGTGAGCGCCTGGCTACAAGCCACCCGGCCTGGTAAGAGTGGATCCCGGACTGGACTGGGTTCTCCCAGCCCAGCCCTGGACCTGTCCTTCGTCCACACTTCCTAATTTGGTGTTGGCCTTGGTGATGGCAATGTGGATAGAGGTGGACTTCACTCCTGGAACACATAGTCTTCGAAGGGGGGGCCCGGCGGGTCCTGAGCCAGGCCCTCACCCTGTCTACTGTGTGCCACAGGGGCAGCAGGCCCTCCCTCTTCAGTGGGTCCCTGGGTCTCAGCAGACCCTTCCTTCCAGTTGGGGCTTGACATGATCTATGGGCAAATTGGAGGGTCATAAAAATAGCCTGTGCCTGGTGCGCCAGGGGCCCAGGGCTGCTGCTGCTGCTCACGAGATTTCAGTGGGAGGCAGAAGTCGGAGAGACGGGAGTAAAAATAGCAAGGGTTTCCACGGGCGCTCTGCCCTCCCTTCCCAGCGCCTGTCGTGAGGGGCACACCATCTCGCCAGCCTTGTGCTCAGCTAAAAGCCCTGTGTCCTTGGAGATGCCCTATCTGCTCGCAGGTGAGCAGCTCTCCGCTGCCCATATGGCCAAGTCTCTCCCTGGGCCCCCAAGTCAGGCAGGCTAAGTGGGAGAGCTGTGATGTGCTCAATGCTGAACTGCTGCTTTTGAAAAAGCTGGCCCCGAACTCATTCATGACCACTGGCAAGTTTTCCTACCACTCTGAGATTCAGCTTCTTCAGTGGTTAAAACGCAGGGCCCTGGAACCCAGGAGGCTAGGGCTAGATGCTGTGAACACTCACCCAGGACACTGATGGCCCTATAAGCTGTAAAGGACCACGCAAAGTTCCACTGCTCCTGTTGGAGGAGGCTCTTTGCCACAAGGTGACTGTGCCTCAGGTGTTACTGGCTCGGGACTATGGGCTGGGGCGGTGAAATGAATACAGTCACACATTTGCTCGTGGGTGCCTCCAGAGACAACAGAGAATTTGCCTGATGCTTCACACTTGGCAGCAGGAGGGTTTGAGTCCTTTGCCCCACCCAATGCATTGGCCACGAGGCTACTGCTACCAAGACCCTAGGGCCTGTAGACTCCATCAGTCCAGAATTGGGGACAAGCTTCCAGCTTCTCCAGGGTTGACCCTTGACAGGTGAGCAGAGGACACCCGAGTGCACTGCTGGGGAAGGTTCTGGCACAGGTGTGGGGGGACACAGCCACCAAGCTCTGCCCATCCACCAAGCAGGTGCCACTCTGAGCTTTTGTGGAGCAAGGGCTGGAGGACAGGGTGGTCACACCTCTCAGCCTGCCCTACTCTCCCTGTGCAGACACAACAGGACTGATAGCATGTTCTTGATCTGTGTGCGCGCGCACACACACACACACACACTCTCATGCGCACACACATCCTCCTAATACACACATGTTCATGTAGAGACACATACACATATGCCCACTCACGTACATGAACAGGTGCATATGCGCGCACACATGCACACACTCATACGTGTGTGTGCGCACACACATGATGTGGAGGGACACACAGCCTAGGGATCTGGAATTCTCCCCTTTGGAGAAAAGATCTAAAACTGCAAAGCTTGCTTTCCTCCCAGAACCACAGGAGCCCAGAGCTCAGGTCTTCCACATCTAAGCCCCGGTTCCAGCGACTCTGAGGAGCCAGGGCGTCTCCTCCCAGTGTCCTTTCCTTTTCTTATCAGAGCTCTAGGACCTTTGAGTCCCTCCCTGCTGGCAAGAGTCTCCTAGCCTGGCCTGCTCTTCCTGTCTGGAAGAGGCTGACACCTTTTGTGAAGTTCCACTTCTGTGTATCGCACCTGTGGTGGCGAGGGAGGGTGTGTGGAACTTCCTCCGTGGCTGAGTGCCAATCTGGGTACACGCTGTGGGCACAGGCTCTGAATACCTGCCATGAGCTCAGCTCTGCATACACACTGCCCATGGGGTGGAGTTGGGGATGCCTGTGGGCAGAGGGGCAGGCAGGCGTCGATGGGAGAGTGGGGCCTGGGGTCTAAGAGGCTTAGGGGTGTGAGCATCTGTCTTCTAAGGGAGCACAGCTGCAGGAGCAGAGCCTCAGGAGCCACTGTTTCTCACCAGGGTAGATCGGCTTGGGGGTGGTTGGGGGATTTCAGGGCTGAATGTGGTCATCCCAGCCCAGGAAGTGCTTGTCCTCCTGCAGCATGGCTGGGGTGAGGAGGCAGTTGAGAGCAATTCCTCTGCTCATGTAAGATGCCCTGAACTTGAGGGAGGACCAAGGCCTTTTCATCGGTCTGAGCTTGATCCTGAATTCTTTCCACACACAGCAGCAGACTTTTGGAAATGGCCTGAGTAGATACAAAAGTCTTCAGAAATGCCAGTGACCCAAACACCAAGGAAGGTGTATCCTTGGTGGATCCAGCATTTTTTAATTTTTATTTTCAGCCACAGTCATCCAAAGTTCCCAGGCTGGCCTCAAACTCCTGATCCTCCTTCCTCAGCCTCTCAAACAGCTGGGATTAGAGGCATGTGCCACTATCCCAAGCTTTATCAGGAGCTTTTAAAGAACAGCCCACTAATTCCCTAAATGTGTCTAGTAGCACCCCCAGTGGGCACACGAGGGCTTCAGTTCACAGTGACTCCACAGAAGCACCATGTAACTGTGCTACTGGCTGGTCCTGGGGCTCTGCAGCACAGTAATCCTGAGGGGTCGTGGTCATGACCTTCTTCCTGTCTGTCAGCTGCAGCATGCGGGATGGTGCCACATGGTTCTCTGCCTCCTTCCAGCCTCTGTGGAGCCTGTCCATTGCTCTTCCCCCCAGACTCCTGCGCCAGGGGTCAGGGAACCTCTGCCCACTGGACACCCCTGTGCACAGCTGGGTGGTACCGCTGCTGCCTGGAAGGGCAGCCACCAAGAAGTACTAAGGCTGCTTCCAGGCTCTTGGCGATCCCTCTGGTTTCTCTCCGCTCCTCTGACCCTGAGGGCTGTGGTGGCTTCCAGGGGTGACCAATCTCCAAGAGGTCTCACCAGTCCCTCTGCTCTGCTACGTTCGTCAGGGCTTTGGGGGCCAATTTCCTGTGTTCAATCCCTCTGTTTGAAGTGCCTTCAGAGGGGCATGTTATTTTTTTTTTTTTTAATGAGGTCTGGATTGATAAATGGTAACATGTTGATGTGTTTTTGAAATTATATGCATTGCAAATTTTTTTCTATAAGACTTTCACTTGAAATAATAAGGAAATTTTAGCAAACTTTATTTTTTATTATTTTGGTATATCTCACTAACTCACTGCAGTTTGGACTCTTAGTGATCCTCCTGTCTCAGCCTCTCCACTGCTAGGATTACAGATGTGCGCCACTATGCCCAGTTTTGGGGCTAGCATAGCGTGGGGCTGGCATGGCATGGGGTACTGGGGATTGAACCCTGGGCCTTGTGCTTTCCAGGTGGGCGCTTAGACTTCTGAGCTATCTCCCCAGCCCTCTATTAAACTTTTAAAAAGTGAGTTCATCATGTCTGTAACAAGAGAGAGCCACAGAACTGGTACAAGAAGCACAGAAAGGGAATGGAAGGTCAAAACCACTCCTGCCTACCGACGCTCATGTACAGTGGTATAACTAGAGAGGCCTGAGAGAATCTCTGAGGTTCAAGGAAGGACTTATGGCAAGGGACTGGAAGGCACAGGGGGTTCTAGTAGACCCTAAGCCTCCTGACAAAGAGACTTAGAATAAGTAAAGGCTTTTGAAAGAAACCTAAATAGTTAGATAAAAATCTCCAAGCTGACCTCTCTGCTGGTCCCTAGGGTGTTTGCCTTTATGTGACATTTTGCAAAGCAAGATTGCTAATGATACTTGAGACAGGCAGATTGATAAGGAACCTGGGATCCCACCTCTTGCTCTTTAGGTCCTGGTGTGATTCCCCTCCCTTGTACTTAGGGGACCCAAACCTTGCTCCCAATCTTTGCACTACACACAGAAGCTGTATGCAGTTTTACCTACATGCTTATGTGACTGAGTTTGGTTGGACCACAGCAATTTTCCTGCCCATCTGTCCCTTCTGCTGGTGTAGTACAGCAAGGAATGACCTTAGGCTGCCTGAGAGAGCCTGGAGGCTGGTCCCCTCCAGTCCACTGAATTGCTGACCTGCCTTACTCCTAATCCAGCCCTTTGAGATGACACATTCAAGTGGCCGAGGCCCATGAGTTTAGGGGGAGGCTGTCCCACAGGGTTGGTAACTGACAGTGTGCTCCTTGTAAAGCCTTGGAGAAATCTCAGCATCCTCACGTGGGCAGTACATAGGAATCCTGCAGGGACCTGAGAGGTGCAGGAGGAAGGGGAGGTAGGAACCAAAGGGTGGGGAACAAATTGCAGGGACCGAGGCAGAACAAATTGCAGGGACCGAGGCAGAGCAGGGGCGCCATTTCACGATTGCCAGGCAGCTGGGAGTAGGCAGCATTCTCCTTGCTCTGTCCCAAGCACCCTGAGGATGGACACAAGAGATGCTTCCTTCTCACCTGGTTTGGGCAGGAGCAAATGGAAAAAATTCAAGATCAAAACCAAGAGAACAACAGCATGAAATCCTGGCTCCTGAAGAGTGCGTCTTAGGGGCTCATGGCTGTATTGTACTTGGCCAGCTAAGAAGACCAACCATCAGGCAGGTTTTGGGGTGTGTGCATATGTGTGTATGCATGCAGATATAAGAACCTTCCCAAGAAGGACCACTGCCAGAAGAACCCACATAAATGTCCTTCTCAGAGCACTGGAGCTGGGTCTTTTGGGAAGTCCAAGTCAGCTCCTTTCCAATTTTTTATTTCAATATTGGAGATTGAACCTAGGGCTTTGACACTGAGCTGCATCCTCACTCCTTTGTAAATTTCTTTCTTTCTTTCTTTTTTTTTTTGTATTTTGAGACAGGATCTTGTTAAGTCACTAAATCGCATAGGTTGGACTTGAACTTGTGATCCTCCTGCTTCAGCCTCTAAGGGGACTGGGATTACAGGCCTGCTCTACCATGTCAGGCTGTTGCTTTGATTTGGTGACAGTGGGTTCTTTGAGAAATGTCAGGCTGCATTCAGGTCAGAGCCTGCAGGAGGTCTAGAATTTCTCGGCGGGGAGCCAGGGAGCTCCGTGGTGACCAGATGACCATTGCCAAACAAACCCTGTGTGAAGCTGGGCCGACACCTGTGGGCAAACATCAGCTCAGAGGCAGCAAGACACAGTGGCTCTGTGTCCAGGGAGGCCCCTTGCCCTGTGCTTGGAAATGGGGCTCCTCCTCCGATCTCCTGAGCTGTGTGTCAGCAACCATTAGCCAGAAGGAGGTAAAGTGTGAGTTCTGTTCCCTAGTCCCCTAGAGCTGGGGCATATTTGAGGTAGATGAGACATTTTCAAGCTCCTTATGATTATAAAGGCAACTCTAAATCAAAATTTCAGTCTAAAAGGAAGGGAAACAACCTTTACAGGATGCTTCCTATGTACCATGACCCTTAGTAAATAGGAAAATATAATTCCATGTTGTACAGAGTGGTAGGGCTCTCTTCTTTGGTGAGGGAGACCCATATATGAGGCCATTACAGATGCTCATTAGCCCAAATAACCAGGGCAAAGGGAGTGACACAGCACATACTAAAGGGAGTGATTCTTTTCCTACTGTGTAGAATTTTGGTGAGCAAATGTTTTTCTACAATATTCATAAATGCCACTAACATCCCAAACCAGCAACATTTAACTTATTTGCAGCTGGTTCTGTGTCATATTTAAAATGAATCATTCTGTAACCTTTAGGGACTGCTAAAAGTTGAGTGTGGCAGGAGGAATTTCCTTGGAGACTGGGCTAGGAATCCACATGAATCCAGGGGCTTGCCCACCTGCGGGGCCCGAGCAATTCTTCTCAAGGGACCAGGGCAGGCATAGCCCTGGTGCTCAGACCTGGTAAGGGCAGACCTAGGACCTGATGCCCAGCAGGCATTGTCTACACCAGCCTCACCCCATCAGGGGGACCTGGATCAGCATCACCATGGTGAACTATTTCTAGGACTCCTCAAACACCAACGTCCACACTAGTCTCTCTATAACATGGTGCAGAATTTGTAAAGAACCTACACACCCCTCCCGTGTCCTTTACCTGGTTGCCAGATTATAACAATACTCAACACACAGTGAGTGGCATGTAAATAGTTATCATGCTGTATCGCTCAGAGGGCAGTGACAAAAGACACCATCTGTACCTGCTCAGTATGACAGCAATTGGAAAAAGAAATATTCTTGAGCTACAGTTGGTTGACTTTGTGGAATCAGAGGGCCAGCTGCCAGCATCAGTACAGCGTTGTTGGTGGCTGGGTGCTGAGGCTATGTCATGTGTGTCCATCTCAGGGTCTCCATGTGGGCTGTCCTAGTTTGCATAGATGGCCCCCCGGGCTTCTGCCAATGGCTGAAGTGCTGTGCACAGTGAGACCACATATGGGGTGTGGGAAGGGCAGGAGGCAGGCTGGGATAAAATGCAGCAGTCCCTGAGCTATATCACCTATATACGCACCTAGAAAAGTCCAGGCCACTTGTCATAGCCTGCCTCATGGGGTTCAATGACATACCCTCTTTCTGTGTGGCCACGCGTCCCTGTGTACATGTGTGAAGCCACAGGGTGCTGCTGGGTGGAGCCCCACCTCTTAACTGCACCCCACTTACTTGTTGCTTAGCCAAGCTCTTGGGAGCTACACCTACTTTAAGCACGCTTATCCTCTCTCCCCACATTAGTGATGGTGAGACTTCCTCAGTAAGATCCTGTCCTGCCCTGCATGGAAGAGCAGACGCCCTGCCACCCCTTTCCCACCAGCACGTGCAGGGGCTCAGGCTCCCCAGCCAGGCTGAGCGCGGAAGCAGTTCAGGCTCCCTCAGAGGTCACACACCTACTCGTGACACTGGAAACCTGTGGTTATGCTCAGGTATCAGTGCCTGCCTTTAGCATCTTTTGGGGGCAACTTCAGAGCTTCCCAAGGGGTTGCTTTAGAGGTACTAAGTCTCTGCTAACTGTTTGGCATAGACTCTGTCCTGTCCCCTGAAAGGACACAGGATGGGTGTGTAGGTTCTTTACAAATTCTACACCATTTTGTAGCAGGACTAGCGTGGATGTTGGTGTCTGAGGGGTCCTAGAAATAGTCCCCTATGGTGATGCTGATCCAGGTCCCCCTGATGGGGTGAGGCTGGTGTAGACAGTGCCTGCTGGGCATCAGGTCCTAGGTCTGCCCTTACCAGGTCTGAGCATCAGGGCTGATCCCCGCTTCAGGCCCTTGAGAGCATAGGGTATGACATAGACTCTGTGATAGAAGAGGCCCACGGAGTGGAGCGTTAGGGGCCGGAGTCTAGGCGAAGTGTTCAAACCCTGGTGCTGTTTCATTGCTGACCCCCTCAGCCAGGACCAGTCCTCTGAATCGGCTCTTCCTGCATGAGCAGGTGGGCACCCCCATCCCTGCTCCTCTGCACTCCACGCAGGGCACGTGTAAGGTGGGAACGAGAAATGGCCTCTTGAGGTACCGGGGAGATCAGCGTGCTGGGGATGCTCACCTGGGGGGAGAGTGGAGCTGCCAACCAAGAAGACTTCCCTGGGGTGTTCTACGAGGCCTGGGAGCCATTCTGGGTTTCTTTACAGGAACAGAAGGAAACCTACTTGGTGACAAGGGGCTTCGTGATGCAGGCAAAGTAGCAGAGGGAAGCCAAGACTGTTTAGTCGGCTCGTATTTTTAAGAAGCACCAGTAAAGGGGCTGAGCAAAGGGATTTCTTATGTTCACCTTTCAGGGATGTCAATACTTTAAATAAGGAGATTAAATGAGTATGTGAGCCTCATGTCAAGACAGGAAGGGGTCAGAGGATGGCAAGCCCACAGCTCAGGGTTTACTGTCACCATGGAGATGAAGCCATGGGATCCCACGGGCTGGCAGAGGGTAGCGTGGGTACCCACACAGGGAAGCAGGCCCCCCGCCTGGACGCAGTGAACACACAGGCCCTCTACCTGTTCATAGAGGACAGGAGAGTGTCTCGTCCTGCCAGGATGCAGATGGGCCCTTCAGCCTCCATAGAGACTTCCTGAGAAGCAGAGAGGAGGGGTGGGGTCTCCCTGAGCCAGGCAGACTGGGCCACAGGCTGGGCTGGGCGTGCTGGTGGCAGCTGGTGCTCACTGCCAAAGAGCTCAGGACAGCCGAGGGGCAGTGCCCAGGCAGCTCCACACACAGACTCAGACAGCATCTTGATGCCAGTCTCCAAGGACGGCGAGCCCAAAGCATGACCCCAGGCCTTGTGTCTGGAATGGCCCATTAACTCAAACAAAGGACAGAGACAACTGATTTCTGCCCAGCCGACACATCTGCCTGGAAACAAACAAGGCAAGAACAAACATCACTCCCATAGTATAGATGATGTGTGCCGCTTCTATGGCCCGAAGAACTACGTCACAATTACTGGGTCGTTCATATTTGGGACTGTTTGAAGGAAAAACAAAAGCTGGGTGTGGGGCCAGAGAGAGAGCTTAGCAGATTGAGGGCCTGCTTAGGTAAGTGCAGGGACCAGGGTTTGATCCCTAGCACCACATGCTGTACTGGCCCTGACCCCAGGTGCACTGAGCTGGCCCCCAAATCCGGGTGTGGTGATGTACACCTATAATCCCAGCGCTGGGGAGGCTGAGACAGGAGGATCACTGTGAGTCTGAGCTGTGCAGTGAGACCCTGTACCAAATACTTTTTTTTAAAAGCTGCATGTTGTGGTGCCCACCTGCAATGCCAACACTCTGGGAAGCCGAGACAGGTGGATTCCAAATTTAGTTCAGCCTAGGTGACATAGAGAGACCCTGCCTCAGAATTAAAAGAAAAATTTTTAAAACGGTTGTGGATGGAGCTCCATGTAAAGTCCCCAGAAGAAAAAAGAAAAGCAAATCCAAGTATAAAGCAACTGTGGCTAGCAGTATCCATCAGGACTCTGGGAAGCGGCCTTCCTCAGGGAAGATGAAGTTTGGACCAAAGGGTGTCAATCAGAGAGGGGCAGCCATTGACACATGAGACACAGATAAGCCTAAAAGTCACAGGCAGAGAAAGAAGCCAGACACAAAAAATTCCACTTAAATGGCACATCCAACCACATAGGTCCACAGAAACTGGCGGCAGCTGAGGGGCTGCCTGGGTTGGGATGGGCAGGAGAGCCCGCGGATGGGAATGGGGTTTCCTGCAGGAACCACAGAAGTAATGATGGTCACACAACCCTAAATGCACGAACTGTCATTAAATTGCCCTCCAAATGGCTGAGTATAGTGGCATCTCAATGATATCCCAGTAAAATAATGTATTGTGCAAAAACAAAAAAAGCCTGCTGGTGCCATGCCTGGAGGCCCGAGTCCCCCTCTCTGCATGACCTCAGGACCCTAGGCTGGTGGATCAGCGTCCTGTGCCTCGATTCCCTTGTCTGTACAGTGCCTGCCACAGCTGTGTGCTGGGTGTCCTCGGTGTCCTGACACACAGAGCCTGAGCAGGACCAGCTCAGCTGCCCTGTCTTACGGCTTTTTGTGCTGGTATGGGCAGCCGTGGCTCAGGAGCTGGGCTGTGGCCCCTGCTGCCCCCCAAGTACTCAGGGCAGCACGGAACATGGGCTCAACAAACCCTCAACTGTGGTCTCCACTGCCTCTCCTTCACCGTTCCCCGCCCTTCGGCTCCAAGATGAAGGTCCTCCTCCTTATATGCTCTCTCCCCAGAGATCTCAGTGGCCGGAGACACTGGGTACTGCACCCCAGCTCTCGTCCTGTAAGGGTGCGCACACCCCAGTTGCCCTCTGCACCCTCAGCTCCTACACTGGGGACGCCTTGGGCTGGCCTGGTTCCCGCTGTGCTCTGGTGGCTGGCTGTGTTCTAAGGCCGGCCACCTCCCCGGGGACAGGTGTGCCAGCTGCACAAGGGCAGGGCTCTCAGCATAACCCCGGCCTGGCAATGTTGCCTGGGACGCTCAGCCTGCGCTGCCAGATCTCTGCTGAATGAATGAACCCTGAGCATCTTAGCATATCAGACGTTGCCAATGAGGATGACTCAGCTATGACAAGGGCAGAGGCTGGTGGGGAGACAGACATGGAACAGATCATCACAAGTGAGTGGGGCTGTCTGCAACGAGGATGCGTCAGGCGCTCTAGGAGCAGTTGGGAGCCCTGGGATTTTGGGAGGGCTTTGATGGAATGGAGAGGTGAAGGGTTACCACAGCTGGGGTCTTGCAGGATGAGTAGGAGTTCAGCAGACACACATGGAAGGGAGCAGGATCAGCATAAGCAAAGACGATGTGGTCTGGAGAAGCTTGGTGTATTTATAACAGGGGTGCAAAATGGCGGGGTTGGTATGAGGGTGCACATTCACAAGGAGTAAGATGAAGTTTACTTCATGCTCGCTCTAGCCCCGTGTGGTGAGCAGTGACCACTTATTTTAAAGATGGGGTACAGGCTGTGACAGACTCAGCCACCTGCAGGAAGCTTCAGGTATAGGTGTGGATGAGCCAGGACTGGATGCAAGACCAGCAAACTAAGGCTGCCGTCCTGTTGTCAATAAAGTTTTATTGGCACAGACATTTCCGCTGGCTGGCCTGCAGGTTCTGTGCAGCGAGAGCGGAGCTGATTGGCTTCCATTGAGTACCCGGCAGCGAGGCGTGGTGTCTGCACCCTCTGGCCCTGCAGGGGGAGATGTCTGTGGAGGGCTGGCCTCAGGGCCAAGCGGGAGCAGCTGGGTGGCCTGGGTGGCCCCCACTCCCACAGGGGCTCAGCAGTGGGCCTGGGGTAGGGGCCTGAGGGTGGGGTGAGGAGACAGAACAGGATGGGGTGTGCAGGTACAAGAAAAGGCCCAGCATGGCCTCACCAGGGGGGTACGGCAGCGAGGTGACACCATGCCCCTGAAGATGTGCTCAGGGAGTCAGAGCATGTGTAACTGGAGGGGGTACGAGGGAAGGCCAGCTGGAGCCAGGAAGTCACAACTGGGGGAAATGTTGCAGCGGGGACTTGGGGTGGGGCAGTATGCCTGAGGGCAGAGCACAGGAAGGAGGGATCAAGAGGGGCAGCAGGAGCGGAGGGGGGGCATAATCTGGCTTGGCTCAGGCAGCCTCGTGTCCCTGGTAAGGATCTGCTGGGTAAGGACCATGGGCAGCTGGGCAAGGGGACACAGGATCACTGGTGTTTCTGGGCCTACATCCAGCCCTGTGCCTGCAGTCAGCCTGAATTACGCCTGGATGGAAGGACCGTGGCCTGCGGTGGTGGCCAAGGAGCACCCTAGGGACCATCCCATGTCCCAGCTGTGGGCAGGGCTGCTGGCTCGGAGCCTTCCCAGGGATGGCCCAGCAAGGAGGACCCCCCCCCCCCAGGGATGCACTTCCTGCCACCACCCTCCCTTGCCGGGTGGGGGTGGGGTGGGGGTGGGGGAGGAGTGCGGCAGGGGAGCAGAATATTCTGAGCTGCACAGGGGAATTTTGCGTTACCCTGGAGACCAGCAGACATGGGTCTCAGGGCAGCAGCACATCTGCACTCCACAAGAGGCCTGGGCCACGCAAGGCTCCGTGGGTCAGCCGTGGAGGTGGGCACGGCCATAGGCTGGGGCTCCGGCTTCCAGGACTGCTGTCCTGTGGGTGCAGGGTGCCTCACACGGGCAGGCAGGGGCCGAGGGTGGCTGGGCAACCAGGCAGGGTCTTAGGAGGAGGACACTTAAACACCCAAAGAGGAAGCTGAGCTAGGAGGCTCCTGGGGCTCCTCAGGCCAGGCTCACTCAGAATGATCATGGGATGTCCAGTGTTCCTTCTGAGCCCACTGGGTTCCATGCCTGGCTCCTAGAAAGTCCACAGATGGGTCCCACCTTGGGTTCTTGGAGCACTGCCTTCAGTATGAACACCCTTCAGAGAGGTGACTCGCGTCATGCCCACTGAGCCCCACCCCACCACCATGCTTGCTGCTCACTTCCTTGTGCCTCAAGTCTCCTCACCTCCCTTGCCTCAGATATGTGCTCCTTATAATCTGACCTCAGGTCCGGCTGCTTGCTGAGCTTTCCTAATTTAAGCTATTCACCATCCTCCATGGCCCCTGAGAGTAGCCTCCTTCATTCAATAGAAGTTTTCTCATCAGTAGGTCACCTAAAGCACAGCCAAGGTAGACCCAACCCTGCACAAGGCCCAAGTCAAAACTAGCTGCAGAAGAGCAGGCCAAGGCCTTGGGCTGGGCACTGTGTTGACCTCCAGACCCCACATAACTAGCTGATGACCCCTGGACTCTCCTTATCCAGCAATGTTACTGAACAAAACTGCATGTGGGTTGAATGGTGGCCCTGAGCCCTGCAATCTGGACCTGTGGACCCATGGGTGGGACCTTACTTGGAAAAAGCCTCTTTGCAAATGTGATTAAGGACCTAAACATAAGGAAATGGTCCAGAACTGACCCAGGTGACCCCTAAATCCAAGGACAGGTGACACATGTGGCAAAGAGGGACATAGACTATGAGGAGCAAAGTCCAGGGAAGGTCCTCTTCTGTTGGTAACCTGGGCTCTGCAGTGTTCTCTCTGGGACTCTTGATTCGGTTCCCTTGCAGGTGGGTAGGGGCCATGGCTTGGGCCATTGTGCTTTACAGCTAAAGCCCCAAGCCGAGGACACCTCCCTCAGGAAATTCCAAGACCATGCCCAGCCCAGTGCCCTGGTGGGCTCAGGTCCTGTATGGGTACAGCCCAGCAGGGGCCACGGTCACCATATTTGGCGGCTTGATGGAAACAGAAACTTCAGGAAGACTGTGTCTGTCCAGCTGACCGGCTTGTCTGTTAACTTCCCATGAAGCGGCAGCTCCGACCACAAATGATTCTGACCAGGGTCCTAGCTTAGGGGCCCTTCCGGCTGAGTCATGCTTTGGCAGCCCTGTGTTCTCTGCGCCAGCACACACGGTCCTGGGGGTGTGGCCACTCTCAAGCTATGCCCACAGAATGGCGCTGGCACAGAGGGCTGCCCAGGCCCGCCCGAGGTGCCAATCTACCTTGCTTTAGAGGCCATGGGGTCAGGGGTATCACATCCCTCATGGAGACCATGTGCAGATGCTGCCCTTCACTACCTGGCCAGGACCAGCAGCCGGGCCCTAGGGAGGCTCTGCAGGGGATGGCCAACACGGATGTGGGCTTTGCTCATCCTGAAAGGTGGGAGCCAGCTCTGTGCTCAGGCCTAGATGGCCTGCCCACTTCCTGGCCCCTTTCTGGCATGCAGATGGAGTCTGCCAGGTGCTCCTGGGAGGCAGCAAGAGCTGGATATAAGAAACAAAAATTCCAAACAGCCTCCAGAGCAAATGCGGCAATGACGACAAGGGGGTGGGAAGTTCCTTGGATACAGCCTCTTGGAAAGTGTGATTAAGGGTTAAGAACAGGGGCAGACGGTAAGCAGAAAAGACGGGTGGGCCTATGCAGAGGTTTGGCCTTGCCCCTTGTGATGCCCTGTGCAAGCACTAGGCCCAGCAGCTGCCTCAGCAGCTCTGCGCTTCCCATTTCTGTCCTGGGATGCATCTGGGGCTTGGCCTCACTGCCCGCGGCTGGATGAAAGGCCTGGACAGCTATCCCAATTCTACAGCAAGCACGCACTGCCTGCGGGGAGTCACTACATGCTGGGGGACTTGGCCACATGTCATAAATTGCACAGCCATCACACACACAGCAGGCTTTGACACTCTGTAACAGACACAGCTGCCAAGGGAGGCAGGTGTGACCCTGCAGGTTGTGCATTTACTCAGGGCCTGACGTCCACGCGCTGCCTACCAGCCTGGAAGGCCTCGGGGGGCTCTCTGGCCACTCCAAGGGTGGGACCAAGGAGGAACCTCACAGAGGCCTCTGGATTCGCTTTCTAAGGAGGCTGTGGACCAATGCAGGGCTCTTGGCGGCAAGGATGGGGCAAATGTGTCCAAGTGCCATCGGCCACCCAACCTGCCCTAACCACAGTGCTGTGTTTGCAAGGTCCTGACACATGGTGGCAGGACAGGACCTCCTCGCTTGTTAGCACAGCACGATAGCTGTGTAGCTGCATCCTCAGGGCACCTGGCCAGTCAGAGATCGAGCCTCAGCTGAAGTGAAAGGGCAGGGATGTTCCCGACCTCCTCCTGCCTCTGCTTCCCCACAGAGAGAGGCCCCAAGACAGCTGAGCCAGTGACCCACTCAGCCCCCTTCCTTCACTTGCCTGTCTCCAGGTGCAAACTGCTGCCTCTGAGGCAGAGCAGGGCACCAGCGCGAGCCACAGAGCACCTTCTCAGCCTGAGGTCTGTCTGTGCCCACAGAAGGGGTGTGTGGCCACGCTTCTTCGGGGGACCCTGGATTGGCACCCTGGCTGTAGGCCTAGGAAGGCAGCAGGTTTCTTTTGTTCTGGTTCCAGAGTGTGAGCCTGTGAAGGGCTGCATCAGCCAGGGTTAGGGGATCCCTGGAGAGCTGTGACCATGGAGTGGTATCCCCCAAATTCCTATGTGAATCTCTAGCTTCCAGTTTCAGAAAGTGACTGAGTCTGGAGATGGAGTCTTCTAAGAGGGGATTAAGGTTAAGTGTGATTACCAGGGCAGGGACTAATCCACAAGAGTAGGGTCCTTCTGAAAGGAGATGTGGACCCTGGCGCACCCAGAGGCCAGTCCTGTGAGAATGTGGGGAGAAGTCACCAAATGTAAGCTAAGAAGTGAGCCCTCAGGAGGGGCCAGCCCTGTGCCACCTGGGTCTTCGCCTTCTACCTCCAGGACAGGGGACAGGCACTGTCTGTTGTAGCAGCTGTCCATCTTTCATTTTTTTAAATATTATGTATTTGCTATATAGCCAGGACCTGTTGTAATCCTCCTGTTTTAGCCTCTCCAGTACTGGGATTACAGGTATGTGCCTCCACGCCTGGTTTTGGTGGCCAGCTCAGTGGGCCAGGGACAGGGCTGGTATGGCAGATGGTACCGGGGATCGAACCCAGGTCCTTGCACTTGCCAGGCAGATGCTTAGACTGCTGAGCTATCTCCCTGGCCCGCAGCTGTCTCTCCTACGATGCTTTGTTCTGGCAGCCTCTGTTGGTCCTCTCAGGCTGTTGTACCAAAACACAGGAGACTGAGTGGCTCATAAGCACCAAAACTCTTTTCTCACTCTCGGGAGGCTGGAAGCTGAAGAGCACAGCCCTGGTGGATCTAGTACCCGGTGAGGGCTGCTTCTGGGCTCATGGACCGTGCCTTTTTCTTTGTTCTTGAGGAGCAGAAGACCACAGGGCGCTCTCTCCCTCAAGGCTGTGATAAGAATACTAACCCTAAGCACCTCCCCAAAGGCCCATCCCTTATACCAGCACTCAGCGGTTAGGCCCCTGGGGAGGTGGGGATGTAAGGATTTGGCCCAGCAATGCCCTGGCAAACCAGTGCGAAGATCTCCTTCTGTCATGCCTGAATCCTGGCCCTTTAGGCCTGGCCTCTGTCATCCAAGGACACTGAGAGGAAGGATGTCCCCTCCAAAGCCTCTGATTGTCACCCCAGACTGGCTCTCATCAGGGAAGTACTGCTGCACCCAACACAGCAGATCTGACTGCTTGGTGGCGCATAGGTAAGGGCCTCGCTAGCCAGAGGCCGTGGATAATCACATGACCAGCGACACCAGTGTCTCCGTGGCAGCGGATTTTTTTTTTTTTTTTTTTGCAGTTTGGAAAAACAATTTTATTAGTAGTGTTTCTATTTATTTATTTATTTATTTTTCCATAATTTTATTGAGACGGAATTTTTTTTTCACCACCGTTTTCCCTGCAGCTTCAACAGTGCCTGGCATACAGCAACTATTTAATAATGTGGGCTGAAGGGAGCAATAATCTCGGAATTTCTCAGCCCCACTGCTCATTCCATGAATGAGAGCTCAAGACCAGGCACTGGGTTCTCCTGGCAACCCACAGGAAGGAGATGGGGACACAGCAGTCGGAGCCTGCTAAATGCCAGCTTCATCCTGCCTCTGGTTTGTGTTGCAGTGGCCTGAGGTGCCCCGTGTGGGACCACCCACTGTGCCACAAGTCCTGGGGGCCTCCGCAGTCCTTGCTGGGCCTCTGCGCTCTGAGCTTGTGAACGGGAGTAGTGGAGGCACCCCCACCTCCCCTGGTGTGATGGCGTCAGAGGAACTGAGAATGAAGTCTTCCCTCTCCTCCTCCTCACCCCCTGCTCGGTTTGATAGGCTCCAGCAAGCAGCATCAGCCAGCCCGGTTTATTTTTAATCACATGATTACCCTGGGTCTTTTGTCACTGAAACAGTTTAATTGGGAGCTGCAGCCTCCTACACCAGGGCTGTGGGGTGAGACAGCAGCCGCACATGGAGCTGGCCCCTTCCCAGGGGGAGCTGTAGGCACCCAAAGCCATCCTGGCCCATCAGGCAGATCAGGGAGAACTGAACCCCTATGGGGAATGCTCCTTGGAGGGCTGTGGCCCAGCCAGCTGGTGCCCAGAAACAGACCATGGCCAAGACTGGTTTTGATGGACGACAGAGTGGAGGGGATGAAGTGTCGCTGTTATCTCTTAGCTGTTCATCCCATCCATCTATCCACCCTTTAAGCTTATCCATTGTGTACTTGTGCCTCTCCTACCTGCAGCCACACACATATTCCCAGAGGTGCTGCCTGTTCCACCCATCCATCCACACAGACATCCACCCACCCATCTATCCCATACAGTTGTTCATTGTCCACTGGACACCTAGCAGGCATACTCTTCTACTGCTAGCTTGCTCCAATTCCCACATGTGCTGGATCCTAATCCATATCTGCCCATCTATCCGATGATCCATCTATCCATCCACTCATCCATTCCCCCTTTATCCAACAACCCATGCTTCCCATGGATATCTGTGTATCCATCCAGTGATTTGTCTTCTTGTTCATTTACTGCTCACTGGGCACCTGGCCTTTTCCCACCTCCAGATCCATTCAGCTTCCTAGAGGTGCTATGTACTCAACAAATCACCCCATATATCTATCCACCCACCACTTACCCACCCTCCCCATACATTTAGCTACAAAGGGACCTTCTCTGACATTTAGGTCCACTCACATTTTTAGAGGCGGCATCCACTCATTGTACTCTCCATCCCTTACCATAAACTAGCCAACGCTCACCCATCAGAGAAGGAGATGCAGAGGAGACCATGAATTTAGTTCCCAGCTACCACCAGGTGCTGCCCCTTGGTCCTAAGGAGACACAGCTGGCAAGAGGAGAGGAAAGGACCTGGAGACACACTTGGCCCCTGTGGTCCAGCAGGAAGCAGCCCCCATAGTGGGGGACCCTGAACGTTCTAGGGACAGACTCGGCGCTGTGGTTCTGGATTCCCACTTGAGTCCCCTCATTGGCCCAGCTGCAGGACTGCACCCTGTTGTGTCTCCAGCTCCTCACCTATAAACTGGGGACACGATAACCCCCCTAAAAGGAGAGCAGCAGCTGCCACCACTTCCAATGTTCACCTGGCTGGCTCAAATTCTGACCACACCAATGACTAGAGTCCCTAAGTCACATCCTCAGCGGCGTCACATCTTGGGAGGCAGACAGCATCCCACTGTCCGCAGCAGAGCCTCTCCCTGGAGATCTACTCATTTTTCAAAACCAAGGCAGAGTGTGACCCACTCAGTGATCCAGGGCCTGTTCTCTCTCAGTCTGGCCTCAAACCCACAGGGCTGAAAGAAAAGACTAAGGGCTCCTTCCTTCCTGTTCCTCAAGCCACTGATCAATGAAGTTTGGGATTTATCTTGTATGCATGTGGTGGGACCCAGGGCCTCGTGTATGCTGGGCATGTGCTGTTCCTATGAGGGATACTTCAGCTAGAGGCTTTTGCTAAGGGAAGAATACTGATTCCAAGCTCAGGTCCAGGCCAGTTCCTGGCAGAGTTCTTTTATTAAAAACAACTAGAAACCAACCATCAGTGTTGGCCTGGAAATCCCAGCCTCAGAAATCATAATGTATTTTAGGTCACCCCTGATGGCCTTGCCATCTCATAAGACAGAGCTAACCAGCATGACAGGGAGACAGGCCTAGAATGGGGGCAGGAATGTGAGCACTAATCTGTTTAGGCTCAAAGGGACACAAATTCAGAGCAGTGAAGCCACCGTTGCCCACAGGGCCCTGCTGTCCCTGGCCATCAGCGATAAGCAGTGAGCACAGCAGCCTGGGGAGGGATCTGCCCACAGCTGCTCCTGGGCTCCGAGGAGGCTGAGTCTCCTCACCGGAGAGATCAGAACTGAGAAAAGGGAGGCTTCCAGGGCCAGGGGAGGGTGTCCACGCCTGGATGATCTGCATATATCCTGTAAGCCCAGCTCGTGGCGCCCTGCCTGCTGTGGTCTGGAAACAGAAGCCTGCATTCTGCTTGAACACGCGTGGCTCAGGACCTGAAGGTGGGGACCACCTGTGGCCCTCACATACCAGGGGCCTGTGCTGTGCCTGCAGAGCCCAGCAGGGCCGACATGGCAGTATTAATGGGGACCCTCAGAGCAGTTGGTCAGAGCACAGGACGAAGGAGGTAATGCTGCACAGTGACCCCTGAGGAATGCCACTGCTGCCACCCACCGGCTAGGAAGGAGCCCTCTGGAATAAGCACACAGGTGCATAAAATCCACAGGGTTGTTCGGAGTTGCCCTACAGAGCCTACCAATACCAGGGCTCTCCCCGAAGAGCAGGGCTGGAGAGTCCCGGAGAAGCAGCTCCTTGTGCCACCTTCCTCCTGCAGGCTGGATCTGTAGATCCTGGTCAACTCCCAGTTCCACTCAGCTGCCATAATCCTGTGGATTATGACTCAGACATGTCTTCCGCCATCACATCTCCTTTCCCTCTTTTCCAACAGGACCCTCGCAATACTCCTCTCTGCTTTCCATGGCCCTGACAAGCCCAGTTCCATGTGCCTTGGGGTTCTTTTCCCGTCATGCCACTGATCTGGACCCCCTCACAGGGTTCCCACTAGGCTCTGCATGGGGCAGGGGTTTATTCTTCTGGCCTTTGCCAGCATATTGCTGATGGTGGCCCCAAAGATGTGCATATACTAAACCCCAGGCTTCGAATAGGGCCTTATTTGGAAAAAAAGTTCTGCACAGATGTCATTAGGTCAAGGATCTCGAGTTGGGATCACCCTGAATTCGGCACATGGGTCCTACATCCAATGGTGAGCATCTTTATAGGATGGGGAAAGGGGGATTAATATAAAACAGAGGAGGCTACTGGACCACAGAGATACCAGCTGGGGTGCCTGGAATGCCTGAAGTTGGAAGAAGCAGGGAGGACCCCCCTCCCTTGGGAGGGAGCATAGCCTTGGGGATACCTTGATTGGGGACTTTTTCCCCCTAAGGGTGAGGCCATACATTCCTATTGTCCCAAGTCACCCCAGCCTGTGATCCTTTGTCACTACAGCTTGTGTCTTCTGAGGGCTGAGGAGAAGCCCGCGGGACAGAGAGGTCGGGAGAGGTACTGGGGAGCGCACAGTTCAGCACACACCGGTGCCCAAGTTTCTTGCCCCCCTGTTGCCCAGTAACATGCAAAGCCATCAGGAGCCCAGCAAGCTCCCAGTCACCACCACCGCCCTGCCCTCCAGTGATCTTCCAGCCTTTCTTACAGCACACGCTGGCCTCTTCCTAACCTGGGCTCTGAGATGGTTTCACCTCTTACTCCCAGTCAGCTCCAAACCACGCACAGGCCTCCTCTCCAACAGGCTCTGGCTCCTCTCAGGACTCCAGCGTAGGGTCCAGACCATGTGTGGTTAGACTGAGCCCGATGTGCCTCCCCCATTCCACTTTCTCTGGGGATAAACTTGACTAGACTATGAGCATACCACAAAAACGTAAGCATGAATAAATGTACACACTATTTTAAATCCTAGCACTCCTGCAAAGCATTCTTTTCTATTGTCTCTGTGGCAGAAGGCTAGCAATCCCATGGCAGACATCTTTATTCTCATTTTATAGATGAACAGATGGAAGCCCACTGACTGGCTCGAGGTCATGGCCCAAGGTCAGCTGCGGACATAGGGTGTGACCTTGAAAAGTCTGTGTACTTGTTCCACAAACAATTATGTACAGACAGTCCCTGATGGACAACTTTTGACTTTATCATCACGTATCCACAATTTGCAGAATGTAGAAATGATCCTTTGGATTCTGAGTTTTGATCTTTTCCTGGGCTAGCCACATGCAGTCTGGTACTCTCAGTGCTGAGTTAGGGACTAGGCATGTAAGGAGGACCAGGCAGCCGTCCTATAGCCCGTTCTCCAATACAAGCCCAAAGGCTGCCCAGGGAAGCAGGCTCCCAAATCCCAAGGCCACTTCGGAATTGATTGCTGATTCCTCAGCTATCTGCCAGGGTCATGACAAGAACGGTCAGCTCCCAGGCTCCTAGATGTCCCAGCAGATGGGACTTGAGAGCCCAGGCACATAGGGCTGTTGAAAGACTTTTGCACCAGTAGAAAATAAGATCATAGCCTCTAGGCTGGCAAGTGTCCCTTTCTGCCCTCCAGCATTCTGCCTTTGAGCATGGCTCCTGTCCCAACCTGGCCAACTGATCTGCAGATGCTCCTCTGTGGGTGCAGCGGGGGCTGGTCATCGTGGCTGCTCTGCCTTGACTCCTTGGCCGAGTGCACAGTGAGCCACAAGAACACGTGCCATGGTTGCTCTCAGGATCTCCTTCTGTGCTGCTATCAGATAACCAGGAATAAGCAGCCGTATCTCAGAACTGGCTGTGAAAGCCACCCAGAAGCCCACTGTGACTGGCCCTGCACGGGGGGGGGGGGGGGGGGCTCTGCATTGGGTCCACTCCTGGGAGAGCCCCCCTGCCTCCGTTCTGTCTACCTCCTCTCTCCATGTCTGGTCCACCCTCCCTGGACCTCTCAGACACTCCCATCAGTGCCCTCACCATGGCTCCTCTCCAGCGCCACCCCGATATCTGTCTGTGTCAGTCCCTAGCACCACAACTGGCACAGCAGCTACTCAATAAATCTCAGAGGCAGAGAAAGAGTGTGGGAAGGAGAAAGAAGTCTGGCATCTCTTTGCCCGCTATGTCCTCTTCTTGCTCAGGAAGACTAGAGAATTTGAGGACTTGGTCATGGTCACAGAGTCACAAGAGAAGGATTCAAGTCATGGTTCCTGGCTCTGGGCCGAGGCACCCCTCCCTGCCCCCACCGCTACACCCCACAGTGCTAGGTGGTTTTCCAGGCCTAGGAAGCCCAAGATGCTCCTAGAGTAGACCAGCAGACATGGCCACGCTACACATGTAGCAGAGCAGCCTGGCAGGGGTGGCCTTATGCCCTGAGATGCCACAGTCCTAAGGTTCCAGTGACACAAGAGCCTGTGGGTGGGATCTCCTGATCATGAGGTTCTTTTGGCCAAAGCAAGTAAATCCAGAGCAGGCAGAATTTCCCAGGAGGGGTGGCCATCCATAAAACAAATCCTTTGTCATGCTATGCCCTATACTGTCCTAGGATAAACTCATAGAGAACAGAAGCTTCCTGTGTATGCAGCCCCAATACAATTCCTCCTAACTGTAAGATGCAGGCAAATCAGAAGAAGGAAGTGGTTTACAATAAAATTATCTACATTTCCATATGAAATGCTGGCACCTATATATAGAGTCACCACAAATGCAAAGCCACAGTGCAGAACAAGCAGGTGACTCCCCTCCCACCAGCCCCCTGCTATCAGTGCACAAGTGGAGAAAGACTCCTGGGGAGGTTCTGACTGAAAACTCAGAATCAGCAGGAACTGTTTCTGGGATAGGGGTGCAAGGCTGCTATGGAACTGCTAGCCCCCCACTCCCCTCTAACAATTATAATGTGCTGCACAACAGAAACTAAAAGGTTCCAAACTGGGTTAACAACCTAAGTTTGCAGACCAAAATTAGAGAAAAAGGAGGGCCGCAAGGAAAGCCAACATTTTGGCCCTAGCCTTCCAAGGTCAATTAAGACTCAGGACACATGAGCACTTGTACTGTAACATCACGTAACTCAGTTGTGTCCTAAATTTTCTGATCAAGGAAATTATGGGGCCAAAGAGGAAAGTGATCGATGATGTAGAGTGTGCCTCAGGAGAGTCACATGGAGAGAAAACATTCTCTCAGGCTTTCACAGAGAGCACATAGGCCAAGCAATGGCCATGACTCATCCACATGGCTGACACTGACAAAGGTTCTACAATCTGAGGTACAGGATCTCAGATGCCTGAGGTACAGGCATAAATCCTGAGGGGATTTCATTGACCTTATCAGACCCAAAAGCTACAACTCTTGTTGCATAGGTCTTGCTTTATCTTGGTCTTAACCATCCAGCAGAAAAGTATAAAAATGAAATATAAGAAGTAAAGCCATGCTGTTATGTTGAGCTGTAGGGGACTCAATTCAACAATTTCTGACATCACCAGTCAAGCGGAAGACCCAATACTATTATGGACTACTAGACTCTTTTAGAATATTTTGCTGAGTTAACACACCTATAATATTCAAATAACAGAACTAAACAAAAAAAGGGGATACAGATGAATGTCCATTTTGTATCTGTGTATTCAGAATGGTTAGAATAGATATATAGTTACATTCTCTTAATAAATAGAGGGATTTGTTCTAATAGTGTTTGTAAATAGGTTATCATGTCTGCATCTTGTACAGCAATTAACCACTAGGAAGAATGTATGCAATGTGTTAATTATTGAAACTGTCCTACCAATTTGGTTTGAAACTGTCTCATTGCTATTTCTCAATAAAATTTTGGGGGAAAAATAAAAAAAATAAAAGCCTCCAAACAATCAAACAATGACCTATGGATCCTGAGGAGTGAACAACAGCAATAAGATCATCCAGGGTGACGTTCTATGTTATGGGCTTTGCCTGCCAGGGCCACTGCAGATTTGGGAGTGTGTAGCCCAGGCAGTCTAAGACCCCAAAGAAGCAACCCATCTTTCCAGCTAAAGGAATCAGGGAAATAGCCTGGGTGTGATGGCGCCTGCCTGTAACCCCAGCACTTGGGAGGCTGAGGTAGGAGGATTGTTGCAAGTTCAAGACCCTGCTGGGCTACAAAGTGAGCTGAAGGCCAGCCTGAACTGCACAGTGAGACCCTGTCTCAAAAAAGAATCAGGGAAAGAAGCTTGGATGTCCTGCAAAGAAGGCAGAGAAATCCTTCATTTAGGGTGTATATTTGCAACAAGTCTCCAGCTAATCTTGAGTCATATACATATATATCATGGGACAAACTCAAAGAAGCACACAGCAGAAGCTCACGGGATTGAACAGAGATGTCACTGAAAGTGAGACAGAGCCTACAGTTGGGTTATAACCTCAGTAACAACTCATAGGAATTTAACAACTCAAAAAAAAAAAAAGCATAAATGTTCTTTAGAGGAATATAGCAGGACCCAGAATCTACACATCAAATATGATGTCAAGGAAACAATCCGAAATGGTCAGGGAAATCGGACTGATTATCAAAAGAAAAGTTAAGTGAAAGATACTGCGCTTGAGCGGTGCATACTAGCACCTGCAGATACTAGAATTAGTAGGCAAAGACATTAACCCTGTTTATCTACCATTTCAATGAAGCAAGGAAAATGAGGTGGAAATTTTCATTAAGAAAAGACCTAGGGGGCTGGCGAGATAGCTCAGCAGAGGCAAGTGTAGGGACTGCGGTTCGATCCCCGGCACTACATGCCTTGCCAGCGTGGCCCTCAGGGTGGGCGGGCTGAGCTGGCAACCAAAAAAAGAAAAAAAAAAAAAAAAAAAAAAAAAAAAAAAAAAAAAAAGAAAAGAAAAGAAAAAGAAAGAAAACACCTAGTTGGGGATATAGCTCAGTGGCATAAGCACCTACCTGGCAAGTACAAGGTCCCAAGTTCCATCCCCAGTAAAAAAAAAAAAAAGTATTAGAAAAAATTTCAATACATGGTCTCACTAATAGAGATGATGGAGAGAACTGAATGTGAAGATAGACCAATAGAATTTCTTCTGCAGGAAAGAGACTAAAAACTTAAGAAAAGTATCAGTATTCCAAAGGTCTATATAAAAAGAGCCAAGAACTAGATAAAGAGAATCACAGAGGATGAAGCACCAGAAATACTTTAAGAAATAATGGAGAAAACTCCCCAAATTTGGTGAGAGAAGTGAATGTCCAGGTCACAGAGGCTCAGGCAGGGGCTGAGTTCCAAGAAAGACAGAGTGAGCAGGTTATGCCACTCTGTCCAGTGAATGCAGTTAAACCTTTCTGTTCCTTAGTTTGGAAAGCAACGGCTTACCTTGAGGTTCTTTCTATCTGCACTTGGTATGGACTTGTAAATTTCAGACTACATTTGAATCCCTACAAGGTGAAATGCAAGGAAAAAAAAAGGAACTCATAGCCTTTTGAGTAGTACCTGGAAACCATGGTGGTGGGGATCTTCCCTTTCATTTTTATTTGCTGCATTTTTCTCCCCCTATGGCCCCAGGAAATCCTACTACTTCACATCTGCAGGTAGGCAGTGAGGTGGGCACTTCAAACTCTAGAAAAAGAGGATCCTTCTCTGTAGCCAAGGGAACTGTGTGGTTCAAGACTGCAGGTTGATTTCCATTCTTTTTGTCTTCTCTCTGTTCTCTTGCCATTGGCTGTAGATGAAGAGACATCTGCAGTAAATTTATAACAACATTGAGAAATTAAAGCCCTAATTTTCATATTGAAGCCCGTAAAATGGGTCCCCCAGGGATGTGGAAACTGTCAGGGAGGCTGTGGTAAGGAGGGCCCAGAAGAGAGATCTTAGGGTGGTGTGTGAATGTCTAAGCTCAACATCAAGGTGCGCATGTGCAGAAATGACCTCAAACACCGCACTGACGATAGCATGAGTAGAACTAAGAGATAAAACCCACTACCATCTTGGGGCAAATCTGGACAGCAAGGAAAGGATTTAGAACTGAAACTGACATACGTCCCACACAAGGTAGCTTGGAGCTTGGGGCCAGAACCCAACCAAAAAAGCGTTCAAATCATTCTTCTCTATGGGATTTAAGACAAGCCTAATAAAATGTTCAAAATGTCTAGGATCTGAGCTACACTTAGTTGGAAAACACATAAAGAACTAGAAATGTGGCAATGCCCAAGAGAAGCAATACAAATTGGAAAGTTTACTGCATAACGTAGAAGTAGAATGTAGAGCTAAGAAGAAAATATCAGTGCACAGGGAGACAGATCAGCAGGAACCATTCAATTTGAAGGACAGAGAAAATCGTACACATATACAGATTCTAGGATCTTAGTACACCTGAAACAAGACTAACCCAAGATTAACTGCCCAGATACATCATAATCAAAGTGCTAAAGATGAAAAAAAAAAAAAGTCCTGAGAGGAGCTAAAGGAAAATGACCTAACTTTAGATCTACAGATCTATAACTATAGATCCCTCACCAGAGTCCCTGGAGGTCAGCAGGAACTGGAAGAGCGCTTGCCATGGTGGATTCCCACAGCCCCACCTCCAGCAGATGTGCCCTCCAGGGGCACAGCGTCCAGCAGGAGAGGCTCAGAGAACTGCCGCCAGCTGGCCAAGTCTACGAGTGATGCTACAGGAAATCCCCCCAGCTAGACTGCAGAGGAGGCTTGTCTTAGTTACTCTTCTGTTGTTGCTGGGACAAATACTCGACACTCAAAATGAAGGAAGGAAATGTTTATTTAGCTCACAGTTACTGGAGGTTTCAGTCCATACTCAGCTGGGTCCAACGCAGAGCAGCACAGAGCAAAAAGCAACCTTTCATGGTGGTGGCAAAGAGCAAGAGCACCAGGGAGGGGTAGCAGCAGCTCAAGCAGCTGGCTTCTCTTCCCACCTTACAT
>NW_004524594.1:18122305-18295334 GCF_000260255.1 Octodon degus | reverse complement strand
GGAGGGGTAGCAGCAGCTCAAGCAGCTGGCTTCTCTTCCCACCTTACATTGTAATGCAAATTACCTGCCCCAGGGCAGGTGCAGCATCCACACCCACAGTAATCAATTACAAACTCCAGAAGCTGCCCCAAGACTGCATGAGGCTTTGGGGGGGGGGGGGGGACACCTATACATAAACCATAACAAGGCTATAGGGAGACTTTAAAAATGAAGAGTAGGCCCCCTCCTGTCCCTCTCTTGGACAGGAGCTTTATTTCTCCTAATAAATACATTCTGCTCATAAAAAGAGAGTAAAGGAAATGCACACTAAATATCTATGTAACTGACCGCTCTTTACCAGCTCTTGCGCACTTTAAAATATTGATGCTGATTGATCCAATGTGTGCCAATAGCGTTCAATATAACAAATTTAATACATTTGGCAGCTACCAACATAAAGGGAAGAGAGTGAAGCAAAGGAAAGGTCTGCATGGTGGAGAAATTTTCACATTCCATGGGTGGTAGAGTTTTAATTTTAAGTAAACTGAAAGGTTTCGATTGTGCATGGAAATCTCTGAGCAACCATTAAGTAAACCCATATGAACAGAACAGAAGCCCCAAGAGGTAAATTAAAATGGAAAAGAAACATATTCAAATAATCCAGAAATGATCAGGAATAAAAAAAAAGAGCACAAAGGGGGAGATCAAATAAAGAGATTAAATAGGAAGCACAAACGGAAATGCAGGAATGATTACATTGAGTTTAAATGGCCTAGAGATAGCAAATGAAAGAGATGATCAGAACGGACTTTTTAAAAACTGCCCAATGATATGGAATCTACGAGGGATCTGATTTGTACATAATGACACAGGGCCATTAGAAGCAAAAATAAAGAAAAGGATAAACACTAATAGAACTCTACAGTAGCTAGATGAATATTGGACAGAATAGCCCAAGTACAGGAAGACAGATTCTCTAAGAAGACATATGGTCCTAAATGAGCATTGTCTTAGTCATTTTCTTGTCACTGGGACAAGATATTCAACAGTCACAACTTAAAGGAGCAGAGGTTTTTCTGGGCCCAAGGCTGAAAGTGTATGGGGTAAAGGTCTGGCGGAGGACAGGCGTCCACTCATGGCGGCCAGGGAGCGGAGAGAGAAGGAAGATGCCTTGGACAGGAATACACCTTTTTAGTGTATAAGTTACGTTTTCCATTGCTGAGACAAAATGCCCAGCAGCCAAGGTTAAAGGAGAAAAGGGTTCTTCAGCTTACAGTCTGTAGAGGTCCCAGTCCCTAATGGGCTCCAAGACAGGCTGGCTCGGCAGAAGGGCATCACCCATCACGTGACAAGCAGGGCGGGAAGAGGACAGCAAGAAGCAAGGGACAGCAGAAGCAACAGGAGCAGCAAGCCTTCTTTCTGTCTCTTATCTTCTACCCAGTAGCATCCACACCCAGGGTGGGGCACCCTAGAACCCAGCATTCCACCCTTAATTCCAGCATCAGACATCCTGGGTCCAGCCACCTCCCAAAAGCCCCCTGTGAGGTGTTGCGGGGACACCTGTATATGAGCCATAACTCCAAGCCCCACGTCCAGTGGCCCACCGCCAGCCAGGTCCCACCTGCTAACAACACATTCAGCAGCTTCATAATCCAATCCCATTCCACGCACATGCGAATTCAGGGGAAATTTTAAATCTAAACTATAACAGGTACACATCCAATCTTAGAACTCCAAAGCACGTGAAACAAAGCCTGATGGAACTGAAAGGGGGAAAAAAAATGGAAACATTCCCAGACTCATTGGAAAACTTTAATATTCTTCCACTGTGATTGACAGATTAGTAGTAGAGAACAAGTCAACAGGGCGATACACATTTTTGAAAAATATCATCCGAAGGATGTAATTGACATCTCAGAACACTCTAGTCAACAACAGCAGAATACATACTTTTTTCAAAATAGGCCATATCCTGACTCATAAAACTAGAAAGACAGCAAAACAATTTTCCATGGAGTAAAATAAGGCATGAGGACAGAAATCAATGAGCTAAAAATGAAGAAGAAAGACGAGAGAAGAATCCAGGGAACCAAAAGCTGGTTCTCTGGAAAGGTCAACAAAATGGATAACATTTTTTAAATTAATTAATTAATTAATTAATTTTGTATTTAGTACAGGATCTACAGGGTCTCACTATGTAGATTTGACTTATAGTAATCCGCCCGTGTTCAGCCTCCCAAGAGCTGGGATTACAGGTGTGCACACGCTGGGGATCAAACCCAGCTGCTGCTGCATCTGCCTAAGCAGGTACTGTAATCCACTGAGCTAGTTCGCCAGGCCCCTGGATAACATTTTAGTTTTTATTTTTATTTTTCTTGTGTGTTTTAGAACAGGGCCTACAGGGTCTCACTACGAGATTGAACCCATAGTGATGCTCCTGTTTTACAGCCTCCCAAGTGCTGGGATTCAGGCCTGCACCACCATACCCGGTCTCAATCACTGTCTCAGCGTGCTCCAGGGGCGGGGCCTGCACGGCAGGTCCAGGGATGAACTCCTGGCCCCTGCCTCTGCCTAACATTTTAGATTGATAAGCAAAAGAACATACAAATGACCCATATGAGGAATGAAAGGTGCCAGCTCTAATAACAGGATTTTAAAACATAAGAAGGTAGGAACGACTCTGCTCAGGTAAGTTTGGCAATTGAGGGAAAGTGGACTCATTCTTTGAAAGCTGCAAAGAAGTCACCCAGAAAGAACTAGATGATACAAACTGTCTTACACGCAGCAAAGCTACTGAAATCCAAAAAAAGGGCATCTTTAGGTTCTCGTAGTTTCAGTGGGAATTTTACCAGTCGTTTTAAGAACTCACAGGGGTCTACATAATTTCTTTCAGCCATATTTCCTAGAGGGACGCTTTCCAAATCCTTGCAGGGGCCAGCACTATCCTGATGTCAGAACCAGACAAAAGTCAGCATGGGAAAATAACAGGGCGATATGGCCCGTGAAAGGACATGAGGGTCTTTAACAACAAACTAGGACATTAAGCCCAGCAATACAGCAAAGGATGCTCTGCCGCGGTCAATTGCATCTTGTGTGAGGAACGGACAGTTGGTTCAATGTAGATGCCTCTGGATGTAACAATGGAGCATTTTTATGTCCTGATAAACCTGTTGCTAGTGCAAAACATTCTAAGTGGAAAATCCACTGACTCTGCTTGGCCCGGCGGAGTCCTAGCCAGCCACACTGTACACTAGAGTGTTGTCCATTTCTCCATGTGACTGCTCTGTTGACAATGCTATGGCTTGCTGTTGTGGCAGCTGCTGCTCGGTGCTGCAAGAGAGCACCTTAGGTACCGCAGCACACTAGCCCCGAAGATCAAATGCCAAATTCCAAGCATGTTTCCTACGGAAAGTGTTCCACTCTCACCCCACCCATAAAGCCAAAAGCCTAAAGTTAAGGACCACGTATATTTGAAAATCCAGTTGACATAAAAGACCAAACAAACTAAAGAAGAACACATAATCCTGAAGTCAGATACAGAAGCAGTGCCTGAGAAAAGGCGCAGTAGGGACAGGGTTGTGCCTGGAGACCTTTCCCCACTCCAGGGAGATCAGGCAGAGCCAACCCTTGAGCCCAGACCCTCAAGGCTATACTTTGGTCCTGAGCTTGGGAAGCATCAGGCAGAAGAGCATGCAGGGAGGGACTTTTGGTCTCCAAGGTCTCTACAGCTGCCTCAGTATCAGCTAGATCCGTGACGGCCAGTGGAGGGGCCTCCAAGGTGGATGAGGGAGGATGAAGGTGAGAAGCCCGGCATCTGGGCTATGCTGGTCACCCAGAGACCCGGCATGTCAGCAAGGGGGGCAGGTGAGTGCTGCTCCCAGAACTTGGAGCTAACACAGCCCAGGCATGGGGACACTTGGGCGCCTGCAGGGCCCTGAGAGGCACACAGTGGCTTCAGGAACAATTACGGGGCTGAAATAAACATGTGAGAATCGGCAGTAATAATTAATGATTGCAAAATACTTGGAGGACAATTGGCCCTTCTCATCCAGCTTCCTCACCCACGAATTTAATCAACCACAAGGGAACGTACAGGAAAATATTTGCCTGTGTGCCCCTAATAATGCAGACTTTTCATAGTGTAATTATTCTTCCAACAACACAGTGTAATAGGTTTTTATACAGCATTTACACTGTATTAGGTACTGTATGTAATCTAGGGATGACTGAAAATGTATGTGAAGCTGTACGTAGGGTCAAGGCAAATACTACCCCATTCCATATACAGGGTCTCCATAATCATTTTATTTTAGTTTTATTTGGTACAAGGTCTTGCTATACAGTTCAGACTCAGTGATCCTCCTGTCTCAGCCTCCCCAACACTGGGATATCAGGTGTGCACCATCATACCTGGTTTGGGGGCCAGCACGGTGAGGGCGAGTGGGGCATGTGGTACTAGGAATTGGACTGGGGTCCTTGCACTTGCCAGGCAGGTGCTTAGACTGCTGAGCTGTCTCCCCAGCCCCATATACAGGGGCTTGAGTGGTGGACTTTTTATGTGGATACTGAGGGGTGACTGTACTTTAAAAATTCTGTACATCCCCTCTCTGGGTATAAACCCTTTCTCTAATCATTTGAGCTGAGGACCAAACTCTGTTCTATATATAAACAGAGCTTAATGATCACAATTAATAACAGTGTGTGGGCACAGTAATGATGTCACCCACTTGCACCACAAGAGGGTTCCCCCTGGAATACAGCTACTCTGAACATGTGAACGGGGAAAGTACTGTCCCCTGCTTTATATGGAGGAAGCTGAGGCAGCAAAAGGACAATGTGGATGTCTCTGTGTGACATCATGCAGCCAGCGGGGCTAAGCCTGGGCTCCGAGCATTAGCTCAGGGATCCAGCTCCACGACTCTAGGCTGCCATGGGCAGCCAAGCTAGCAGAAGGGTGGCCTGGCTGTGACAGGGACAGGGCAGGGCCATGGAAACACCAACTCTGTATCAGCGGCAGTCACAATAAAGGGAAAATCCATAGGCAGGCTGCCCCCTGCAGGTGCCTGTCCTTCCACAGTTTCCTTTAGGGCAGGGTCCCTTCCTTCCCAATGTCCCTCTTTGCACAGCACAACTGTCCATCGTCCTGTCTCCCCATACTCTGAGTCCCAAGGTAAAGGTAGAGGCTTCCTAATTCTTGTCCCTAGCCTGGCCTAGGCCAGCGGAGGAGGCAGTGAGGGGTTGGGTCCCCTTGACAGAGCCAAGAGCGTTTCTACTGTGAATATGAGACTTTTCCGGACATCTTCCCTGCTAGGCTCCCAGGTAGAGGGACTCTGCCTCCTGTTCAGGGATCCCCAGAAATCAGGATTTGGCCAGTAGCGCCTCTCTAAGCTTCTGCACCCAGTGACTGCCATCTAGTGGTCAAAATGGGGACACGCAGCAGGGCACTGGCTTCAGCGTAGGATCTGTATAGGACACTTAGGAGCAATGAATCCGCCTTGATAGGAGGCTCGCCCAGGGAAGGCGACTGCAGACAGGCAGCTTCTGCACAGCACTCTGGTTCTTGGAAAAAGAAAGCTGACTTCAGGGTTTCCAATGGCTTGCTGGATTCTGAATTACAGACCGGCCCACTCTGTGCCTGTGTGGGAAAGCCAGGCGCTGACTCAGACTCATAGGGCTTATGGTCCTTGGGGACATCCTCGGGTCAGGGACTATGTAATTTTGGAGAAGTTGTCTAAGCTCCCTGGGCTTTCCTGTCCTCACTGGTCGTAGTGGAGAGAAAGCCTCGTGTTCAGATGTCACAGTTTAGACATGTCATGTCCCCCAAAGGCTAGTGTATTGAAGGACTGGTCCTCAGGGCAGCAGTACGCAGAGGTGGGGCTTCGGGGGGCTCCTTAATGGATTATTCCATTGGTGGGCTCATGGCCAATGCCATTAGTGGGGTGGTGTGTGGAACTTTAGGAGGCAGGGCCTGAGTAGAGGAAGCAGGTCACTGGAAGGGTTCCCTGGAAGGGCCGTGCTCATCCCTACATCCTGCACCTGCCTGCCAGAGGAAGGCAGCTGTTCTCCTCCACGCCCTTCTGCCAAACCACTTCTGTCTCACCTCAGGCCTAAAATAATGGAGCCAGGCAGCCCTGGGTCGAATCCTCTGCAACCTCAAGCCAGATTAAAATTCTTCTCCAAGCTGTTTCCCCCAGGCATTTCATGACAGTGACAAAAAACTGGCTAATGCATTAGAATTGTGGGTAACCTCTGCAGCCTGGCAGGAAGCAAGAACACCATGTGCCCTTAGCTTACCCAGGGAGCAAGGCAAAGAATCTTCCTGCCCTCAGCCTGGACATCTTTTTTTTTTCTTTTTTGTATTTAGGACAGGGTGTACAGGGTCTCACTATGTAGATCGGACTCATAGTGATTCTCCTATTTATAGCCTCCCAAGTGCTGTGATTACAGATGCACACCACCATGCCCAGTCTCAGTCTCATCTCAGCATGTCCTGGGGGCGAGGCCGGCACGGCAGTCGTGGGGGTTAAACTCCTTGCCCCTGAGTCTAAGCAAATGCTTTAATTCACTGAGCTATTTGGTGGGCCCTTTAGCCTGGACATCTTTTTTCTTAACTCAGGTCATAGAAAAGTATCCTCAGTTTTAAGAGACTACTTGGTAAGACAGATGAAGACACAAAGAACATTATCAATTGGTTTGTACACATGTGCTGAGCCCCACTGGGCTGGGCACTGGGCTATGGCCCAGGATGGAGCAAAACTTGAAGAGAAGCCTGGGCCCAGGGACAGTGGAGCCCGCCTTGCGGCCTGCACAAGCATGCATTGGATCACTGTCAACCTTCCTGAGATCAGGCAAAGTCCCCTGGTCCTTGCTCACCTCCCTCCAACTTGTCTCTGTCCCTCCATGTCCTCTGTGGGGTCTGGGCAGGCCCGCGGGACCAGCAAGGCAGGATGTGGACTTTTGCTATGCTCTAACATAGAGGAGAACATCCTGCGAATGAGTGGGTGACAGAAGAGGGGCAAGGGGCAAGCTGCACCCTTTATATGACCCTGTCCTGTGGGGATGGCTCCAGCCCACTTGCTGTATGCTTCTGGCCTGACTGTCCCCGAAGTCCCTTCCCGGCGCCATGGAGTGGGGCTCACTCTCAGACCACGCACACCATGAGCTCACGCTTACGTGGCCTTATAGCCTCTCTCACAGGTGAATGGGGCAAGCCAGGGAAGGCGCAGGAAACACACTGCACAGGCCCGGGCCCCTGGGGCAGGCTCTGATCCTGCGGGAAGGCCCAGGGCCTCACAAACAGCACTGAGGATTTCCATCCCGTGGGGCATTAGAGACAGGCGAGAAAGAGCTCCACGTGGGGCCTGAGGCTGGCGAGAACTAGTGCTTAGTAACACATGCCCTTCTGACTTTCAGTCCGGCGCAGGCTCCTTCACCCGGCAAGGGCTCGCTGGCCCTGCAGGATGGAAGCGGGGATGGGCTGCACAGTGGGGCAGGGGTGAACCCGAGGTGCCAATCTCAGCTTTGCCACTTGGAAGCTGTGTGGCTCGGAGCAAGTTGCCTGCTCTGCCTTGCTTCAGTTTCTTTGCCTGTAAAATGGGAATAAAAGCTACATGGACCCATGCAGTAAGGAGTGAGTGTGGGCCTGAGGCTGCTGTCTCCGGGAAGGACTGCTTCCGGGTTGCTATCCTAGCTCCCAGCCTGGAGCTAACAGATTCCTTCCGGACAGACCACAGCTCCCCGCAGGCTGCGGTGCAAGCACACTGTGGACGGAGTCGTGTCTTCCCCAGTTAAATGCAGATGCCCTGACCTCCAAAGGGAGGGTACTTAGAGGACTGGGGAGGTCACGAGGTTGGGGCGTTCACATCTTTAGGAAAAACTTCACTGAGAGCTTCCCTACCTGTCCACCAGGTGGGAACACAGCAAGAAGTGGCCGTCCACCAGGGAGAGCGCTCTCCCCAGGCCCCAGCAGCCTGGCCCCACAGCACTCACGGGAAACCTCCTGGCTCCAGAGCTGTGAGCAGTACACTTGTGGGGCCGGGCCTCCGCAGCACTTTGTCACAGTAGCTGGGCTGACCCTTGCCACCTTGCCTCAGACCCACAGGACATGGAGCCACATCCGCTGGGGAAGATGACAGAGGCTGATGGTGTCCCCTGGGAGGCAGAGGCCCCAGCACAGCTCCAAGTTCCTAGGGCGGGGGCACATTTTGAGAGCCAGGGGCTGCTTCCTGCTATGTCTGCTAGCCTGGCCCAGCCAGCCAACCCCATCAGAACGAGAGGTCCTCCAAGGCCTCCCAGGGGGAGTCTGGGAACCCTGCCCCCCACCTGCTCTCTCTCCCCTGTCTGCCAAGACCTAGCTTGTAAAATTTTCATCTGCACTGCTGACAGCACAGAGCCAACTCCAGCAAAGTCAGACTGAAGCCAACTCGGGGAGTCACAAGAGTGGCGGTTTTACAAACGTGGCCTGAAACTGGATTATTTTTAAGCTGCAGGAGAAGTGGGGCTGTGTTAATCACTGTCACCCGGCTAGGAGGCGGGATTCTCCCAGGACGGTTCCTGTCAGATTGTCGATAATGGCATCTAAGGCCTGGGAGAAGTGCCAAGAGGGAGGTGCCATGGTGGAGGGAGGCCTTTTAGAATCCAGGCTGGTGCCCATGGGTGCAGGGCTGTGGGCTCCTGGGGTTGGGCTCCATGCAGGCTCAGGAGGCAAGGGGCGGCAAGGTGGGCGGGGCCTAAGGACCACAGCAGGGACTGGCCTGCCCTGCCCCGCTGAAAACCAGCATGGGGTCTCAGGATCCTGGAGACACAGCAGCGTCCTCCTCTGTAGCTGCCACCTGGGTGGCCTGCGGCTCTGTGTCCCTCGAGGCAAATGTCCTCAGGTTTTCTCAAGCGAGCCATGTTCGAGTGGAGAGAAGGAGGAGGTGGGGGACGGGTTTAGTCCATTTTCTGTTGCTCCAGCTCCACATTGAGGCCCCAGGGAATTTATAAATAGAGGCCAATGTGGCTCCTGGCTCCAGAGGGGGGTACATCTGGGAGCCTAATGTGAGGCTCTGCTCCGGGGGCCTCATGCTGTGCTGTCATATAGTCAAGGAGTCCCTTGGAGACAGTGTTCAAGGTGCCAGCCCAAGCCTTTCTTCTTCCTCTTATCAAGACACTGAAGCCATTGTGGGGGCCACTCTGGGGAGCTCATCTAACCCGCCTTACCCCCCAAAGACCCTTCCTCTGAAAACCACACTCACATGACATGAGGGTGCAAATTCTAAGACACGGACTTCTGGGAGACACATTCAAACCGCAGCAAATTGCATCCTCCTGAGAGATGTCCACACCCTGACCCTGGGGACCTGGGGCTGTGGCCAGATGTGATTCAGGTCATGAGGCTGTAAGCCTGTGACCCAAATGTGACTGGTGTCCTTGTTGGAAGAGAAACTGAGGCACACTGCAAAGTGTAGAGACACAGGGCAGAGAGGGAAGACAGCCACGTGAGGATGGTGGCAGGAGGGGTGCAGCCACTTCCAAAAGCCATCAACCTGTGAGCTTTTGGGAATATTCACACTGCAGCAGTGAAGAGGCCACCTGGCCCTCCCCAGTGGCCACCTGAACTGAGTGGCCTGCTTTTGCCCTGGAGGAGGAGGTGACAGCATGAACAGGTGGTGGCCTTATTTGAGAGTTGAGAACAGGGGCAGGTGACATGGTGTCTTTCCAAAGTCATGGCTGGTGGCCAGGCCAGGTCACAGCAGCATGTCACCAGGAGCCCCAACCTACTGTACCCACCTGGTCCCAGCAAGACAGCCACCCTGCTTCTGCTCCCCAACCCCCTCCGCTAAGGTGCCACCTACCCTGTGGGCTGTGGTATCCAGCCCTGCCTCTGCCACACCCTGGTGTCACACACCAAGTGACCGGGAACAAGTCACTTAACCCCTTGGAGCTTCAGTTCCTTTCTGTGGGAAACAGAAAACCAGGGTAGGCCCAAGTTCCAAACGCTAATTCCCAGGGGAAATCTCTTGACCAGTACCTACTGTGTGTGCAATCACGCCCGTAACACCCCTTGAAGCAGGGCTGTGTGATGGGAACTACTGTTCATGTGGTATAGCAGGGGAAACTGAGGCACATAGGGGAGGTGGGGAGCAGATCCAGGTGCTTGGAAGTGCCCCAGGTGCCTGGTGAGATGCCTTGTGGAATGCTAGGTGCCCACTCTGGCATGGTCAGCAGGAGCTGCATATTCTCACGGCTCCTGTCCCCACACACTGCCCGTGGCCTTGTCCAGGCCACCAGCTGCACTCAGCTACACAGAGCGAGGGCCCATTTGCTTTTGGGCCAGCAGTTTCCACAGGCAGCAGATGATGTGGGTGGCACTCCACGCCTGGCTTGGGCCTGCTGGGCCACCTGTGAACACGTGAGACAGGGATGTGGTTGGCCACACATAGAGTGCTGGGCAGGACTGTGTTTACACCAGGGTCACAGCTGGGATAGTAGAAGCCGGGCAGGCCAGGGCACCCAAGTCACCCCTGGGGTCCTGGGGAACTCCAGGCTCCAGCCACATTCTCAAGGGCTGTGGCTGAGCAGCTCCCACGCTACCGAACTGCTCCTTAACAGGGCAGAAGGCCCCAGAGCTCCCGCACCATGAATGGTGTCACCACATTAAACTGCATGCAGTAATCAAGAGCTTTGGACTTTCGCAGCACATTTTGCCACCCTCTAGCCAACCCCAGGGTTACCGTCATCTAATGCCCCACTCATCCAGTCACCTCATCCAGCCACTTTCCTGTTCATCTTCCCATGTATCTGTCACCATGCATCTTTTGGTTCATTTGTCCACTTTCCTGTCCATCTTTCCATCTGGCACCCCAACCTTCCTGTTACCACCTGCCTAGCTACCAGTGCATCCTCCCATCTACCCACCCACCACCCACTTTCCTGTCTACCCCCACTTCCTATTTGTCCACCAGTCTACCCAGCCTTAGTGCGCTTCCTCCCTATCTTCTTTACCCATCCAGTGGTCCCCTTGCCTGTTGGTACCAGTACTGCGCTGGGCAGGTTTTGAGGATGGAGAAAGTGAGCTACCTAGGGTTCCTCTCCTGGCAGAGTATCAGGCCCTCACAAGAATGGACTGGTATATGAAAAGAAGAGCCACTGAAGGACGGAGGCCCCACAAGGACAAACCTATAATGGCACCATCCAGATCGAGAAGGGAGCGGTCAAGGTACAAAGTGGAAGGCAGAGGAGCAAGGGTAGAAATGAAGTAGAGGCTGGGCCTGCTCCAAGTAGACTTCCTACTTTCTGCAAATATCCTGGGCTGCAGTGCAGCCCTTGTGCCTCGAGTGGCCCCGGCCTTCCCCAGGATGGGCCTGTTATCCAGTCTGGTCAAGGGCTCCACTCACTCCCCTACCAGGATGATCAGGTCAGGGATAGGGGCATGATTCAAAGCACTCAGTCCTAAAGGGCCAGCCAGATAGCTCAGAGGACTAAACTGCCTGCTTAGGCAGAGCACAGGGACCGGGGTTCGATCCCTGGCACCACACACCGTGCTGGCTCCACCCCCGGGGCATGCTGAGACTGTGATTGAGACTGGGTGTGGTGACGCATGCCTGTAATCCCAGAGTTTAGGAGGCTGCAATCAGGAGGATCACTATGAATCTGATCTGTGTAGTGAGACCCTGTACTAAATGCATTAAAAAAAAAAAAAAAAAAGCACCGAGTCCCAAACCTTCTCTTACAACACAAGGAGCAGTGCTTGGTTCCTATACAATGGCTGGAATATAATCACCTGCCTGTGTTGCTGTTGGCTACCTCCATGCCCTGAGAATGGAGTTCACGCAGAGAAGAGGTGGAAAGCGCTTCCCAAGGCCCTCTGGGCAATGGGATTCAGCCGGGCCTGAAGCTATCACTGGCATCTGCCGGGTTAGGCTTGGCTTTGTCATTTGTAACTAAGAGGCCTCACTGATACAGAGGGCCCAGGCTCTGCCCTGGCCAGAGGTCCAGGACTCTTGAGGAGCTACTCGAGCTCGAGACCTGGCGCCAACACCTCGGCCGCCGGCGCACCTGACGCAGCCCTAAGCAGCGCTCTCTCAGCAGGGGCAGGTCCCTTCCTCCGCAGCCTGTGGCTTGCCATGTGTGACTGCCTTGTGTGACCGCAGTGGGGTTTCCCTCACTCCATGCATCACACCCTTTATGGAGCAGCTTCACTTCACCCCAACATCTCCAGCTGCTCTGAAAAGCAGAGAGAAGTCTGGAGAGAAGTCCGGACAGAGGAGGCAGTCGGGAATCAGAAAGGACGCTATTCCACAGGACACACTGCGGCACAGGTCGCCACCTGCCACACCACCATCTCTTTTCCAGGAAGTTTCCAACAATGGGGTACCTGGGATGGAAACCACCGCTCTGAGCCTCTACTGAGATTATGCCATAGCCAATAACCCACCTGGTAGCTCAGGGCATGTCCAGTTACTAGAATGTGGGTGGATATGACAGCTGGCATCTTAGCAGCCATTCTGAACCATGAGGCAGTCTATGAAGGATGCCAGACCAGCAAGAAACAACAAGTCTAGGTCCCCATCGGTTTAATGCCTCGAACCAGCTCGGGACTTCTTCATCTGCCTCCTTTAATACAAGAGAAAAATAAAGTCTATCTCACGTAAGTTAGTGCTTTCCTCTTATGTGCTGCTGAAATGAATCTGAGCTGGCAGGGCACCACGGCAGGACGTGCCTTGGGTATTCCAGCTGAGGAGGAGGAAGATGCAGAAACCAGCTTTATCAAGATAGGAGCATCTAGATTTTTTTACAGTAATTTGAAAGCCTTTCTTTGACTGCCACAGCACCCGTTCCCTCAAACACCCCCAGGCCCTGGTTTCAGTCACAAAAATAGTTTCCACTCCTAAGCAACCATGTCGAGGGCTTGATCAAACACCAGGACTGGCACCTGGGAGCAGATGCCCGTCGGAGCGGAGCGCGGGCTGAGGTGCCGCGCCGCACCCACTGCTGGGGAGGGATCACCCTGCACTAGGCAGGAGCTACCTGTCGCTTTTCTTCTGTTTCATAACAACTCCATTTTGTCACTCTAATTTTAGTGGCAATGTTTTTGTTCCAATCAGTGATCATTTTGGAAAAGTGGGCTGCTGGAGGAGTTTTTGGCATACAGAATGACAAGCAGTTAAACGGCAGAAAGACGGGGGATGGCTAACCACGCCAAACTTGCACTGTTTCAGGCTGGTTAGTGCGCCCCAGAAAATGACAAGCTCCCCTAAGATGCAGTGTGACTTTTGGGGCTCCCATGGGCCAGAGTCTGCAGTGGGCCCACCATGACCAGGCATGAACCCAGGAAGGTATCACGCAGCATCCTCCAAGTCAGAGGAGAGCACAGGGCCACAAGCAGAGGACAGGGACGCAACAGGCTCAGCGCAGGAGGACGTGCCCTTGGGTGTTAATGCTGTCTGCAGAAGAGATGCTGAGAAACCATGTCCTCTGCCTTCTGGCCGGGGCTCCCCCAGGCCTGACTCCAGGAGCGCTGGCCACAGAAAGCACACTCTTGGAGATCAAGATTTATAATGGGGAAAGCCCAAAAGTTTCTCAAAAAGTTAAACACGGACATTTTCCTCCCAGGTGGGCGCATCACAGAGGCACTGCCACAACAGCCAGACAGAGGAGGTGGCCTGTGTACTGATTGGCAGCAGAACTGACAGGCATGATGTGGCCCAGCCACGTGGCAGAGTGTCACGGAAGATGTAGGTGCTAGGCTTGCTCATGCACATGTGCAGAAGAGGGCCTCATGGCAGCATCGAAGGGGAATGAGGACGTGTCCTGTGGATCCGAGTCCTCTCTATGCCTGTCCGGAAGTCAGGGCCACGTTGAGTGGATGGACTGAATGTGGACTTTGCACGGGACCTTGGCCCAGTGGTGTGGAGCCACAACCACGTAGGTGACACCCACCATTATATGAGAGGCAGACAAGGACAGATGGACCCAAAAAAATCACAGGGCTGCAGAAGCTCCCTGGCACAGAGGGGTCAGGGTGGACCAGGGACAAGGGTGGACCTGGGCAAGGAGCCAGGGTAGGGGCATGCTCATCTGGGGATAGTGTGTGGGGTGAGGCTTTGAAGCCAGGATGCAGGGAGAGGGTGCAGGAGAGGCTGGAGGCAGCCCAGGGATGAAGCCTGCTCCAGCAGACACAGGGTGGGCCTGCAGGAGGGGTCACTTCTCCAGGCTCTGGGGTCCCAGGAATCTGTGCCTCAGGTGGCAGCCTGCACTCCTGGATGATTTCTTGGGGGGCAGGTTAGCTGGCAGGCCTCACCTGTCAGCAGAAACACAGCTGAGGGAGCCACAGGGAGTGGAGAGCTCAGAGACAGAGAGAGGAGCGGGAAGTGGTGGCTGCAGGTGGGGGTACTGAGATCCCAGCTGCCCATGGATTTCTTTGATTTTCATCCCATGCACATTTAGCAGGGTACTGCAAGGTGCTGGACATGGTCCTTGCTTTCCCTGGTCCCCTCCCAGTGGTCCCGGCAGAGGGATGAACAGTGTGGGCACGAGCTTTGCCTTCCCTCCACCCTTCAGCAGTTCCCTTCAAACTTCCCTGATTGGCTCAGGGAATCACACCCGGCCCTATAAATGGGACCCTCAGCCCCAAAGAGCACACAGCTTTGTGGTCCAGCCTGTGGCTATGACGGAGGCAATGCTACCTGCGTTGGGAGAGCCAGAAGGAGGCAGCCACAGGCTGTCACTGGAGGGACAAGCAGAGTTTGACATCAGGAAGGACAGGTAGAGAGACATAGGTGACTAGTGGGTCACTGAGGGCCAGACATTCTCAGGAGAAGAATGAACACATGCCACACCGCACACACACTCACCCGGAGAAGCCATGCAGACCTCAGCTGGGCTACAGCCTTGGTCTGCAAAACTGCATGGCTCGGGTTCTATCACCAAGCACGCATGGCACGGCCTGGCTACACTGTGGGCTGGTGCTGGGGGCTGGGGGGCTGCCCCTGTCTCCCATTAGGAGGCAGGGAGGCTGGCCACAGTCAGTCCCCCTGTGCACAGAGGAAGCTGTCCAAGGGGTGCCTTCCTATTCCAAACTGGGAACTGATGAGGCCACACTGCGCCCGGTGGGTGCATCAGCCCTCTTCTTGCAGGTCTGTGCAGACAGCACACATCTCCAGTCCCTCCTGGGGCCCGTGTTGGCAGCCTGCACCCTCCAGAGGTGACCTTTCTCCTCCTCAAATGTGCCTCGGCCCCTGGAGTCAGATCCAGTGCCCTTGTGGTCCTCAAGGAAGATGGAGGGGTGGGTGAATGAACAGGTGAGAGCGGACCACCTGTGATGCTCCGCACAGCCTCCATCGGGCAGTGAGGCCCATAAGGCTCTGTTCCTGACGTAAGTAGGGCACCCCTGATTCACTCAGCAGCCCTCTGGGGATGCTGCTGTCCTGCCTCACTCTCCAAAGTGTTCCCATTCCAGTGATAAATGAACCAGTCACCCTTGAAATCACACTCATTTTAGGACCGTCCACGAGAAAAGCTGGGGCTTCAGGAACAAGTAGGTCAGGTCATCGCTAGGTTCTGTGTCCTGCAGAGCTCTAGAGCAGAGCCTGGCCACCGTGTGCCGGAGCTGCTCAGCCACCTGAGCTGTGTCCAGCGAGCGCAGTGCACACCCGGCTGGTGGGGCCCCTCAGGCCTCTGCAGTCATGTATGAAGCAGTGTGTATGTGGACACACAGGTGTGCATGTGCAAACATCCTTGTGTGCATGTATAGACATTTGTATGCATGTGAGTGCACATGTGTAGTGTGTGCATGCATGAAGCAACAATGCACATGTATACATGCATGAGCACACGTATGTACATGTAGCATGTATTTGTGCCCTCAGCGTATATGTCAGTTCCTAATGGTCTTCTGTCTGGTGCTCAGGGAGCACCCGCCACAGTGGTCCTACAGCCACAGGAGGCTGTGGGCATGGAGCTGGGGTGGACCTCCAGCCTCTTCATCACCCACCCTGCACGCAGTCCTCGGTAGGACCGTGCCATAGGTATAGCCTCTGGATGGCCCGTGGCAACCTGATGGGTGTCCCCAGTGTCGCAGTGGTTGGGGCAAGACAAAAGCCCTTTTCAGCTGAATATCTGGACCAGACAAAATTCTTGTCTAGGGCAGAAAGTTCTAGCTCCTGCAGTCTTCTGGGTGAGAACACAGAGCTAAGCCATCTGTCTTTGTCTTTGCCACAGGTGTCCTGGGAGACAAAACCACCAGCCCAGCCCTATTTCCAATAGCAGGAAGCTGGCAATCCACAGAGAAGCCCTGGAGGAGTCATCAAGAGTGACAGGGGACATCATCACTGCCTGCTGCTTGATGACTTCGCTCACCTGCTCAGTGGGAACTTGCTGAGGCAACAAGGGGGTGGCCAGCTGTCCAGCTGTGTCACCATGGACACCCCAGCAGGCCGCCAAAGGCCCACTGTGTCCCAGGAGGCCACTATGGCTGATCACAGTGTAGTGGCCGGGAAGTTATTTAACTTTGAGGGCCTGTCTGGTCACCCAGGTTCCCGGATGTAGCGCTGACCTGGTCTTCTCTTGGGAGATGAGGGCTCGGAAGGCTGTGGAGCTCCAGTGGGAAGCACTGCAGGGTGGCCCTTCAGGGTCTCAGCATCAGTGAATGTGGGCCTCCCCTGCCCGATGGCTGCTGGCCTTGCTCATGAGAAGAGCCGCAGAGCTGCAAGTGGGGTCTGTGGTTGGCACCCGAGGCCAGCCTGGCGCTCTTGGCATCTCGGTGCATGGTACCTCAAGCACAGGGGTGCAGCCAGCCTCACAGATGGGAGGTTGCCTGGAGGTGCACTGCAGCCATGGGCCTGAGAAGCTGGCACAAAGGACAGCAGAGGGCAGCTCAGCGCCCGAGCACTTCTCCAGGAAGCATGGGTCTCCATGGAGAAGCCAGCAGTGCTGATGGGCACGTGTGCAGGCTGCTGGGTCAGAACCTTCTGGATGCCAGTGAGGGGCACATTTGCATCTTGGCCAAGGAAGCAAGAGATGACTCGGGGCGCAAGATAATAATGCTTGAGGAGCAGCAGCTGGGTTGGATGGTGTTCCTGGGGCAGCTGGCAGTGTACTGCAATTATTTCACAAGACAAACGTGTTCTAATTCAAAGGGAAAGACCCCAGGAAGGGGCTGCAGAGCTCCTGCCAGGCCTACGCACATCCCCAGCCCTGACCAGGAGAGGGCAGCGCTGAGCTGGGCCAGCCTAGGCGGGCATGCAGGCCTGGGGCAGATGTGGATGGAGATTCAGTGCACATGTCCCACACAGCACAGCTTGCAGGACCTCAGGGCCCAGAATCTGTCCCGGTGTGGCCACCCTGCAGATGCCCTCTGGCCCTGAGAGTTTTCTGAACAAAGCACCTCAGTTTGTCAGTGTGGCTGAAAGTGAGTCCAGCAAGGGTGAGCAGGAGCAGCACACAGTGGCTGAGTCGTGCGGCCTCATTGTAGAAGAAAAGGCTCATGAAGGATGGGCTTTCAGGCTGGTGAGAGCAGACATCACCTCAGCATGGGGCCCAGAGACAGTGCACGCTGGCTCTGGAAGCTAAGCCCTTCTGGCCTGAGAAAACATGTATTCGGTTCCCAAGTCACTCCCCCAGCAGGGTGAGTGGGTCCTGTCTATACGGAGCTGCACAAAGCTGAACCCAGTACTCCCAGAAATCCTGGAGGAAGCTGGGAAGAGGTGGCCAGACATTGCCCTGGACACCAGCACAGTGCTTATGCAGAGGACAGAAGCGAGGTGGCACTGAACAGCGCAGAGCAACTGGGCTGGCAGTTTTGAGGACATGTGTCCTCCGTCCCCATTGGACAGGGACAATGGGAAGCTTTCCTGTGGTGAGGCCCCCACCCCACTGCCACTCACGGCACAACACAGAGACTGCCACAGTCGCAAGCCACGACAAGTGTGATCAGTGTATGGGCCAGCGTGGCACCCACGTCACATCCATGACAACCTGTAACAGCCACGGGGAGTGGAGTTTAGGAAGAATATTTTCAATCAATGACATCATGTCCTTTCACTTGAAAAAAGCAGGATTTTTAATTATAGAGGATGAGCTCAATATTGTTTAACATACATACGCGCTCGAAAAAGACTAAAACCTCCAAGGGGACTGCCGACAGGGGGCAGTGTGCAGCCGGCTGCCCACTACCACATACATGCCTGAGGGGACCTACTGGAAAGGGGGAAGGTTTACTCTGGCTCAGTTTTAGAGGGTTCAACACATGGCGGAGCGGCTCCATTTCTTCTGGGGCTGTGGTGAAGGAACACATCAAGGCAGAAACGTGAGTGGAGTCCAAAGTCTCCTTGAAAGGCACAGCCCCAGTGACCTAAGTCTTCCAAGTAGGTGTCATCTTAGAGTTTCCACCACCTCAGGCCGGGGACTCAACCTTGAATACAGTGGCCCTTTAAGGGATACTCACTCTAAATCATAACAGGTCGGATTTTTTTTTTCATATCTTCCCAAATGTGCTGCAGGTTTACACACTAGCTATGATAAAAGATTAGTTTAGAATGTGAATGCTTTTAAGAAGAAGAGACACAAATACCCAGGAAGTCCACACAATGATGCTCATCACTGATAGTGCCGGAGCCGTGAGATGGCACCTCACACCCACCAGGATGGCTGCGGCAGCAGCAAACTGGAAAACGACTGCTGGTGAGGGTGTGGCACAGCCAGCACCCTCACACCTTGTTGGTAGGAATATAAGACAGGGAAGCCATGGTGGAAAATAGTCTGGCAGTTCCTCAAAAAGTAAAACATAGCAACCAAGTCACACAGAAGTTCCCCTCCTAGTATGCACCTGGAGAAGAGAATACGAATTCCAGCAAAAACTGCACAGCAGCCCCAGGCAAAACGGCCCAATGGGAATAATCATAATGCATGCTCACGAGGAACTACTACACAGCCATAAAAAATGAACCTTCTGTCAAAAGAAAGCACCCACCCACAAAACATCACATATGGTATAATTTTACCACATGGAGTGTCTAGAATGAGGAAATCCAGAGACAAAATACAGCCTAGCGGTGGTCAAGGGCAGGGGAAGGCAGGAGTGAGCTTTGTGTGTTTTTCCTTAGGGCAAGGAAATGTTCTGGAATTAGATAATAGTGAGGTTTAAAAAAACATGAATACTCAAAAAGCCACTGAATTATATACTACTAAGGGCCAATCATCTGGTATAGAAATTATACTCCAATGCAAGGAAAACACAAAGTGAGTACCACATCTGGTGTCCCTCAGCGCAGGGAATCATGTCACATTAGACAGGAGAGGGTTAACTGACCACAGTTAATTCTGCAGCCCAATTGGACTAAGCACTGTGAAGCTTCTGGAAGCCGCCTTTGCCACAGATGGGTGCAGACTCTGGGTCCACGTCTGTGGGTAGAGCCCACCCGCTGTTTCCTGGCTGGTCTCCTGGCTCCCCCATGCCAGGTCTCCTGGGAACCCAGCTTCTCCCTGTGCCCAGGGCTTCCACACCCCCCGCCCTGCCTGGCGACAGGTAATGCACACAGTGCCCTCTCAGGCTGGCTACGTGATTTGCTGGAGCAGGATTCTGGCCTCTACAGATCCATATTACATATGCATGTCTTAAATTTAATCTGCAAATGTGGAGGTTTCATCGTTACCAGCATGCGGCCCCCATAAGCCAATGTTTATTCATAATCCCCGAATCTGTTTCCCATCGTCTATTTCAGAGGAGCCAAAAACAACATCTCCATTCAGTAGCAGAACACCATATGACAGTTTTCACTTTCCAAAATGAGCCACGGCACGCTCTGGGGTGGGGGGTGGCCCTGGCTCTGCCTTTGCCTCAGCTACAGGGGGCTCCTGGCCCTGACTCGCCTTCCCCAGACTGGGTGTCCTGGTGCCAAGGAAGACCTCAGCCTCATCCTTCCTAGATCCCAGCCAACAGACAGTTCACCACAGGTACCGCCAGCACACATAGGAGCCTCTTCTCCCGTCTTGGTCATGACATCGTCGGCTCTGCAGCGCTCAAGAATCTAGACTCTCATGATCTTTCCTAAGTGGGTGCCCAGCCCCAGCACCAGGTGTGAGGCGTGGCAGATGCAGAGTGAAGCCTGTAGGCTGGACCCAGAGGCAGGGCAGGTGTGCTCGGTGTGAGGCAACCGAGTCTCTGGGCTGCATTTGGGGAATTGCACCTGAACAACTCCTAGGGCGAAAGGCCAGCAGAGACCTGGTGGGGGGCCAAGGAGCCTCAAGCACACTCACCACCTTGCTGGGTCCTTCCTTACTTGTGAGTTCCATAGACAACTCAAAGGCAGGGCAGAGGCACAGGCATTCGTAATGGGAGTGGGCACACAACTCCAGCTTGTGAACGAAGGGTAGAATTAAGATCTACAACTACCCAAGCAAGGCTTGTCCTCCAGCCACGATTTCACCTGTCTAGCATTTATTCATCCATGTTTCCATCTATCCTCCATCTACCTATCCACTCATCAACTCATCCGTCTGTCTTTCCATCTGTCCATATCCATTTCATCCATGCATCCATGTATCTATCTATCCATCCAGGTAGCCATCTATCCACTGTCCACCTATCTACTTATCTGCCATTTCTCCATCCATTTCTCCATCCCCTCCTTCACCCATCCATTTATCCACACATCTGCCCAACCACCCATCTCTCACATACTCTTCTCCTGATCTACCCACCCAAGCATCCACTCTCCATGGCCCTTCTCCTGGTCCCAGGGCCTCTTCTATGCCTGGCACCACGTGCAGCATGGGAAACACCATGAGCAAGTTGGGCTCTCCTGTTCTCTGCTCACGTAGAGGAAAGTGAAGCTTGATCGGTGCACCTCAGATCCCTGCTGGTATTTATAAGTCATCGTCCTGGTCCTTCTAGTGGGCCCCTGGTCTCTGCCATGTATGCTGATTAAACCTGCTCCTATATGAGGCTCCCAGGCCACTCTCATCAAACAAGAAAACTGCTTCAAGATATAGATATTCAGGCCCCGCTGCAGATATGATTTCACTGGGCAGGACGACACTGGCACCAATATTACCCTCCAAAGGGCCAGGCTTAGAACCAGGCTCTAACGTCAGGCATCTACAGATGTGGTAGGCAGGATGAAGAATAGGAAAGGCAGACTGTGCCAGGTGATGACCATGAGGGATTCACTGTACTATCACAGTGGCCTTGTGGCAAATACAGTACTGTCCTTGCCACTTCACAGAGTAGGACATGGTGGCTTAGAGAGGCCAAGTAATTTGCTCAGGATCAACACAGTAAGAAAATGCTGGTGGTTCTGGTGCCAGAGCCTAGTGGAGGCCTTAAATCAGAAGCTAGGGCTGCTGTTTGACTTTTGCAATGGACTTATGGAACTGGGTTTTGGCCTCAAAATGCAGGATGGACCTCAGGTGGACATGGCGGGCAGTGGGAGTGGGCTGCAGACAAGACCAGGTGTGTCATCTGCAGACAAGACCAGGTGGAGGTGAGCTTGTTTTATGGCGTGGACGCCTCCCCACTGTTATGGACTGAAGTGCTTCCCCCAGAAACTCCCGTGTTCAGGCCTTGGCCCTCACCGTGATCATATCAGGAGGCAGGGCCTTTGGGGAGGTGGCTGATATTAAGGGAGGTCATGAAGGCAGCACCCTGGCCTGAACGGGGCTGATGAAGGAGAACAAGAGCTCCTGGGAATGTGTGTACAGAGGAGAGGCCAGGTGAGGACATGGGGAACATTCACCTGCCCGCCAGATGAAAGCCCCCACCAGGAACCAAGCCATCCAGCCTTGACCTGGGGTGCCTGGCCTCCAGAGCTGGGAGAAAGCACACGTTTCTCCTTTCAGCCCCTTGGGCTTGGACCTTTGCTATAGCAGTCTCAGCTTATGCATGCAAGTAGCACCATGAGAAGCAGAGTGTCCCCAGCCCTAAGAGAGTCTGGGTCATGCCCCACCCTTCCCTTGAACCCCTACCCTACCGTGGCCATGGCACAAGGCAACTTTTCCTATAGAGCTATGAACTCCATATCCTGTAGCAGCAGGAAGGACAGGGTTGGTACCCAGCATCACCACGTTGCTATGGTAACCCAGAGGCAGCCATCAGCATCACTGGGAGGAGGCAGGAAATGCCTAGGTCCCACAGCAAAGCCAGAGACCAAATCCTCCTGAGGCAGCCCTGAACCAACAGACAGACGCAGCAGAACTCTATTTTGGGGGCAAACCCAGGCATGGAAACTGGTATTTAAAACCCTGAGCAGCTGCTAAGGAACAGTGGCTCATCCCCCTCCCCCCAAGCAGCTCCAAGTGTATTTTAATAAAATGGCGTAAAAGAAAGGATGGTTAGGGAGGGGGTGCTATATGCGCCTGCCAGGTTGTTTAACACACTTGGTCATTAGCAGGCAGGACCACGAGTCCTTGCTGTTATTTTATGTTCCATTGGGGAACAGCTAGTGACTCCTTTGGAAGCTGGTTTTATTGCTTATTAATATTTTAGATTACAATTGTGCTACTAGAGTCATTTGCCTATATTTTTAAATGCTCTAAAGATAACAAAAACATTCTATTTAGGAACACTCTGCCATGGCCATTGTGATGTTTTTCAGAGGGTTTGGTACATAGTGACAAGCAGAATGTCCTTTTGACAGCAGGACTCTACCAGTTCCTGCCCTGGGGCTCTAACTAGGGACACCTAGACAAAGTAGCGGTAAGGGTGAGGGTATGGGGCTCCTTGTCCCTTCTTTGTCTCTCCGGAAGGCACTCCTACTAGTAGTGACGAAAGCGGGTCATGGCAGCATCCCCTCTGGTCTTCAAAGAGATGCCTGACTTTCCTGTGGAAGGGATATTTGTGGTCATGTAGAGGCCTCCCGCTGGTTACAGCACCTGGACCATCCCTGGTGCACCATCCTCCCTAAACCCCTAACACAGGCTTAGCCATCCGTGCTTCCTAGGTGCACCCACCCTCTGGTCACAGTAAGCCATTTCAGGGCAGGCTCATAAGTGACTCATGGCTAATCCCAGCACTTTCGCTCAGCTAAGCAGCTGGCAAATAGCCCACTCTCTCTTGATGCTGAAACTGGAACTAGGAGACCCTAAGGTTGGGCTGCCAGGGACCACCTGAGAGGTAAATTAGCTCAAGAAGAAAGCCAATGAGGAGGACCTGGAGCCTACAGATGGGAAGAGAAGTCTGGGTGGGGATAACATCTGAGCACCCAGACACAGCTCTCCCTGGAGCTAGATGAACCCAGGCGCTTTAATTTTATAAGCTAATAAATTCCTTTTGGAGGGGTAAGAGGGGAAGGGAAGGGAGGCTTTTACTTCTCATTGGAAAAGTGACAATGACCAGAACAACCCCTGGGCTAGGAGGGGTGGAAGGAGAAGCCCAAAGTCAGGAGTTTAAGGTCAGATGCCTCCCTGCCATCAGCCAGGGTCCTGAACAACCAGCAACCGCAAGCCCACATTTCTTCTTTGGACAGAGGCCTGAGCCCTAAAGCTGGGTTAGAACCCCGAGCCATCTCAAAGGTGTGTCAAGTATTACAAAAAGCTTGCAATTTCTTGTTTCCACAGATGATAACCCAAAGGACAGGACCTCATATTTATTTTACAGACAAAACTGTTTGGCCTCAGTAATGGACATTTTCACAGATGGAACTGCAGCTGTAAACCAGATTTCTTTGAACACCAGTGACTTCCCTTTGAAAGGTGATCTCTGCCTCACTATAGTAGGAGAGATCCAAGTTGTGTGGTAACTAATTTGCTCCCAGTTCTCACCCCTCTGGTTGGCATTTTATGTTGGTTACCATTCATGGGAATGAGGGACAGCGGGTTCTTTGCTTAGTGACTTAGACGTAAGTCTTTGGGCTTGCAGGGATCTGGGTGCTGGACTAGCTGTTTAGTTTGTCTCAACCCCATTTCCTCATGTGTAAAATAGAAATGCTTACAATGAGTGTGTAAGAATGTTCTAGAAATGCTGAGTGCAGGGGCTGCCATCCACATGGTGCTGGGTCAGTGGGGCCTGACCACCTCTCAGTCAGGATCACTGTCGTGTTTCAGGACAGGCCACGGGTGTGGATGGAGACCCTGACCTCTATGGTACTCACCCAAGCACACCGGGCCTGAGAGCCTCTGGGAGCTCAGAACATCACAACCATGCTGGGGGGGGGGGCTCTTCCAGATGAGAAACCAGGGCTCAGTCACCCCCAGAGGTGCAGGCTGGGTTTCCAGTCATACCCATCACCACACACGCATTTCTGGAATGCGTCACTTCACATGGGAAGCCCACCCCATTCCTGGCACAGACAGGATGCAGGCTTCATGATCAATTAATCAGCAAGAAGGAAATGGGATTACGGTGATGCTAGCTGCCACAGGAGCGTGCGGAAGGATTCTTGGCCCTTGGAAACAGAGCAGCTGTACTCTGAAGAGAGACAGCAAACATGTAGCACCGCCCAGAGGCTTCCAGCTGGCTGGCACAGAGAGGGCCAGGGGTCTGTCAGAGACACACAGAGTATCTGAAAGCAAAGTGGGTGGAAGGCCTGGCCTGGTACTAGCAAAGGGAAGCACATAACTGACCAGCAACCACGCAGGACAGGGCCAGCCTCAGAAGTGACACAACAGCTGACTAAACAGTGAGTCGGCCAGCGGGGAGCACTGGAGGCCCAAGGCATCACTGACTCATCTGCAGCCCCTACACTCAGCACAGCCACAGTGAGGCCCTGGCTCATCAAGGGATGCTACTTCGAGGTGGGGCTTTTGGGAGGTGACCAGGGTCAGATGGGAACATAAAGATGGAACCTCTGTGACTTGGTTATTGCCCTTGGAAGAGACAGCAGGCTATGAGCGCACTTTTGGTGTGTGCTCTCTGCCCTGCTCCTGTGACCTGGTGACGCCTCAGTGAGATGACAGCCACCTTCACATCAGGAAGAGGGCCCGTGGCAGGGTATCTTGAGCTGGGACTTTCCAGCCCGCAGGTGGTGTTCCAAGAGAGACTCCCACTTTGGACAGGGTTGAAGGGTCTGGAAAAGAAGACGCAGGCACGCGGAGCACAGCCCCTCCTGGCGTGAAAGCCACACTCCTGCGTGTGCACACTGACTCCGGGAGAGAGGGCAGGGGTGCCTTCAGCAATACCTACAACAGCCTCTGTGGGAGGCAACCCAATGTCACCCTGTGGAGGGACAGAAAAATAACAGACATGCAAACAGGGAAGTGGGAGACTAGAGCCATGGCATGGCTGGCTCTGAGGGTCAGGTTACGACAGGAACTGGGACAGCTGCCCACACCGCACCCTGGTCCCAGAGACAGAGGGCTCAGTGGTGAAATTCAAAGCCACTGTCCAGGGATACAAAATAAGAGAGCAGAGTAATTGAGAACCAGGGTGTAAATGGTACATGCATCAGGATGGGGTCGCCAATGGGAGACTCAAAGGGCCCAGGGCTGTGGGTGTTGGCTCCAAGGCGGTCGATTTTATGATGAAGCACTGAGCTACATGTATTATGCTTTGCTATATGAAGTACCCTGGGGGCTTTTCTATATATTTGTTGTATTTCACACACACACATGCACGCACGCATGCACACATGCATACATCACATCACAGGAGAACCAAATGTAATCTTTCAAATTACTGAAAAAGCTTGGAATGGGAAGGAGTGAATTTGGGGTTCATCTGGCCCAAGAGGCCACTCTGGATACCCCATCCCTGCAGGCCCTGGCAGGCTCTGCAGGCTTTGGAGGGAGCCCTCATGAATGGGCCCGTCCATGCCCTGACTCCAGGAGTGAGCCATGGGCCACTGGGGACCTGACAGAAGGACAGGTCTGGCTCCTTTTCCCCTAATGTTCTGCTGCCTCCCACCTTCTGCTATGATCACAAGAATCCCTCCCTAGAGGTAGATCCCTCCTCATTCAACCTCAGATTTCCTATCCTCTACAACTGTAGAAAATAAATCTCTGCTCCTTTTACTGACCTGTCCCAGGATAGCAGCACAGCACAGCACAGCCTCAGATGCTGAGCGAGCGAGGATTCTCTGGGCTTCTGCTTCTCAGCACACGTCAGGACTGTACCCAGATCTGGGGCCAGGGCCTATGAGCTTCCCAGCTCTGACACCACCCGAGAGGCCCCGTTCTGTCAGGGGTATCTGTCCTGACTCTCTTCAAGGGGACCGAGAAAGTCACTTTCTGCAGGTTAACCTCTCAGAGCTGGGCGCAAAGGGAGGGGCTTATGTAGCCATAGTCAAAGGCTCCTGAGGAGCCTGCTCTCACTCATGATCCACAGGCTCTAGGTCCTGTGCTAGGCCACAGGACACCTCTGCCTGGCTGGCTTGGCCAGCCTCCAAGCCTCTGGTTGGACCCAGGTTGGGGTCTAATGGGGTGGGAAGGAGGGAAGCTGAGGCTTACATTGCACTGTCCACACACCAGCCACCCTGAACTTGAGCCATAAGGCTGTTATCCATGTCAGAAAAACCAAGGGGGAAGGATCCCCACTCTTTACAGCAGAACTTGGTGTCAACCTCTATGCCACTCCCCCTCTGCTGCCTTTCTTTCCTCCAAAGTCTCCTCCTCTTCTGCCAACTGATCTCATATCTAACCTTCTCCACTCTTACCCTAGCCTTCCTTGTGCTCTTGGCATGGGAAAAGTAGTGTTCCAGTTGCACTGGGAATGACTTTGTCCTTGGGCCCCATCACCTCCTGTCCCCCCAGCACTCTGGGGGCCATGCAGTGGGGTGGGAGAAGGCTCAGATGTGTTTGTGGTTGGGTGCTGGCTCAAGCACCAGTAGATTTGCTTTTCTGTGTAGGTTAATTCATCTCTGGCCCACATCTCTCAGATGTGACAACTTCATTTTGTCTCCACTTCCCCAGCTTACTGTGAAGTTCCTATGAGCCATCTGTGACCCAAGAGGCAAAGAGCTACTACTATAGCCACTAGGTTTAGAAAAACTTTGTATAGGCTATATAGTTTCATAAACCCTACAGCATGGAGGACATGAGTGACACCAGCAGATATTTTAAAAATATTAGGTAAGTATGACCCAGCTCACCTTGAGAACAGAAGTGCCCTAGACAGGGACCTAGTGTTGGACAGAAAGGCTTAGGCACTAAGGCAACAGGCCCATTATGAGTAGGTCCTTCCTCCTCCCACTTGCCTTATCAATGTGATAGACAAGAAATCACAAAGGACAATGGCCTTGTCACTTCTGAGTTGTCACAGAACAGCAAAAGCATGAAGTCATATCAGTCTGCTCAGCCTTCATTTAAGGGTTAGCTTAGCAGAGAGGAGATTTCAACCTGTGACTTACTGAGGACTGGCAGAGCCCCAAGAGGAGTGACCTAGGGGGTCAATGGATAGTTCCAGGTGTGGTGAAGTAGGGTGTCAAGGGCAGCAGACAGCACATGGTTCTCAATCAGCTCATGGGAGGACAAGCTGTGTTGCCTGCTGTGCAGAGTCCACGGGATCTGAAGGATGGTCTAAGAGTGTGGTGCCTGAGGTCACAGGGGTAAGGCCAGTAGACAGGAGTCATTTCTCAGATCCAAGGGGAAGGCTGAGGTGACAATAACCTCCAGCCTAGCAGCCACTACTTGACAAATGAAAAAGGAGAGACCCCAGCAGGGATCCTAAAAGGGACAGTGCCAGTGAAGACAGAGGCTGTAAACCACATAGCTCAGTTCAAACCCCACCTTGGACACATCCAACCTTGTAGTCCTGGGTGCTTGTTCTGCAGGAGCCTTACAAAGGTGCTTCCTTGAGGGCCACTGCAGCTGCCCCTTGGTCTCGATGCCTGGGAGGCCCTGGCAGTGCTCATGGTTCATGGCACCACGGGATCTCCCAGGAATGAGGCAGGGCTCTAGGGATGACATCTGGGCAGTCCGCAGGCACCATTCCCACCTCAGCAACTCTGGGTGACTGATGCTATCTGTCTCAAAGGCGGGGGCTGGCACTGGGCTATGATGACTCACCACATCCACCTCTTCCTCTGCCCCACGTTCACTGAGAATCAGGGGCTCATTTCAGCTGCTAAAGTTCAATGCACTTTGGATTTCTAGGCCTTGTTGTTTCCTCAGGGACAACCAGGGAGCCACGTCATCCAGGTTTCCAGGGACACCAAGACACAGCACGAACACAGCAGGCATGTGGCATGTGCCAGGGAAGCGTTTATTCTACTGAGGTTTGTTTCTTTTGCAGAATCGGGAATTGAACTCAGGCCCTTGCACTTGCCAAGGAAGCGTTTATTCTACTGAGCTATCTCCCCAGCCCAGGCATGTATGTGCATTAGGTTCTCCGAGAGTGATTTGCTACTGGGCTCCAAGTGATGGATTTGAAAATACCTTGTCTTGGTTTCTTATCTGAAACCCATTTTTGGGGGCATCTCAGACTTTAGTTTACCTGGTAGCACTCTAACAAGGAAAGATCATGCCATCACTCACTCGACCCGCTTGAGTGTATAAATGAGGAAACCAACACCCTGGAAGATCAGAGAAGGGAAGCAGGGGGAGAGGCAGGTGGCCTGTCCCTGTGACAGCCACTCTTTGTCAGTCTGCCCTGGCCACAGCACCCAGCTATCCTACCAAGCACTAATCCAGGTGTCACTGTCAAGGTACTTTTGTAGATGTGACTGACATTCATGATCAGTGGACTGATGTAATGATTTTCTCAGCATTGTAGGCAGGACTCTTCTAGTTCACTAAAGGGTTGTACCAGCAAAAGTGGGGTTTCCCTGGGAAGTTCTTCTGTCTCAGTGCCTGCTCCCAACCTCAGACAGGCCAATCCCCGTGATGGTGTGGGCATCTTGAAAGAAACCTACTAATATATACCTCATAGTCCTCCCATCTCTACAGCCTTATCTATATTCTACTGCTTCTGTTTCTCTTGAGAACTTGACAGTACAGCCACCAAGAAATACCTTCTGGCCAGGGCACACACGGCCCAGCACCTGTGGCACGCAGGCCACGTGGTTGGTCCTCGACAAGTGCTGCCACAGGCAGTGATGTGGGTCCCTGCTGTGCCTCACTCAACAGGCAGGATGGCTTCACACTGCTTTCCTGGCTGCAGCAGAGGGTCCTGCGGCCATCCTCAATGACAGGGCCACACCAGGAAGGGCCTGTAGCTCTGGTCACACTGTGGATACAAGCAGGTTGCCAGTGACCAGGAGAAGCCACACTGGATGATTACTGTGCAGGGAAGAAACGTGTACTTCTGAAGTCCCTGAAGTGTGGGCCTGCTTGTCACAGACACTGACTGGGTGCTGCCCCCTCCACACTGAGCTAGACACAGCATGTCCTGTGCAATACTGGGCCTCCTTTCTGTGGAAAGGGGGGACCACCTGCTGACTGCCTCATCCTGGACAGGCACTGCGCAAAAATCAGAACGCCGTCCCCATTTTGAAGAACCTATACTCAAAATTGGAGGATGGAAAGGGGGACACGCATGTCAGTAACCAGCAAATCCCAGAGCCCCCCTTCCAGGATGGTGCCCCTCCACCCTCACTGCGCCACGGCCGCGTGCTGCTCTTTGCTGCCAGCTCCATGGCCAAGGCATGCAAAGGGATGAGTCTTGTAAGAGGAGCCACTGCTGCCTCTCAAGCGTGGGAAACAATGAAAAACTACGCTCACAGCCTTCCGCCGATGCTTCACACAATTCATCTTAAGCCTTGACATTTCAGGTCAAGAATCTACCCAGAACCATTCAAGAAGCCTTGTAACAGAATCAGACTGGTGGTGGCAGGCCAGAGAATGGAACAACACTCTGTCGCTGTCTGTCTCTGTCTGTCTTTCCCCGGTAGCTGCTGACAACACACAAACAGTGGTCTTCCGTGGGGATTTTCATATGAGAATTCCCATCTCATTTGCTGTTCAAGATTAGAGCGGAAACAGGTAGAACTGTGCAGTGTGAACCCAGAGGCACTACAAACATGCAGTGCAGGAAGTCAGAGTGAGGCTGGGGCGAGCGAGCGCTTCATATGTCAAAGCCTAACTCCCCAGCTACTGGTAAACTAGGCTTAGCCTGTGAGGTAAACAACCAGTAACCAGCACTACTGTTTCATTGGTGCCCTTAGTTCCCAACCCCTGGGGTCTGTCTCTGGGTAATGAGGGTGAGGTTGGTCCCATCACCAGGCAGAAAGAGTCCTGCACAGCCACTTCGCCGGGCTCCTCGCCGTTGGGTCATTCACCTAATTCATGCTCATAAGTGGGAGCTGACAGCTGTGTGTTTACTTTCCCATATAGAACCATGGCTACAGAACAGAGGAAGAACTTTCAAGGGTTCAGACAAGGCTGACTCTGTAGAAAGAACTCTTTGGATGGAAGCATTTAAAAACATTATGCACCACCTTTTGGGTTCTATGTATATTCAAGGTCTGAAAATTTTCAATGTCAAAGCCACAATAAGCTCTATGAAAGAAAAAAGTGGAAACTGGAGTTCATATAAAATTTAAAAACCTCCCCCTCTAATTAAAAGACACGATTAGAAAATGGAAAGGCAAATCACAGGCTGCAAAACATTTGCAACCCCCATAAACAGAAGAGCTCCCACACACCAATATTGAAAAGATAAATATTCCAATCAGAAATGGATAAAGAAACTTGAACAGAATCCTCTCGAAGGAATTGAAACATGTGGCACACAAGAAGAGATTTGTGACAAGGGTCTCAGCAAATGCAAACCATACAGACAATCACATATCACACTACACCCTTCAGAATGGCTGAGGTTAAAATGCTGATGCTACCAAGTGCTAAGCAGGAGGCGGAGCACCTGGAACGCTCAGATGCTGCCGTAACAGTGTGAACGCCATGACCACCGGGAGAACTCCTTTTTCTTTTTCTATCTTTTTTTTTTTTTGGGTGGTGCCAGGGATCAAACTCAGCAACTTGTGCTTGCCAGGCAAGCACTTATTCCACTGAGCTATCTCCCCAGCCCCATTAGTGCATACGTGTGTGCTTGCTTGCTTTTTGTGGCTGGCTCAGCCCACCCTGGGGCAGAGCTGGCCACAGCATGTGGTGCCAGGGATTGAACCGCAGTCCCTGTGCACTTAACTAAGCTTGCCTAAGCAGGCGCTTCAGACCACTGAACTATCACTCCCACTGTGCGATCCAGCAGGTTTCCACCTAAAGAAGTGAAACAAGTTCTCTGGGAAAAGACTTACATAAATCTCTGCTAGCCGCTTCATTCACAGTAGTTCAAATGAGAAACAATTCAACTGTCCACATCAGGAAAACGAATGCACAGACAGTGGCATTCAACACATGATGACTAGCCCTCAGCAATGGATGTGTAGCAGCTGCCACTGTGCCTAACAGCAGAGCAGAATATCATAGGCATTGAGGTGAAGGAAAGAAATCAGCACCCCCCCATACCAGTTGTGGGGTTCATTTGTAGGAAATCAAATAGGCAAAGTTGACTGGTGGTGGCAGAAAGGCGGATGGTACATGTATCTGAGGGGTAGGAGGGTTGTCTAGGGCAGCTTGGGTGAAATTCCTGGGGTGAGAGAGCACTGTGTGTATTCACTGCAGCTGGAGATTCAGGTGTATGTATTTTTCAAAGCATACTCAACTCTTCCCCATAATCTGTGCATTTCATTGTATGCAAGTCATATCTATACAAGAAATTAATAAAAAGTTGGTAGCGAGTCAGAGTGTCAGAAAGCCCAGGGGCAAACAGAGCACAGGCTGCTTAGGAACCCTCCTCCCTTGGAATCCGGATCAGATTCCACCTCCTGGGAGCTGTGTTATGCCGCAGCCCTCTGCTCATCTCAGGCTGCCAGGAGGCCTTCCTCCTCTGGCCCATGGCCTCCTATTGGAGAGCAGAGGTATTAGGTCCCAGTTTACCATCGGGACATCCCTAGGGCCATGGCGAGTCACCTAATAGCAAAATGCATCTGAGGCTGCACGTGGAATCCAGGCTGCTAGTCAGGGTGCCTGGAGCTGGGTGCTCTGGTTGGCCATCTAGTCACATGAGCCCTTGAGGTAGAAGAGGAGGAGGCAGGACAGAGGGTCTGAGAGGCAGTGTGGAAGTGGCCCAACCCACAGCTGCTGGCTCAGAGGTGAGGATGGGGCTTTGGTCAAGAATGCTGCAGCCTGTGGAAGGCGGGCAGGGCAGAAATAGACCCACTCCCAACCAGGGCATCTGAAGAACACAGCTCTGCCCGGTGGGCCCCATGCCAGATTTTCGACCTCTAGAATAGCAAGGGAATAAACCATGGTGTGTGGAGCCACTCTGCGGCAATTGGTTCCAGCTGTTAAGATTCTTAATTAAGGATTTTTCCTCAAAGCAACACTACTGTACTTATTTCCACAATAAGCTGCCATCCTTGGGAAGCTCCCTCCCAGGAGGGGCCAGGAAAAAACCACAAGCTTTCATCTGGGACATGGGGCAATGCTACAGGAGGTGGGGAATGCAAGTTGTTTCCAGCTGCCCTGCCTTTTCCTGCCCAGACCTCCCTGAAAGCCATTACTGGAGAGAACAGGAGGGTCTTGTGACCCTCTGTGGCCCGCCAGGGCTGCTCCGTGCAGACATGGCACAGCCAGGAACACCCAGCCAGCAAGCACACTTGGGTCTTTCCAACAAGATTGGAGGGGAGGCAACCTGGCATGCTCTGAAGGTCAGAGCAGGAGAGGGATGGGGTGATGCGCCCAGTGGGGGAGGGGGGCTGCAGAGGAAGCAGTGACGTCATGGAAGCAGACGTGACCTTGCTAGACCTAAGAGACTAGGGGAAGACAAAGCAGGCAGGGGTGAACAAGTGCCAGGGGCTAGGGATCCAGCTAATAACCCGAGCTCGGTGGCCCTGTCACTACATCCAGCAAAACCTGTTGCCGCTGCTTGCTGGCTGCAAGCCCCACTGCCTGCCCTACAGAGCACAGTTCTGTTTTTGAAGCTCAAGTTTGGGACATGTCTTATCTCCACAGCCCACAAGATGGACCAGTGTCTGTGCCAAGCAGCCTTGGCAGCAGGGGGCTCCTAGGTTCTCAGAGAGGAAAGCCAGGGCTAGCCTAAGGGGATGTAGGGGAGATGCTTCCAACTTCATAAAGCTCATAGCATTTAGACCTTTGGTGGCCCAGGTGCACCTGACCAGCACTGTCAGATCGTCATAGAGCATATGGACTGGACGCCGTAAAAATAGGACAAAGGGCACATTGGGAGACCACTCAGTGGTCACAAGGTCCACACAAGGAGACAGCAAGGTCAGTGATTACAAAGAACCCCATGGCCTTTTTCGGGCGGGGGGGTACCAGAGATCCAACTGAGGCCCTTGCACTTGCCAGACAGGCGCTTATGCCACCAGGTTATCTCCTCACCCCCACCCCCATGGCCATTTTTGATGGTGCACTGCCGGCCTGGAGCCCATGAATGCCACATACAGATAATACACGAGACCCAAGACACTGAGGCAATTCTCAGATGTCTGCATCATGCCATTTCATATGCAGTCTCCTGACACCATCATCAAGCTGATTGTTTGCAACCCATTTTGGAACAACGTTCTGCCAGGCTCTGCTCAGGAGCTCTGAGAAGACGCAGGACGGTGCTCTCTGAGCACTGGGTAGCTCCCATCCCAGCGTCTACCCAGACGCTCCAGCAGGTAGGGCAGAGTCCTGCCTGGCAGTGGGGAGCTGCCGCTTCCTGGCATCCACACAGACATAGAAAAAGAAATTATTCAACCCCAAAGGCATTTTTTGATGCCTAGCATGCACAATCCAAGTTTCCTGGGATGTGTGCTGAGCGGCCTTGTAACCAAAAGCCTCCGTACCAGCTCACAATGAATTTCTGCTTTGGATGAAGCCCAGTGGAATGGAACCAGCCAGCCTGTTGCCAGCCATCTAGAGAAGTCCTTAGTTTGCTGTTTGGTCTCCCCTGACAACGGCCAAGCCTCACTGCAGAATTCCAGCCAGACCCAGAGTGCAGCCATAGGCTGCAGAGGGGCTGGGAACACAGAAGCCTGGCTGGCGCCGCTGCCTTACCTGCTTGGCCATCCTTGGGCTTACACTGCACCTCCTCCACACACTCAGCTGGAAACCACCCGATGTGGCCGCGGGCGCTGCCTTCCCAGAAGCCCCCTTCGCCGATGCTCAGAACTAGAGGCAATGGAAAGGGAAAGGTATTACTTGGAGGCAACAGAGGGAGCCAGGATAATGGGGGCTGGGCATACAGATCAAGGGCTAGCAAGCTTGCAGCACCAGCACATCTGTAGCACATGCCTCCTGTGAATGAGGGGACCTGGCCAATCACCCTCAGACTCTTGCCCATCGCATCCTCCTAGTAGGTGACAGGAGGTGAAGAAGCCCTGGACATCTATCGCCTCTCCTCTCATGTGTCATAAGAGCTCAAGTGCATTCCATGTGGTCTCATCTCTTGGTGTTCCACTGAGGCAGGAGATAGGGATGGGTGTCCTTGCCATCATGACTTCAGATGTGGAAGCAGGCAGCCGCTGTCTCCAAAGGAAAAGGGACCATGTTGGCTCTCCTCACCCAGGTAGCAAAGGGCAGGAGAGTGGGAGAGTGGGAGGAGATTGACTGCCTGGCTCTGGGGGGCTTCTCAAAGCAAAGAAAGAGAGACCCCCAGTGGGAGGCAATGGGTCTGTTGATGATTATGAGCCAGCATCCTGCAAAAGATGTGAAAAGGCAGATGGACAGACCACATGCCCAGTGCCACCAACTCTTGGAGTTCAGGGCCTTTGACACAGGGACTCGCTCATGAGGAACCTGCTCATCACAGTCTTGCTGGGAAAGCTGCATTTTTCTGGCTTTCTGAGAGAAGGGAAGGTGGCCACATGGTGCCTTGTCCTCAAGAGCCAGTGTGCATGCATAGCTGAACAGAGCCGGTTGACCTGGCCTGCAGGGTGGGGACATCTCAGTCGAGCTCAGAATTTCCCTGCTTGGGCCAGGAGCTGGGTGCCTTGCAGGCGCTCAGTATACATAGGCTAGAAGAGTAAAGGCTGTTATGTTTGGTAATTCAGCTACTGAACGTGAGTGAGGAACCCAGATATCGCAGGCTGGAGAGAGGTTCCACCAGGGTTGCTCTTCTCCTATGGCCCCATTTTGATAAATGTTTTAGTTGTAACAACAAAACTCAGGGTGGTCCAGTGGAGAAAGAGAATCATTATATTTTAGAACACTGGTGCTAGGCTAGGGTTGCCCCTGGTGCTCTCCCTCCCTCCGAATATGGCCCATGCAATGGGAGATCAAAATAATCTCTACACACTTTAATCTTCTTTTCCATTACTCTGCATGTGAAGGACCCAGGACTGCACAAAGGGGGTCATGGCACCAGAAGTGCTCTCTGCTATCCTTTATCTGAACCTCAAAAGCCAGATAAAGATCCATCTGGCCCATGGTTTTTGGAAGGTCAACAGAGTAGAAAACATCGGCTTTATAATTCTTGCCTAATACTCTGAAGAAATGACCTAAATGAAACAGACAAGCTGCACCCCGGATGACTGGCACCATCATAACCGCTGGAAGCAATTTCCTGCAAAAATCAATGCTGGGCCCTTAGATTCCATGCAGCCAGCTGATGGATGCCCCACATAATCTCCCAGAGGAGGTCTGAGTTTGATAAAGTCACGTCAGGGCACAGCCCTGGGCCGCATGGGGAGACAAGGGACCTACAGGGTCCTTTGTTGTGTCAAAGGCACAAAAGGAAAAGGGAATTGCTTAGGTGGAGCCTGTTGTCTTGCTCAACGGGAGGACCTGATGTTGGACCTTTCAGATGTGGGGTCTCCCCGCTATCCCCCCAGTGTCCTCTTGTGACCAGCAAAGCCAGGAGCCATGAGAGAGATACAGAGGGCTGATGGCACAAATGTGGGTAGCACCAATGACCCACGTGGCTTCCTGTACCAATAAGATTATTAAAAGTGGTTTAGTCCAGTGAGGGCTTAGCTACTCAACAATGATGTTTTAAACACTATGTGAGGACCCATGTCAGCGCTGAGGAGGGAGCTATGACAAGGTATTCGCCTGGTCACCAGTTGTGTCTGCAAAGGTAGCAGCACCCTTGGGTCACCATTGTGTATGTTAAACTTCATTCATGCAATTCAGGGCATTCTGCTTATAGATCCGAAGACCCTGTTTAACTACACCATTGGAAACAGCTCCCAAACTCAAACATAATGTGAAAAGCAACAAGATAGAGATGCTGGAAGTTGAAGAGAAAAAGCCAGACCTCGCGGGGGATATGTGCTTGCCTGGAACGGTGAGGTGCAAATACACAAGAGAGTCTCTCTTTGGTTTTCAGCCTGGGCTAAGTACAGCCCATGCGGCAGGGTTACCAGTGGAGAAGCCCTGCATGGGGACAGACAGGGAAGTGGAGCCAGGAAAACAGGGACTCTGAGGAGGGTGGGGCAAGTTTCTGCCCAGAGAAGAGTCAGAGGGGAGTTGGTAAACTCAGACTCCCCACACCTCGGGCTGAACCCAAAAATACACACATAGGGCAAACTCAAAGCAGCTAGCTTCAGCTTTGCGATCCAAGCTTGCACAGAGCTGTCACCCAAGCAAACTTCCAAAGGTCAAGGAAGAAATCATGACCAAAGTCCTCCAGAAGGCAGACTCTCCACTGCTTAGCATGCTGAAAGTCCCGGATACAGCTGAAAATCACTCGGGACACATGGAACAGGAGTGAAAGATGCTCTCAAGAGCTAAGAGAATCACAGGAACCTGACGTTGGACCCTCACACAGGGTTTAATGTGGCCATGATGCCAAGCTACAATGTTGTGAACCAACACAGGTTTTCGGTGAACAAAACTATCCCAATGGAGAATGGGAATCTTGGCAAAGCAAAAGCGGCAATGGAAGTATACACACAGAAGGCCCATGACCGAAATGATTTCTGAAATGATAAAATTAACAAGTTGTACTTGGAAGAAAGTTGAACTGAACTCCAAGAACTTCTTAGATACCATCAAATGGAATGTCAGGGGCTAAGAGAGAGGATGGGGCTCTGTGATCACTGGAACCTTGCCATAGCCCAGATGTGGTCAGGCCAGTGAGTACACGGTACAAAGAGGGGAACCGATTGCTTGCTGTGGCCCATCAGCAACTGGATGGGCAAGGCAGGACTGAGAGCTGGCTAGCAAACTCTAAGGAACATGCTTACTACTCTGTGCCACACAGCTCCTGCAGGCCCATGCAGGGCAGGGCCTGGGCATGCTGGGTAAATATGGTGTCCCTTCCTTGCTCCACTCAGTGAGCTGCAAACACCTGCACGTGGCCTCTACAGTCCACCTCCTCCTCTCTTCCCTGGATGGCCTTCAGCTGCAGGACTCTGATAATGCCACCATCAACTTCTCTCTAGCCTGGACCTACCCTTACTGCAAGTGCCTTGTGCATTTGATTTCTCTGTGCAGTCGCCATTATGGCTCCTTTGTCTAACAAAGCCCAACTCCTTGGCTTGCAGTTCATGGTAGACATCAAAGTGCTTGTTAACCATCATTCCCGGGATTGTGCCTTATGAGTCTCCTTCCACATGGCGAATTTCCTTCCTCTGAACACTGCAGTCCTCTAGACTTTGGCCCATGCTGGACCACAGGCCTAGAATCCCGAACTTGACCAACAGCTGGGCCTGCTCTGATCCACTTCCTCACGTGTCTCTCTCAGAAGTCTCATGATGGGAAAGGAGCTCTGCTTACTGATGCCCAGGGGTGGGCAGTCTCCATGCTAAGTCTCGCCCAGATGTGTGTGTGTGCCACCTTCTGCCCTGGCTCAGCCTGGGCACCACAGCTCCTTTGCTCCACAGTGAATGCACAGGGCTACAGGATATGGCCCTGTTTCCATTCCTGCCCTTCCACAGGGCCCTACAGGAGCCCTATCCTGGGTGTTGCCACTCAGAAGATCCACCGAGGGGCCCAATGGAGGCCAAGTGGCCTAAGGCTGCCCCGCTCCAGAAACAGAGGCCAACAGGTAGACACTGACCTTTGACCCTGTCACCACGGTGAAGGGGGATCTCGCCATCGACTTGGGGTTGGTATGGCTTGACGACAACGAAGAGTCTCCCAGGCACTGCGCTGTAGAGTTTCCGCTTGGGCCCCGGGTACTCAAAGGCTGAGAGGGAGCCCTTGTTGGCACCAGAAGCAAGGGGTGGCCTGGATCAATGAGAGGGAAAGGGAGAGAGATGGTCAGGGTCACATGTCACTCACCGTGGTCAGTACAGCCCACAAAATCCATGCCACAAACTGTCACTCTGTACCTGTGAGGTCAAACAGTCATGACAACAGGGACAGGCTGGGGGCAATGCTTGTGGCAAAAAGGTGCAGCAGATCCAACCAAAGAAGGCATATCTTGGTACATCCCCCAAGAAGTAAAATTAGGGCCTCAAAGAGATATGTGCACGCCATGTTTGTGACAGTTTTACTCAACGACCAAAAGGCGGAGGTCATCCTGTGTCCATGAACTGATGGTTCACTCATACTGTGGGACAGAATTCAGCCACAGAAAACAAGCACATTCTGATACCTGTGATGGACAGCCTGGGTAGACCTGGAGGACGTGGGGCTCAGTGAGCTAAGCCAGTCACGGCAGAGCAAATCTTGCATGGTTCTGGTCACATGAGGCACCTAGAGTGTGGTCAGGTCCGTAGAGAAGGAAGTAGGGTGGGGTTCCGGGGGGAGGGAAGCAGGCTGGGCAGTCAGACGGAGCTTTGGTTCAGGACGATGGGAAGGTTTTGCAAGTGAACAGTGCTGACGACCACACAATGGTGTGAATGTGCTTAATGCCCCTGGCCTACGCACGTAAGCATGGCCAAAATAGTGATCTTATAGTGTGTGTATCTGACCACAATTTAGGAAGAAAAGCCTGAGATGGAGGCAGAAAGGAAGGGAAGCCCTGGGTGTCACATTCCATCCATGGACTGCCAATGTCAGTCACAGATGGGAGCCTGGAGGCTTCCCTGGGCTCCGGGACATTAGGGGAGATGGGAGGCTGCCCACAGCTGGCATGCTTCCCAGGGATACCCCCTGCCCAGGGTGTTCTCCGACTGAATCATGGCCACCAACGCAGTGATCTTAGAATCTCTGTGACATAAGCTTTGTCACCATCAAGCAGCCCTGGGTCAAGGTGGAGCCACGGGCAGGTGTAGCCTCCAGGTGATCTCCTCACTTGACTCTCCTCACCCAGCCAGCTGCGCTCGACCACAGGACTTGGTGGATGTCATTTGTCCCCAGGTGCCCAGTGCTGTTAGGGCAGTGACTTCTACCAGAGTAGAGATGCCAGATGTAGCTTGTCTAAAGGTGTAGCTCAGCAGGCCAGCGACATGTGGAGAGGACCATGTGGGCCACCTGCCTGTGAGGACAGAGACCTGGGAAACGTAAGCAGGGCCCTCCTGTTCCTCTATGAAGGGGTAAGTGAGTTTACCCACCACATCACTGGCCTGCTGAGCTCTGTGTGTGTGTGTGTGTGTGTGTGTGTGTGTGTGCATGTGCGCATGCATGTGCAAACCTGGTTTACTCATTCAACCTGCCTCAACTTAGTGTGAGCCAGGCCAGGTGTAGCCCAGGACCCAGAGCTGAAGAGCTGAAGTGTGGGGAGAGAGAAGGATTTCCCCACCAGGCACTGCACTATCTTTGTGGGCTCTCCTCTAACTCTGCTGCCCCCTTCTTCTCCTCCATAAATCAGGCAGTTTGATCACCCTGAATACACCTGCCCACATCTACCTGGATCCATGTAGGTGACAAGTCAGTGGCCAGAAGCAGGGGCTCTGCAGGTACTTAACTGCCATTCACTCCTTGGCTGATCTTCCCTCAGCTGTGTGATCTTGAGCGAATTGCTTTACCTCTCTGAGCCTTTATTTTCTCATTAGTGAAATGTATGCCAGTGAGGTGGTACCCAGTGCAGGGGGCTACTGGGAGAATGGACTAAAAGCTTAGCTCCCAGCTGGCTCTGTCCCCACTGATGATTATGGACTATGCTTGACCAGCAGTCTGGCTAAAATGGGTGGTCGGGACACATTATCTTAAAGCCCCTCTCCTGGCCAGCTGGGGTGCAGCACAGAGACTCAGAAATGCCTGAAGGATTCAACCCCTCTGCTCCTAATGACAACACACGTGGATCTTGCTGCTAGCCAGGCTGCGTGGCTTCTCGGAGAAGTGGTGCAGCTGCAACAAATACCGAGGGTAGAAGAGATGAGCAGGTTGGCCAAGCCCCATGGTCACTGCCCAAGCACCAGGACAGGGGTTGACTTGGGCAGGAATAGGTTGAGATGTGGAAGCTTCTCCCACTGGGAAGAGGATGGGCTGCAGTCCAGGAAAAAGACAGACACTGCATCTGGTGGCTGGGACAGGGCACGGGATGTGTCATAGAGCTGGGGTCACAGGAAGGACTCCCAAGTGCTATATGGGTAAAGCATTAGCTGTTCAGCCTAGACTTTCAGAATCTGGTGGGAAAGCCCTTTATTGGAGGACCTCTACTCAAAGGGGCTGCTGCCAAGGACCTCCCTGCATGTCTACAACAACAGCCTACATGAGAGACAGTCTGTCCATCCTGAATAGTCCATTATCAGGAAGACCAGAAAGCTACTTCTCAACTCCCCTCCATCACCCACCCACCTATATATCTATTTGTTTACCCATCCACTTAGCCACGCATCCACCCAATCACCATCCATTCACCTACGCATGCACCTGTGCATGGATACACACACCTGCTCATCATCCACGCACCAATCCACCCATCACCTATTCACCTTTGTATCTACCTACCCACTCATTTACCTATCTATCACTGATCTATCCACCCACCCCCCATCTCCATCGATTTACCCTGACATCCACCAAACACATTCATCCATCCATCAATCCGTATACCCATCTATCTATTCACCCACCCAACATCCGTGTACCTGTATATTCATGCATGTGTGTACATCTCTAGTTCCTGCCCATCATCCATTTACTTGCAGATTTTTTTTTTTTTTTGTATTTTTAAGGAAGGGTGTTCAGGGTCTCACTACTAGATCAGACTCATAGTGATCCACCTGTTTACAGCCTCCCAAGAGCTGGGATTATAGGTACATGCCACCATGTCCGGTCTCAGTCACCATCTCAGAGTGCCCTGGGGGGTGGGGCTGGCAGGGCAGGCCTGAAGATTGAACCCCTGACCTCTTGAGCCTGCTTGCAAGCACTTTAATCTGCTGAGTTATTTGGCTGGCCCTCACAGATCTATCCATCATACAGCCTTGCATCAACCATCCACTTTCCATTCCTCTGTCCAGCCAACCACTCGTCCACCATCCACCCTCCTACACATCTGCACACATCCGTCCATGATTCTTATGACCCACCATCTCCCCGCCAACCATTCTCCCACACATCTCTCCATCCATCATCCATTCATCCATCTACTTAGCCAGCATTAATCATCTATCCACCCATCCATCTCTTCACTCATCCACCCAAATTCCAGAAGGAACCTGCTTAAAGTCTGGCTGACTGCTTACTATCGGATGTTGGACAAATCAAATTAACCTCCTAAAGCTTCAACTTCCCAATGTGCTAACAGACCATGAGAAGTGACCACGAGGACAAGTCCATATGAATCTGCTCTCATAGGTGTCATGCAAATATCAGCAGGTCTACCCTTGTCCTGCTGCAGCTGGACAAAGGGTCCCAACATGCTCAGGTCACCTAGTAGCAGACTGCAGAGCCAGACAGAAGTCAGTACGAACACAGCCCTAATCCTGGAGCTGCTGCTTAACCTCTTTGCAGGCAGCTGCCTGACCCATCAATCTGAGGGCTGGGGAAGCCTTTAAGAACAGGAGGGACATAGTCCTCACAGACCGGTGCATGTACAGCTGTGATAGGTGGTCTCACATTAACACCTAAGCATCTTGTTATTCACTATTCATGAGAACCCCACAGAGCTCCACAAGGCAGTGGAGTAGGAGAGCTTGCCCCACTTCACAGGTGAGGGAAAGGAGGCTCCATGCGGAGTGCTCTATGCGTGGAAGTCAGAGCTATCCTAACTTCCGGCTCCAGATCCTGAGGGAACAGCGGGCCAAGACCCCACCTACGGATGCTGGCGTTCTGCCTCTGGATGCTGTTTTATGCACCGGCCCCTCTTACCTGGCTCTGCATGAGGAGTAGCTGCCCTCCAGAGAGGAGGACCCAGGAGGCCAGACCAGGGCTTGCTCTACCACTGAAATGCACAGCGAGATGGGCCTGAAGCTCTCCTGCTGAAACTCTCCATGCTTTCCTCACATTCTGGCCAAAAACAGGCAGATGGAATCCAACTGACTTGTTTTAGTCTAAGGGCCAAGTCACTGTGTTCTCAATATCAGCAAATTGGCATCCTACACTATAGGGTGACTGGGATGAATGGATTGGGCCACTTCCCAGATATCCTGGGTGAACAGGGATCTGCCCACACACTGATCTTTCTTCATTCATTCATTCATTCATTCATTCAAGTATTTCATGGTTGGGCTGTGAGCCCTTTACCAGGGGCCATGCATATTCATACACGGGAGACAGATGCAGGCCCCAAGGAGCTTATGGCCAACTGGGAGAGTATCAAGGCATTTTGGGTGTGAAGATTAGCCAAAGGAATAGGGCATGAACCAAGAGCGAGTCTGAGCCCACACAGGCTTCCTGTTCAGGGCTAAAGGCATAGTTGAGAGCTGATAGTCAGGGGAGGACCCACGCCATAGGAAAGGCCTCACAGCAACACCACCCTGACCAACAGGGTGGGACTGAAGCAGCCCATGGTGGGGTATGGAAGCCTGGTAGAGGCCCTTGTGACTGTGCCACAGCAGCTAGGGGCAGAGATGATGCACAGAGTCACAGATCATAAGAGGCAGAATCAGCCGGCCTAGACCCCGCCAAAACATTATCAATCACCCATCTCCTAGCTCAGCAGAGGGGCATGGAGGAGTCTGACAGGGTGACGCTGGCTCTGGCACAGAGGGGCTCATGTCCTGAACTCTGGACAGTCAATGCTAAGCATCACTGGCTATGCTGGCATGTGACGTCTCAGGCCCCATGCCAGCCCCTGTTCTGCCCATACCATGGCCATCCTCAGGACTGTGAATGAGAAACATCAAAGCAGGCAGCATCCTGCCTTACTGCAAGGGCCCTGGTGGGCAGCGGAGCTCCCCCATGGCCACTCTGTGACAGCACCTAAGCAGGCATGAACAGGACGGACGACTCCACGGAAGGCTCATCTTACCAGCCACAGCCTCCACTTCCAGGAGAGGATGGGGCACTAGTTAGATCATCAGAGAGTGGCCCTTTGTGGGCTGCAGAGGGGAGGGTCAGATCACTATGCCCAAGCAAGCGGGTGACCATCCAGTCAGCCGGTCAAGAAGCAGAGCCAGCTGCCCTGCACATTCCTGCTCAACCCCCCACCCCGACCTGGTGGTTTCACGTGGTCTGTGCCCATGCGCTCCTTGTTGTCAGGAGTAGGGCTTCTGCTGTGTACAGCCTTCGACCGTTCTGGTGTCAGGCAAGGAAGGGGCTAGAGCCTCCACTCCAAGAATGCTCCTTCCCCGTGTCTGCCTGCTCCTCCTGATGCCTGGCCCTTTCACGACCTGGGGACTGTGTCTCACCTAGAGCACCTTGTCCTGTCCCACAATATGTGACCTTAACCTCTTTTGGCCCACATCCTCTAGGATCTTAGGGGACGCTCACCCAAGTATAGGCAGTGTCAAATTGGAGGCTGTAACTTGTGCACTCAGGAAGCCAGATTTCTGCTGGAGAGTGGCAACAATAGCCAGGGGAAACCCAGAAGCTGCAGGCCACGCATGAAGAAAGGTGGGGCTGGACACCACCGTCTCAGGCAGCCACGTGCACCTGCTCCTCAGGAGCACCCTTCATCAGTCCTGCCTCCACCCTAGCTACCAAGCTGGAAGCCAAGTCCACCGCCGTACACAGTCTCTTGGTGACACGCGACAGTACGCCGTGCATGGATGTACAAGCAGCCAGGGAGATCCAGATCCACACCCCATCACTACTCTGCCAGCATGGACCATTCTCCACTTCTGGGTCAGGACAGAGCACGTGGGAGGGAACCAGAGCCACCACCCTTGCCAAGGAAACCAGGTCCTTGCTCCACTGGGAGAAAGCTTGGATGTTCAGGTTCCCATGTCCCCGGAGAAACAGAGGGAAGACACAGGGGGTGACACGGGCATGAGCCATAAGGAAACCTCGTAGACACCTTCATACTACACACTTGGCCAGGTGAGGCCCTAACCCCGTGGAAAGGTACACAGGTGGAGGTAGTTTCCCAGAGCCTGCTTCTATCTGCACAGGAAGTAGGAGGGGCCCGTGACTTCTGAAGTCCCTGGAGTCATCCAGAAGGTGGTGAAGTCACCTTGCAACCTCCGCTCCAGTTTGAGGGGCTCCTAACTATTCTCACATACTGACTCAAAAGCCGAAGTCTGCTGTCTGCTGGGTGAGCAACAGCTGTATGGTGTCCAGTCACATTCCTTTATGGTGGGTGAAGTCAGGGCAGCCCTTGGGATCCTCTACCCAGACTGTGCAGAAAGATGCTTAGAGCTGTTATGAACCCAAGCACAGGGGAGAAATCCTGGAAGACTTCAAGGCCCCCTGTCTACCTTCTCGTGGTGGTGGTGGATGCAAGTCAGGAATATTCTTAGGATTGTGGCCCCACTGTGCTCTGGCCGCCACTAGAGGGCGCTGCCTCACAAGGTGTGCCAGTCTCACACCTGAGGTGGGAGCAGGGAAGGGGATGTGGAAACAGCGGCCCAGCTCTCTGGACCAGTGTCTAGGGGGCAGGGAGAAGAAAGTGGATGAGGAAAGGGAGGAGGAAGGAGATGGAACAGAAAAGTAAGAGGAGAGGCCTCGGGTAAGGAGGGCACTGAGCACAAGGAGTCGGGCATTCCCTCCCATCCTGTTCTGCCCCTTTTCCCCCTGTGACGTGTGGGTATCCTGGGCAATCATGGGCAGCAGGGCCCTCAGTGCTCACAGGGACCCTCACCTGACTGTCCATACAGCCTGGTCCCCAGCCCCCCTCAGAGTCCTCTCCTGATAGAACACTGTCAGGATGGCCCTCACACTCCATGTCCTCAGCGCTGCAGAGTGGCAGCTCTCCCTGGGGGAGCAGGACCTGGGCCCAGCACAGAGCCTGGCCAGGGAGCAAGCAGGTCATTAGTTGCCTGTTCTCTTCTGTCAAGGCTTCAGTGAGGCTGGTTCTGCCACATCAAGTGCCCACTGTGCATGTGGCTTGGGTCTCAGGCTGGTGTCCAGTTGAGTGGCTCAGGCCTAGGGGCTGCTAGGTAGCCAGCTCCCTCCTGGAAGTGAGCACACATGGGATAGGGGGTGCGGAGCCACAGGGCCTGGGGCAGTTCCCTCCTGCTCACAATGCTATCCCACTACATCTGTTCCTCCTACCTTTTGGCCCAAGCCAGTGTTTAATACCTGAGCAAAGGTGATAACCTCCATCCCTGCCCCATTGTGGCTACAAGTTCCTCCTGAGTTGTCATGACGAGGGGATCAGAGGATGCTGCCACAGAGCTCACTGGGCCCAGATGTGGATCCTGGCACATGACGGGTGTGGAATTCCTGTCGCCTACCACAGAGGCCCATTACATACATGGGAATGTTGGAGCACAGAGTGATCGAGAGACTGTCCAAAGCCACACAGCACATGGAAATGGGTCCTTTTGTGCATGGGGAATATACTGGCCTGCCTCTCCACGTTCTGACAGTGGCCACAAAGGACCTTGGGGCACCAGAGACCTCCAAAGACTGGGAGCTCCCATCTCCCTCCACAGTAGTCCATTGGTACCATCCAGCCTCGTCTACCTGTTCCTAGAAAGAGATGCCCATTTGGAATGAGCAGGGCAAGCTCATGGGGGCTGGGCTAAAGCTTCCAGGACAGCAGAGGAGCAGATTAGTAGGGGGGAGCCTTCTCCCGGAGCCACTAAAGTGCCTGGACTGAGACAGGAGGCCCTCTACCTCTCCATCACCTTAAACGGTCATCTTCCTGCCCGAGTAAAAGCCATGTTCTCTCAGGGCACAGATATGAAGACTGGGACCACAGTCCTGCAGCTGGGAGGCAGGGGCAGTTCCAGGCACTAGGACACTCAGACCTTAGTGGTCAGTGCACGGAACTGCATTCCTGCACGTCCGGCTGCCCTGTGCCCACTGAAGCCTCAGAACATCGCTCCACTGTGGACACGCAATGCAGGCTCACCTGCTCCCCCCGAGCCCTCCCTATGCACAGACCTCGCCTGCTAAGTACATGCTGTCCTGTAGAGGACAGGACAGAATACCATTGTGGCACTTGAAATGCTACCCTTGTCCCTGGAGAAACCTCTCATGCCCCATGCCACCTATCTATCATGTGGTCACATGTGCAATATTGTAACCACACTAGAGGGGTCATGAGAGCTCCTAAAAGGTACTGGTTAGGACAATGCACCTTGGAAGAAGGATGCACCCACTCACCAGCACCCAGAGGAGCCCCCTCAGATGTCACTAGTGGGCTCCATGTCCCAGACAGTCAGATATGGGACATGCACGCTTTGAGGAAGGGATGATGGGACAAGGCTCAACAGAGCAGGTTGCCCAGGTCATGGCACCATCTAGCAAGGCAGAGGGCCAGCTGAGCCCCAACTCAGGACAGTCATCAGGTCCATGATTAGGGGAACTGACTGTCCTAATTTTAGCAATCGAAATTTCAAGTCCTGGAAAAGCACAGTTGCTTCACCACCCTACGCTATGGTTCTGTGGGTTCAGGGGGACAAAGGGCGATGACTGTGTGGCTCAGCACAGACGCCAGCTGGGGGATGGGGGGTGGGTTGGGCAGGTACCTGCGCGAAGCACATGCTGAGCGGCCGCTCTGCATTCCTTCATTCAACCTTGAGAACAGCCTGAAGCCCATCTTTGTGTGATCCTCATTTTATAATCAGCGATGAAGAGGCACAAAGAGGGCACATTATGTATCCACACTAACAGAGCAACTAAGTAGTACAAGCCAGAAGGATGTGGCAGAAGTCCAGGAGGTAGGCTGGCTGCTGTGATATCACACACACACACACACACACACCCCTATGCATGCACATATACATGTGCACAGACAAGCACACAGATGCACAAATATGCACACAGCTGTGAACACAGGCATGTGCAAATACCTACACATGCACCAATTTACACACATGTACAATCGCACAGGAACTGGGTGATCAGAATGACCCTGGAACAAGCCCCCTATTACTTCCCATTTCCACAGTAATATTCTGCCTGCCATGTGGGCCAGTCTCTGGCCACACCGCCCTCGGTATCTTATTACACTTTGTACTGGAGGAAGGGGACACACACTATAAAATTATAGTCATAACTCCAACCTAGGGTGTGAAGTGGAATCGGCTGTCTCAGGGGATTCCTTTAATTTAGCTTTCAACTGTTCTTAGCACCTGGGACTTCCCCCTTGGGCTTTCTTAAGGCAGAATCTAGACCAGTGAAGAACTGGAGCTTGTCCTTAGGCTCTGGTGTAAGTGTGGACAGGTTGAAGGGCTGCAGCATTGCTGCCAGCGTGGGGGGTCTGCTAGACCCCAGAAGGTGAGGTCTGGACTCTGCAGTGGACCAGGGGACCTGTGCTCCCACAGCATGTCCTCCCCTCAGCTGCCCTGGTCATAACTGAGACCCAAGCTGCTAGGTCACGGTCAGAATGATAGCTTTCTTCTGGAACCATGTGAAACCCTGACCCTCCCCAGGCCTGCAGGACAGTGCTATGTGGTGACCTGGGCTAGCAATGTCCTCTCTCACATCCCTGAACTCAGCTGACCGCAGGACATGACCTTGACCAGGAAGACTCAGTGCAGTTGGGCTGGGGGTTCTGGATGGCTGTGGGAACACAGATGCCCAAATATGCACACAGCTGTGAGCACAGGCATGTGCAAATACCTACACGTGCACCAATTTACACACATGTACAATTGCATAGGAACTGGGTGATCAGAACGACCCTGGAACAAGTCCCTTGGTGCTCCTGCACCCAGGCAAGAGCTTCAGGCACCACATACCTGACCCAAGGGGGCTTTCAAGCTTCACCACAAGCATGATGGCTCCAGGATCCTGAGGCCCATGGGCCCAGACCACATCGCAAGACCCCAGAACCCAGGATCTGGGCCTGACTTCAGCAATGGCTGCATGACCCCACTGGGTAGCAGAACTGGAGCTCCCAGCCTGAAGGACAGCCTGCAGGTAATGGGTAACTGTCTTGGAAGCTGCTTGACTTGATTAGAACAACAAGCAGACTTGGCCCCTGAGGTGCCTAACATGAGCGGATTGCCCTAAAGTCTTTTTCTCGCCTGAGAAATTCTGGAAAGCAGACTGCCAGGGCAGAGAGTGTGCTTTGGAGTTGGAGCTCTGAGTACCAACCCAGCTGCCCTGGCAGCTGGGAGAGGCATGACAGTAGTCAGGGGAGGACTCAGACCAGGAACTAAATGTCCCAGAGGGTTTTGGCCAAGAGACTCCAGGTGGCTACTTGGACAGTGCTGGGGTTCCTGCACCATCTTCCCTGGGGCTGCGTCCAAGGCTTAAAGAAGCACCTTGTATATAGCTGTCATGCTGGGCTAACACAGTTCATGCTTGGTAACACTACTGAGACCATGTCCCTGGGGACATGGTCAGTCCCTCATGCTGTGAGTTGGCTTCTCTGAGCCTCAGTTACCTTGCCTGTGCTAAGGTTTCCCATTGCTTCCACTGTGTGGACACTTGGTGCCCATGACACATTGACAAGCTGGCAAACGCGACCCTGAGAGTGCACAGGGAACAGACTGCACATGCTGTCTTGTCTCCTCCATTCAGCATGGAGGGTCACAAGGGCAAGCACAAGGAGGTGCAATGAGGCCCCCAAACCAGTGGCACCTCCAGAAGCTCAGCTCTTCCTCCTTCCTCTCCCCAAGCCATCAGACCTGCCATCAAGGGCAGGAGACCCAGGATGACAGCATGCCCAGGAGGTACAGGTAGAATTCAGGTGTTAGAGTCTCCCTGGGGCAATTTAAGTTGGAGGACTGAGGTCCCAGGATGCTGAACTCTCTCTCCCCACCTCCCCCCTCTTCTACTTACCCCACGTGCCAATGTGGCTGGGGCCTCTTCCCATCGTCGCCTGTGCCACCGAGCCTGTTGAGGGACGGTGAGCGGCTGCGGGGCCCAGGGACATAGCTCGGGATGCTCTTCACAGCTCCATCAGGCTTGCTGGGCACCTGCTGCAGCAGCTGGGGTGAGAGGCTGCGGTGGGAGGTGGCTGCGGAGCAGACGGCCCATTCAGGTGCACCAGCATGGAGGTTGTTGTCACTGTTGGAGCGCAGCAGGACCCGGGGCGCTGCCAGTGTGTTTGGAGGCCGCCGCCTGCGGTTGGAGTAGGCCGGAGCCTCTCGGAAGGGCACTGGATGGAAGAGAATAGGGAGAAGTAGTGAGCACGACCAGAGGCAGACACAGGGGTCCCAGCCTGCATGCATCCATGCCCCCATGCGAGCCAGGTAGGGAGCCACAAGTTCACGCTGAATCTGCAGCCAGGCTGCCCAAGGTCTGGAATCCCCCCAACACGGAAGCAGAGAGTGGTAGAGGAGAAGCTGGTCATCTCCTTCACACAGATGCTCAAGGCAAAGCCCAGATGGAAGAGACTCAGGTCGAAGCTTCCATCTGCCCAGCTCCTTCCACAGCCTGGAAGATGCTGCCGGCTTTCCTTGTGTAAGGATGGGCCCCACCTCCCAAAGCAGTCAGGTCACCAACTCCTCCTCTGCCCCTGAACTTGGCCTGGAGCTGGCAGAATTATGTGTCCTGACATTCCATGCTGGGGACCAAGCCCAGGACCTCAGGGCATGCTTGCACTTGGAAAGAGGACTTGGCAGAGGGGATCAGGTTAAAGTGGGTCACTAGGGTGGGCCCCAAGCCCATCTGTGTCTTTGTGAAAAGAGGAGTGTGGGACACAGATGCACACACAGATGATCACATGAGGACACAGGGAGGCGATGCCATCTGCAAGCCAAGGAGAGTCAGAGGAGCCAGCCCTGCGACACCTGGATGTCAGATGTCAGCTCCCAGACATGGAACAGTGATTGACTGATCTTTACAAACCACTGGGCCCTGGGTGTTGTCACAGCATCCCTAGCAGTGAATGAAGTCCTAAATCTCCTGGTCAGAATGAGTCCACAGCCCCAGAGAATGCTCTCTGCCTCATTGGCCAAGCTGGGGCCCGGCCCTCACAGTGGTGCAAATGGACCAACGCATCCGGCTCTTCAGGAAGTGCTGTGTGGGGCCAGGCTCTCCTGCTCCCAAGTCCCCATGCCCAGCTCTCAGAGGACACATGCACTTGGGAGCTGTGTGTGTGATGCCCCTAAGTGGACTGGCTGCACCTCTGAGATGAGTCCTTTCTGAAATTTCCTTCTAGGCTGCAGAAAAACAGAAGCTGCTACCAGCCCCCGATCAGCCAAATATGTTGGGTGACCTCTCATTCCTGGATGTCCATGTCTCTGGCTCAGGGTCTACGCCGCCCAAGTCCACATGAGGAACTGTGACGCAAGAGAGGCTATATGTCTCTCAGAAGAGTTTATGTGGGCAGGACCACAATATCTAGAAGGAGAAGCAGGTCACAAAAAGCTCAGCACAGAGTGCTGGGAAATCTCCTGACCCCCTGGATGCCCAAGGCTGGAAGTTACTCCGAGGCTCACCAAAGAAACCAAGAATGGATGCACGTGTCACCTGAATGACGGGTCTCACGGGAACGCTCGTGGTAGACTTAGGCGGTGATAGCAGAGCTCACAGAGATAGAGGGGCACTCGAGGAGATCAAGGGGGACAGAATTAGTGCTTGCAGACCTCTCTTGAGATAGCTGTGACCCAGCCTACCGCTGCCACCTCTCCAGGGTGCAGGGCAGTCCCAGGAAAACAGGTGGGACCCAACCTGGGGAAGCCACACAGAATGGCAGGAAGGGTCCTGGGGACACACAGATGTGGCATTCTGGTTCTGTGTCACCTGGGGAGGTCATCCTAGCCTCAGTTAGAGAACAGCGATCTTATTAACCTGCCCTCCCCAGAAAGCCCTCCGTCAGAGGGACAGGCACGCTGATGACCGACTCTGCAGCTGGGGCTTTATCCTATGTTCCATTTCTCCACGCAAGTGAATCCTTAGAGGCCGCCCAGGCCATCTAGGGGTACCAAGAGCGGGCCAGGCTGGCAGTGCCCTCCCTGGAGCCAACTAGCTACCCTGGCTAGGCCCAGGGCCAACATTAGCCTGCCCAAAAAAGCCGTATCCTAGGGTCAGGCCACTGAGCATTCATTTTGCTGGCCATGAAAGGAAACTATACTGGTTTCTCTCCATCTAAGCAGGCAAAGGCTAAAACCTTCATGGAATGAATGAAGCTCCAACAAACAGCCAGCAGTGAGAGCTTGTGGGGGCTTGTGGAGGCACTTGAAACAGCCAGACCCCAGGGACAGGGTTAAAAGAATCTCACAGAGGACTGGCGATCCTACAACCTAAGAGGCCAATCATTTGTCATTCCCTGAGATTAGGGGCTGAAGGACTCTACCCTCAGGGAAGCCGAAATCCCAAGCAGATATAAGAAGCACAAAGTGGTCCTAGAGGCCTTTGCCTTCAGGGAGCATGCCCAGGGGATCAGGGCTCTCAGCACAGGAGGGACACTACACAGCTCGGAGACTAAGACACCTGTGCTTAGCTTCTGGCCCCAGTAACAGTCAGCCCTGTTTCTGATCCATGTAATAGGTAAAGTGTTAATGGTTTTAACTGAAGAGAGACAGAAAATGAGGGGGGTACCAGGTGCTAAGATAAATTCCTTAGGAAAGAAAAATCCATGGGAAAACAGAACAAATCCAGAATTAACCTCACCCTGTAACACTGGACTGCAAATTTCACACTGTTCATGGATTATAAAAACTGAAGTCCCAGAAGGTGAATTTTGCCGCATGATGTTAGAAAATGAATTTAAGCGAAGGCTGTCTTTGTAGAAATTCCTAAGAAAGAGTCTCAAGAAGGAGGACGTGGAGATTGGTTGGGACTCACACCGGGAGGCCACCCGTGGAGGATTAAGGAATAAAATAGCTGGGACATTTTCACATACATGTTACCCTGAAGACCAGGCAAGCTATTCAAATGGAATCACATAGGTGGCATTAGGGTGAATGTTTTAATGAAAATTACCTTGCTTGATCACCAGGATTCACATTAAATTAGTTTCCAGAGCAGTAAAATTTCTTCAGAGTGTGTGTGTGTGTGTGTGTGTGTGTGTGTGTGTTTTCTTTTTTTTTTTTTTATGATGAGCTCGAGCTGGGGAGTATCTTTCTAATTTCTTTAAAGTAACCCCTCCAGAAACCTCCTGATTTCCTAAACAGGAAATCTCCTTGTCTGACAAAACTATCTGACTGGAATCATCCATGGAAATGATGCATGTTTTGGTGTGTGAAAAGGGTTAAAAATAACTCTTTTCCTGTCTGAAAATGATTAATATTCCACCCAACTGTTTCCTTCTTTCTGGCAATCTGCAAACTCTAGGTGGGTGGATATTTTCTTAGCTGTCTTACATGCACTTATTTATACATTTTTCCCCACAATAAAAACCACACAAGGTATGACAAAGAGCGTATGCACTTTTAAAGTCTGCCACATCGCCTCTCCATCCACCTCATGTAACTGCAACCCGGGGACAGCCAAGGAGAACCGAGAGGCGGCTTTGTGGGTGTCCATCTCCCAGCACCGCCAGCCATGTGCCCGACCTCCGGGAGTAAGAGCTTTGCAGCCCTTCGGGTGACCGACAGACTCGAGTCAAAGTTCTTTTATTTTTCCTAGGACTTAGTTCCTGAAGTGCCCTCCCTCCCAGTCACCATGGAAGGACATTTGGGAATGCAATTTTACAAGGGGCTGGCAGCTGAAAAACACAGTAGGATAAAAAGGTACACTCAGCCGTGCTAATTTCCTAGACCAAACAAGCCAAACCGTATCGCGAACCAGAAGTAATGAATTCCCTCTCGAGACACGGACTAAAGACAAGCAAATTTAGGGGGAACCGAGTCCCTCTCTCCTCCCAGAAGCAGTAAGGAGCTGTCCGTCCGTCCCCCACGCTCCCTATCGCTTTCTCCTTACCTTCCTTCTTGGTGAAGGCATTTAACAAAGACTTCATCTTCCCTCTGATTTTGGCAGCGGTCCGCTCATTATATAATCTTCTCGGAGGGGCGGAAGGCTAGGCGCACAGCCCGGCCCCTCGGTGCTGGAGTAGCTGGGATCCGGGGAGCAGCGGCGGGCGTCTGGGCACTGTGCGCTCCCGAGCATCGCTGGGCATGCCAGACCCGGCGTGCTGGTGACAGAGCCCACCCCATATTCTGTCAGCTGGGAACCAACTGTGCGTGGCTGGGGCAGCTCTCAGAGCTGGCTGCCTCTGGCAGCGTTTGTCATGTGAGCTGAGCGCCTCTGCTCCAGGAGCGGGGCATCGAGGAAGCGGCAGGGCGCAGGGCGAACTTGCAGGGAGTGACGGAGCTGGGAGCACCAGGAGGCGTGTGCGAGCTCGAGCCCCAGTTATCCAAGGAAACCTGGCTGGTGCCGGGCGCTCCGTGCGCTGTGGCTAAATATAATACACCGTGCTTTTCTATTTTTTTCTTTTAATTTTTTTTTTTTTTTTTAAGAAAAAGCCAAGTCTATTTGTCAGCTAGAAGATGTGGTGGCAAAGTCAGAGGGGAAAATGTCGAAGCGTGGAGAAGCCATGACCCAAACCCGTGGTAATGGGCCAGGCATGTGGCCGCAGAATCCTGAAAGTGACCTATATTCCACTTTGCAAGAATCAGACACAAGTACCCATTACTCCCCCCGCCCCATTGTGGTAATGACCATGGAAAAAACTGGACACCACCTACTCCTGCTTTCTTTTTAAAAGAGGATCAGAAAATCATCAAAAGGCAAGGTAGTCAAAGATGGGGCCCCCGATTCCACACAGCTGGTAAAATGAGCTCATCAGTCCCTCTCCACGTGTCTCCAGCACTCACCACCCCCCAGCGGAAGTCTCAGAGAAACCAGAAAAGATCATCCCTTGGAAAAGCCATGCGGGGAAAGTTCTAAGCACAAAGCCAACAGAGAGGGCGGGGATCAGGCTGGTGTGGCTCACTGCAGCAGATGGCCCAGGGAATCCTATTTGCCCGAGGACAAAAGTCTTTCTGAAGCACACGGAGTGTCCTGGGGGGCAAAGCTGCTGCCACCCCCTGCATCTGCCGCTGGGGCTGGGGCTAAAAGTACATTTTTTTCTGGTTGCTAAGAGAACTGCTTCTGAAATCGGGGGCGGGGGGGGGAGTGAGAGAAAGGGAGAAGGAAGAAGAAGGAGGAAGAAGGAGGAGGAAGAGGAGGAGGAGGAGAGGAGATGAAGAAAGTAATGGGACCACTGGGGTTCGATTTCATGTGGCTGACACACTGTGTCAGCAAAAATGGCCCTCACGAAGACAAGGCTGGTATCCGTAGTTGGCAATACTTTCTCTGCAGATGTGCAAGGGAAGAGGTGGACCCTGTGTCCAGCTGTCACTCTGTCCTGGGAGGACAGAGACTAGCAGGTCGGATCAGCCAAACATTAGACATTACCCACTGAACTCACAGGGTTTCTTAACTATCTCAAAGCCACCCGGAGGGAGGGCATTCCTACCATCCCCCACCCCCACGGTTTGTCATAGAACTGAGTGATTTTTAAGCCATCACTAGGGAACTGTGCCTTCCAAGATGCCACTGAGGAATCCTACACAGTTCATGCAACTTCTTCGACAATCAGGGCAAGGGTCAACAGCTCCCGGGAGATCCCGGCTGGGTGACACGCTATCACCCATGAGGACACATCTGCTTTCTGTCTCATCAGTGGGGAACTGAGGATGCGCCTCCTGGGTAGGGCAGCCTGGCTGTGCATCTTCAAGATAGGAGAGACAATGTGATGTGCTAGATAGAGGTCCAGCTGCCTGCCCTGGTTTGCCCAGCCCTGGGAAGCTGGGACAGTGAGGCTTTAGTGTTAGCAGAGAAAAGCAGCTCCTCTTCAGAGGCTGGGGGACCCAGCCACTCACATGCCCAGCCATGTGGGCCCAGGGAACTCGCCAGAGCTCAGGGAACTCAATGGGAGACCCAGGGATGCTCATGCTTGCTCCATCTGTCCACAATCGATATCTTCCAGAAGCACAGAGCCTCGTCCAAGCCAAGTTCCCCTGCCAGGCGCTGCTGCCTTTACTGCTGGCACAGGGGAGAGCATGCGCACTCCTGTGAGGCTGGGGCCTGAGCCTAGCAACGCTCCCATACTTTGGGGGTGGGAGTGGGAGGCTGGCCTCAGACAGCGGGTGTGGAGGGGAAGGCCTTTCCCCAGGGTCCAGGGTACATCCTATACCTTTTCCAATCAGAGACGGCAGGAAACACACAGGAGCTTTCTTCCCCAAGCTGGGGCCTCTGCACCCAAGAACCAAGGAAAGGACCAGAAACTCCAAAGAGGAACACAGCAGCCCAAATGCAAAGTTTTCAGCTGGCACTTCTACTGTCGAATGCATATGAAGCAAGCGCTCCCCTGTGTGCACTTACCCATAAGCAGGATCAGAGTTGGGAACAAATGGGGCCTGGGCTATCCAGGGGGAAGAGAAGGGGGCAGTCTTAGGGTGAGCAGTCTCCCCATGACCACGGCTTGTGGCTTTGTTCTGTACTCTCTGACCCACCCAACCCCAGCCCTGCAGCTGCCGTCCTCTGGGTATGAACCTAGAGCTGGGGAGACCAGGGCCACAGGAGTATGGGACACAAAATCTGGTTCCTTTGCAGATGGCACGGGGCAGGCCAGAGACAGAAGCAAGATGACATGAGGAGTCCAGGCGCCCCCTTGCAAGGGAGTCCTTTCTTCAGACCCCTTCTATAATTTTAATAAGCAGACAACATTTCCAAGCCACATTTAAGGGAAACTGGGAAAACTCAGAGAGTGGAGGCAAGAAGGCAGGCCTCCTGATGCCTGGCTCGAACAGGCTCTGCCACGTGGGGTCTGAGGTCAATCCCAAGAGGTTTGCAGGGGGAGTGGCCCACTTCTAACACTGCCTTGCTGCCTAGGTAGTAGACATTCTGTCCTTGAGCATCCCTAGTGTCAGGGGATTATAACTCGAGCACAGTGGTTTTTGCTGCTGGAGACAGTGCCCTTACCCGGGAGGTAATGCTGTCTCTGGGTCACATGTCCCTAGCTTCAGATGATCAGCGCTACCACTTCACTCTCTCCCCAGGGGATGCAGATCACTGACTGATATGACGGGTCAGTCAGAGTATAAACCTCATCCTGACCTGCAGGGAGCCATCTGCATCCTTAAGGGCATTTTCCTTCCTGGGCTTGCTTGGTCCTCCTTCTCCCTGGGAGCCACTGCCCGGTATATTGGTACACAGGCCGGCTACCACATCCCTGTGATTCAGATTGCCTGTGTGACTAGGAGAGAACCTGCTCTGTAGGAATGAGTGTCGCAGGCTGGCCTCATTCTGCCATCACCCCTGCACTCAGGGGTCCTGCTAGGAGAGAGGCTCAGACTGCCCCTGCCACTGGCCTGTGCTATATCTGCACCCACCCACTCAGGCCCTTCAGCGTCTGGACTCGGGCACCAGATTCCCCAGCGCTGACCCAGGTGCTTGGGAAAGTTGGGGCAGTAAAGGCAGAACCTGGGCTGAGCCTCCTAAGAACACAGGACTCATATATCACTGTCTCTAAGGAGACTGGGCACAGTTAAGTGAGGGTTAAAAATGAAAATTAAGACAAAGATGGGAGATGACATACAAAGCCATTTTCTCCTAGAGATCTTTTTCCCAGAGCAATTCAACCCCTCATGGTGTCTGAAATTTCTGGAGTGCTCCTTTGGCCTCCCCAGGTATGGACCCCTGAGACTGTCCTCAGGGCTCTCTGGGTGAGCTGTCAGTCCTGGAAGAGCGGGGCCTCTCTGCCTCATGACCACACATGCAAGGGCATCAGGGCCTATGTGCAAAAGATGTGGAGATTTTCTCCCACCACCTCGAAACTCCTTGTCCTGCATAGGGTCTTCCACAGGGGACCTAAGGTGTCCTGCAGGCACTGGCTGGCCACATCCCTACTGAGTGTGGATGAGGTTTCCTGTCACATGAATTCAATCCCAATGATAGAGATGGGCACGGGCTGAGGAGTAGACGGCAAAGAGTCAGTGTCCGGGAGCTCGGCGGTGGCTGTGTTCGTTTGCCCGTCACCCTAAAGGGCGGTAAGTGCCTTTGGGGCTGGGGATTATCCCATGTTCATGCACACACAATAAAGCAGCAAGAAAAATTGGACAGAGACTCCCAAATCCAACAGTTTCCAGGAAGGAAGAGGGTGACTCCAAAACGAACCGCAAAGCATCAGCCTTCTTGCCCAGTCCTGCAGCTGTGAGCTCAACTCTTCTTGGCCCCTGGGTCACTCCTGTGCCCAACCTTCACCTCAGGGCTCTGGCCCCAGGGGGCCATGCTTGCACCCCTGATCTACCTCAGTGTCGAGCCTCCCTCTCCAGCCTGCACACTCAGAAGCCCTTCATTTTCCATGTCTTTTGACAACTGCCTGACAACAGGCTGAAAATAATTTTGGTTCTTGTATAAAAAAAGGCTCTTAGCACATCAGACATTCCAAGTGCTCTGAAGTCCTGGCAGGGAGGATGCGCCAGGTGTTTATAAACATACTGTGAGACCCGGATGTGCCAGTCTTTGAAGAAAAACTGTTCACCGATACGGAGAACAATGGGAGGCTACTGCAGGGGATCACAAGTTTGAGTCCATCCTGGGCAACTTAATGACTTAGTGGAGACTCTGCTTCAAATAAAATTTTACAAAGGGGTGACAATATAGCTTTGTGTGAAGACCCTGGGACACGACAACAAGCCCACCTTCCCTTGCTGTGGCTTCAGCGAGCATGTGGGAGCCAAGCCATCTATAGTCAGGCATTAATGTGCTTTGTGTCCTCTACAGCCATGGCGTGGCTGGTGAGGACACCCCAACTCTATTTCCTCATTTGTAAAACTGGAATAACAGCTGATTCCCAGCATGGTTGTGTGGTCACCCGAGTGTTATGTTTGTAGCACAGAAGGAGGGACAGTGCACATAGAACTCAGGAATGGGACAGCCTGGGGTGTGCTGGGACAGCAGGGTGAGGGGATTCCCAGCTCTGCAGCCTTGGAAAAGTCACATGATTCCTCTGTGCCTCTATGCCTTCATGTGTAAAAGGCAGACGTCAGGGGGGCTGCCTGAGGAGAGGTCCATGAGGACAGAGAGGGTTAATGGCATAGCAAGGCCTGGATGGGAGGGTGTCAGTGATTACTAAATAAATGTTTAATTTAAAAGTCTGCAAGTGGATAGAGGGTGAGGTGCTCTTCTTCACCCCTCAGACTGGCCAACTGCACTTGTCTCTTGAGGTGCCACTTCCTGTGGGAGGTCACCCTGAGTCAGAAGTGGAGAGACCCCTTCTTAAAGGCCCCTGGTGGCCATTGAGGTTTCTCTCTGCCGGGATCTCTGCCTTCCCAGAGTGCCCTGCTGCATCTCCAGCATGCCAGGTTGGCCTGTCTCCAGCTGGACCTAAATCCCCAGAAACAAGAAGCCACCTTACTTCTATGCCCCAACCTGGTCAAGGTTAACACACAGCCAACACAGCTGCTGCTGCAGAGCCCGGGAGGTGGGAAGGCTGCTGGCTGAGCTCCTGGACTCACCTTTCCCTTATTCTTGTCCCCTGGCTGCAGCCCTGGTGTGCTCTGTATCCTTGCTGTGTCTGCCAGGCCTGCCTCCTGGATAGGAAACTGGGGCCCACCTTCAGCTTCCCCTGCTGCCAGGGCCACCATGTTACACCAAATGCAGCAGGTACCAGGCAGGGAGTGGACAGCAAAGAACTGGTTCTGAGGCAGTGTCCACCGGTGATGCTGCCTCTGGCTATCTGCCACATCTGTGATGCTCAGGTGTGGCTGGACACCTATGGCTCTGGCTCTCCTTGGTGCCTTGGGACACCTGCACCTTTTGGGGCCTTCCCTTTCCTGCCTAACAGGCCCACCCAGCAGGGATTCTTGCTCCCAAACTACTGGCTGGTAAAGTAGGAGTGGAAGGCCCCCAGCCTATTTGCAATCTCCGCTCCCAAAGCCCCATGGGGGTTGAGAGGAAGTCACTAAACTATAAAGGCTGGTGGTGGCCAAAGGTTTCAGTGGCCCACCAGCCCCAGCCTCCATTTCAGAAGTAAAAACTGGATGCTGAGAAGGGAGTGTGTACTGGAGCCTTGGCAGCAGGATGAGCTGGAGCACACGGTGGTGGGGGTGGGTAGGTGGGGTACAGGTAAGGGGCTACAGCCCAATTCCTCCAGCCTGGCCCCCACTAAATCCAAAATAGCCGACCTTGCTTCCCTTGCTCGTAGCTCTACATAACTGCGATTTAAATATTAGTAGGCAACATTTCTCCATCTCACAATAATTGTGAAATGAATCATACTTATAAATAACACCAGATATAAAAAGGCGTCTCGGCAATAATGCGGGGTTATCTTTGCACAAAGAGGTAGGTGTCTGCGGCATTTGTAATGTTCCTGTCGCCTGGAGCCACAGAGGGAGGCCTGCTCCTGCGGGAGCCCTGGGGGTCATGGAGAGTGGAGGGAGTGGCACTGAAGCAGGGGTTTCAGAATCTCCCCCGGTCTCCACACTGGGCATGGTGCCGATAGGGGCTGGGGTTAGAAGCCACCTTGGGAGGTTTCTCTCTCCAGTTTCCTGATAGTCACTTGGGCCGTACGTCTGGGACCATTACCATCCAGGCACTTTGGGAGCTGCAGGCGAGGTGGCCACAAAGGAAGGGAGGGGGTCTCTGAGATACATTCTGGGAAGATTCCAGATTAGAAGTGCTGCCCTGATAGGAAAGACAAAGCAAGCAAGTGGCCACAATGGCTTCAGCGGGGTAGCTCTTCTGAGAGCTGGGTGAGAGTGCTTAGACCTCCCACAGGGGAAACTGAGGCTCATGGACTGATGTAAGACATTTAAACGCTCAGTGACGTTGACTGCTTATTCAGGTTAACATACCCAGGGATGTCTGGATAGGGTGCCAACGGGGCCAGGGATTCTTGGTGGACTCCAGTGCCTTATGGGACAGTTTTCTGGGGACCAGAAAAGGGAGGTCAGGCTTGTGGCAGCTACTTGCCTTACAAGGGAAACACAGCAGTGGTGCTAGGCATTAAGTGCTTCCTGGTACTGTGCTCATGCAGAGTACATCTTGTCAGAGCCCAAACCATTGGCGTGACTATGCCCAGGGCTTGCGTGGTCCATGAGTAAACGATCCAGACAACTTTTGGGGTGGGGGGCACATAATGTGCTGGCTGCCAGAACCCAGGTAGGTTGGGGCTAGAGGGAGGCTGATTTTCCTGGTAGATGGCAGTGTGAGGCTGGGACCCACAGAGAAACATCCCTTGTGGGTCCTCAGAGCCCTACTGGCCAGCTGTGGAGTAGGGAGGGAGGGAGGCCCGGCCACTTCCAACCAGCTTGAGAGCCTCTGGGAGGGTCTTTAGTTTGTTAAGAAATAGGAATTGGCTCTGGTCCTTCTTTCCAGTACTTAGAACACCTGAGCTTAAGGAGGATCTTAGCAGATCCTTGGAATCCTTGGGATCAAACCTCCCTTGGGCCTGGCTGTGAGGCTTCTGCATCGCAGGGCTGGGGAGGTTTACAGGGATATTCAACCTGCAGCTCCCTCCTCTGGACACCCAGCTACTTATTCCAGCCTTCCCCCGGGGACAGCTACCCACACTCACTACCCTGCCCTGCCCTGTCTGCTCAAGGAGCCCACACTTGGCCTCCAAGTCCTTGAAGATGTCCTGGGCACAGAAAGTACCTAGACCACAATAACAGGATTGAGCCTCTTGTTGTAGGCCCATCTTCCTCTGTAGATAAATGCAGGCCCATCTCTGTGCCTTCACGGGCAGCTCTGGATCAAGGAGAAAGATGACTGATGGTTGGAATGTGAGCCAGGTTTTCCACTCTCTGGTAGCAGCTGAAGACTCCCATCTATCCTGCTCCCTAACCCTGCTCTGATTTTCTGCTGGAGTCCCTTACCCACAACAGCAGGACTCCTAAAGGTCCTCTGGACTTTGATCTCAGTTGTCAAAGATGGCTGTGCCCAGGGCGTCTGGGTTAGCACTGCAGAGCTCTCTGCCCAGACGTTAGCCCGGATGTGTGCTGCTTTGTAGCTTGCTATGAAATGGTAAAGAAGTCTACGGCAAGAAGATGAGTATCCTGATTCAGTCTGTGGCCCAGGAAGGGCTCTGGAACTCAGTTTCCTCCTCTGAAGTATGAGGTGGCCTGGGAAATTGAGTGAGACTGATTCAAAATAAATAATTATAAAAATCTTTTGGCTGAGGATTTAGCTTAGTGTTTGAGCACTTGACCAGGCATGCACAAGGTTAAAATTCCTAGTGCTAAGAAAAAGAGGAACAAATGCCTGTTCCTAGAATTCTTCCCTCCATGAGTGAATGCTCCCTCTCCACAGCCGGGGGCGTCTAGAAGACAAGGGGTGGGCTTGGGGGACACACACACTCACTCGTGCTCAGGATACAACTTGTAAGTCCTAGTGAAGTGGGAGCTAATACATGCATGTTCTGGTTACTGTACGCCCTTGTCTGGCCATGTCCATACCTGTGTTGTGTGTTCATAGTTCCATTAAACTGTGGCTCTTTGGCTCCATGTCACCTTTTCTTTCTTTGCTTATCTAGTAATTTCTGTTTGTATATTAGACATTGTGTTTGAGATTCTGCAAAGCCTCTGGATTCTGTTATCTTCCACTGAAACATGTTTTTCTAGCACGGTGTGAAGTTGTTGACAGAACATTTTGTCCAGTGAAGGATTTGCTGAAAGAGTCTCTGTTGGGGTTTTCTGATCATCAAGGCCCTTCTGGGACTGCTATAGAAAGCCCAAGGTATTTACTAAAGTCCACAAACATGGCAGGATTCATTTCTAGACAGTGACTCTTTCCTTGGCTCTTTGAGACTGAAACTGCTGTTTTGCACCAGGCTGTGGACTCTCACCCTGTGCGTGCCAGCTAGGAGCTTCCAAAGATCTGAGGCGACTTATGTGCAAATTTTAGGGTGCTCCTCTTTCTAGATCCTCCATTCCATTCTGAGCCACTAAAATAGTCCTGAACTCAATCCTCAACCCAGTAAGACTGCCCTCTGTCAAGAGTTCTAGCACCTTTAGTTCTATCTTTATTTTGCTCAGGAAATTTGTCACTATTATCAAATGAAGTTATCTGACATGAGCTACTCTGACTTTGACAGATAGTGGGAGTCATGGCTCATAAGAAATATTAATATAGTTAATACATTCACATATATTGAGCCAAGAGGTGGAGGCAGCAACTCAACAGGCTTTTTCATCCTAAGTATCAATGAAAAAGAGAGGAATTCTATACAAAGGGCCTCCCGCTCTTGCCCACTCCCTCCCCAAAGGGCATAGTATCTGGAGCCAGCATACTACCCTGCATATGGGCAGCACATGCTCTTGTTGCAGAGACGCCAGTGTGGCCAAGTGGGGAGGAGGCTGCACATGCCTTGACTACAGACCATGTAAGAAGCAAAGTCTGAAACAGGATGGGGCAGCCCTCTTGAGCCTTGGCTCCTAGTACCAGGGCTTTCTACAGTCCATCAGGAAGGAGTGAAATCAGGCAGGTGGGAACCCAACCTGCAGATTGGAGGACTGGGGGAGGCTTGAGTGAAGGTAGGTTGAAGGAGAAGTCCTTGACATTCAGGTCAGCCCATTAGTGAATGGGAAACTGTATGATGTCAGGATACCCTGGAACACAAGAGTGCTCGGAACGTGCCCCAGCTCATCACCTCCTCAAAGGATCCAAAGGAAGACTTGTATTGTGGGAACTAATTAAGAAGGCTCTGTGACTGATTTAACCTTCAAGTCAATCCCTTCCAGGGCCAAGTTGGAGACAAAGCTAATATTAGCATTAGGAAAGCCCGGAAGTCAAAGAAGAAAAGGACCTGGAAGGGAAGGGGCACACACAGCACATGCCAGGAGGGCTGGGAACAGTTATTCAGCCTTGGAATGGAAGGCAGGGAGGGCAGGGAAGCATCGCTGCACCTGCCCACAGGGTGACCTGGCATGATCAGAATAGGACCTGCAGCAGTGCTGTCTAGACCAGGCACCAACCCGTCTCCATAGCTCTCTGGGGCAGTGCTACCTTCATGTTAACAGCCATCTCAAGACCCAGCCACAGGAGTGTCCTGGAAATGGGACAGGAAGGGAACCTTGTGGCTCTTCTGGGACTCCCACACACTGCACAGCAATGGAGGCACTGAATAGTAAAGTGATGGACACACATGGTGAGCAGGAGGTGGCACAGCCTCTGAAGCTCCTTCAGTTGCCACAGCCAAGGATCCCAGCAGCTCTGCAGAGCGTGGGGAGCTGAGAGGAGCCCCTGTGTGGGCAGTGGGCCGCAGGTGCCGAGCAACAGGATCCTAGGGACTTTTTGCTTTCGATTCTGGAGGGCGAGACCTCAGCTGTCTCCCTCCAAGCTGACTCACGGGTTAAAGCACGTACAAGGGTGATCCCACCTGGGGCTGGTGGCCAAGAGCCCCAAGACCTTTGATGTTCAGAGGCCAACATTATTCCTTCTGGGGAGTCAGGAAAGTTGAGGCCACACCAGGTGGCTTCAGGGAAATGGTCTTCCTTCCCAGTGCTGAGGAGAGGGGTCGGGAGCCATGTGCCATATTTTGTACTAACCTATTCCAGACCATTCTTTCTAACCAGAGAGCTGACCATGCTCCCTTCTCCAGAGGGCATCAGGATCACAGCCTTCATTTCTGGGACACCTCATTTCCTGGGACTTAGCTGACTCTCTGTGTGTCTCCTTCCCTGGGCTCATGCGGGACACGGCAGCACGGCAGGACCTAGCTTGTTTCTCCCTCTCACAAACTGCCCCAGTGTCACCACTGCCTAATCCTGCTTGGCTGTGTCACCAGGGGAACAAGCACAACGTTGGCTGATAAGTACGTGGCTCCTGACGATGCAAGGCATTTGTTAGTATATATAGAAAATCTTATCATGTTGTAAGAGTGTTTAAGATTTTATTCATTTCTTTTTAGGAAAATTAGAGGATGATTTTGCCTCCTCTATCTTTGGGGGGGGGTGGTCAAAACACAAGCTGGAAAGAAAGACATCCAGGAAATGAATTATACTCCCAGCCCTGCAGCAGCTCAAATTGTCACCAGACCTTTTAAGGCAATACGGTGACCTCAAGGAGGAAGGCAACTGGAGGGCCCTTGCAGCCTGTCCATCCTGGTCTGTTCTGTGTCAGGGGTTGGCTGTGTGCCTTGGGCAGTTTGCACAGTCTGTCTGGACTCTGTCTCTCACAGGTAAATGGTACCCTAGTGTCACCTTTGCATTTGTGCTTACGACCCCCTCAGCTCCAAGTCAGGCAGAGAATTAGGTACTGAGGCGAAGCCTGTAGCCCAGTCCCAGAGAGCTCCTGGCCTTTGGCTGCATGTGGGTTGAAAATCACACAGGTCTGTTTGATAGAATTCAGCTCCTTCATACAGCTGACCTGGTCCCCAAAGAGCATCCAAGCCCTGCTCCAAAGGAGAAGGAAACCTCACTAGAGATTCCTGGGAGAAGAGCAGGAGAGCTCTCTGACCTGAAGTTCCAAGGGGCTGCTGAGGGCAACGGCTCCATGAGATGCTGGCAAAACAAAGTGGAGGGCCCACAAGTCACTCTGTATGGAAGGCTATGCCACTGGGAGACACAGGCGTCCCTTTAAGGGGCTTCCCCAGAACTTGTTCTGGCCTTGTCCACCCATGTGTTTACATAGGACAGGTCCTGGGGGAGAATCAGGCTGCTCTGAAGACAGGTAGGACCAGATCTCCATATGGGGTCTGATTCCTTGGCACAGGGGCTGGGGAGAGGGCCCGGGAAATGAAGGACTTGGTCACCAGCCAGGATCAGGAGGTCACCTGCCTCTTTCTGATGGTTGGCTGAAGCGACAAGGCAGGTGGCAGTGTTCCTTTCCTCGCAGTCTCTCTTCAGTGTCCTATTTTACAACTGGATCTTACAGAACAGTTACATGACTGTGCTGTGTAGGCTCGGAGGGCCAGGTGACTGTGCCCTGATGTCACTTTCAAGTCCTCACGAGGGTCTGCTCATCTGTCTGTACCCATGCCCTGATCCCCCAGGCTCCCTGCAGTCACCCTGCTCTGTGGCAAGAGTTAAGTGTGCCCCGCTGAACACACAGTGGGGCAGCAGGTGAGGGGGTGCACACACAAAGCCAAGGCAGCCGCCCTCCCCTGGAGGGAGGCTAGAGGGGCCCTTGAGGAGAAAGACTAGCAAGTCTCCATGGCTTTGGAGGGTGTATGGATGCTACGGACTGAATTATACCACCCTGAAAGTTCATATTTTTCAAGTGACTTTTAATGTCATTTCCAGAAAGGGCTTTTATAAAAGTAATTAAATTAAAATGAGGTCCTTGGGGTGGGATGAAATCCAATTTGATTGGTGTCTTTATAAGAAGAGGAGGCCAGGGTCCAGGACACAGACGGTCGACAGGAACGACCTCATGAAGACATGTCAAGGAGAGGCTTCAGCAAAAGCCAGCCCTGGGAGACTGTGACCGCAGGATCTGGCCCACAGGACAGGGGACAGTGACTGTCTGCAGCTGCAGCCATCTGGCTGAGTGGCTTTGTTAGGTAGCCTTGCACACTGAGATCTCACACACAGTAACTTCCTACGGGGCCCCCGACTTTCTTCTGAGGGAGGAGTCCAGGTAGCAGCAGGGTGTGGTGCTCCTAGGAGCTGTTCCCAGATTCCTCTGAGCACTGGAGTCTGACGTCCAGAAACCCAGCTCCTTGGGCAAGGGGCTGCACCATCATCACCCCTCCTCAGCCTGCAGACGCGGCTCTACCCCACTCTTCTCAGTTGCCTGACATGCGCACCCCCATGTAGCATCCAGGCCTGAGGGGTTGCAGCTCCCCAGGAGGAGCTGCGTGCCCTTTGCCATCCACTGCTGGCCTCCCCCCGCTGCCGACGCAAGGAGCCTTCTAGTGCTGTTGTTCTGACTGAAGGTGCCTCTGTCACGGCTCAACTCATTAATACTCTGCTTAAAAAGAGCCCAACCTGCCGAGTGCCCCACTTTCCTAAGTGGGTCAGCAGAGCAGTCCCTTGCAGAGGATTCCAGCCACTGGCTTCTGCCTGACACAACTGTGCATTTTTCTACTTCGGTGGGGATGGGGGATGAAACCTGCTCCCCCTAAACTGAGCCGCACTGGGATCATCAGCATGTGCCACAAGGGGGTGGCTTAAGACACTATTCACCCATGGGACAGGTTCACACACCCTGGGACACAGGGAAGCTGGGAAAGGGAGTCGGACTGGCAGTTGGCCTTCCCTGCTCAGGCCACAGCAGATGCTGAGCCCGCATGTCCAGTCTAATGCTATGAACATTCCTAGAGGTGACAGGCCAGCCCTTTCAGGGCTGATCCTCCAGACTCTGGCTGAGAAGCAGTGCTCTGTCACTTGCTGTGTCCCTAACAAGTCCTTGTGCCTAGGGCAGCTCTCTTCTTCTGAGTTGTTTGCATCCCATCAGGGGAGCTGCCAGGTCAAAGGCCTGAGCAGGTTATGGCTTGGGCACCCTTGATAAATTGCTTTCCTCGAAGAAGAGGGAAGTGACCAAGCCACCGGAAGCAAAATTTCTTAGAATTCTGTTCTAAAGTGGGAAGTATAAATAGGTGTGTTGACCAGAAAATAATAAACTTAGAACAGCACAACAAGCAGAACGCTAACGAGAGTGCATTAAACTGGAGTGGATTATTAGGCCAGACAGTTCCTCTCTGAAGGACACACCCCCAAACAGCAGTTTTTCTCTCTAGCAGAAGGGAGAGAAGGGTTCTGATGACTCTAGACTTCATCCAGACCTCTGAGAGCACACAATCCTCCAACTCAGCTTCCTGAACTCAAAGTGGTGTGTGTTCACTGGATTAGAGGAATGCTGGGAAGCATGCAGCTGTCCCCTGGTGCTGGCCCCTGAGTGGCTTCAGGAGGCCTTTCATGAGGCTGCCTGGTTGTGGAGCATAAGGAGGGTCCCAGAGGACTCGGTCTGCCCACCATGCCCGGTCCACCCACACAGCCTGTCCCAGAGATCTGAAGCTGGACAGCAGGGAGAAGCTGCTGGAATTAGATCCCAACCAAAAAAACTCAGGATTTATATGATGGAAAAAAGAGAAGCCCCATGAAATTAAGAATCAAACAGAGGGCGCTTGGTGAATGAATAAACATCCCCCATAATTACACAGAGATGGGAGACAGGCTGCACAGAACAAAGGCGGAGAGGCAGTGGCTCCCAAGTTGTTTGCAGCCGAGGCTGAAAATAGACACCCAGGGAGGGGGGCTGGTGTCGCTGGGCATTTGTCTCTGGGCCTCCTGCAACTGATCCACCACGGGGTTGCGGGTCAGGATGGGGAGCCTGGGGTGGGGATCCCCTCTAGATGCCTGGACTCTCCACATCTGGGGCAGCCAATGAGGTTGCCAGACACCTGGGCAGAGTGTGGGAGACCAGGCTGGGTCTTTCAGCAAGCAGAGACACAGGAGGTGAGCTGGGGTCCAGAATGTGACTGGAGGTGGATGGAGCTGCACACAATGGAAACAAGGGGTTGCTTATGGGGGTGTCTTTCAGTTGAAGCAGAATGAGGCACTATCACCCTTCCTGGGCTTCTAGAGGCAAGCTGAGCCCTCAGAGTTTCTGGCTGTGCCTCTGTAAATTAATAAAAATAGTGACAATGACCCAATGTGGCTGGCAGATGTTGATCCATGGATCAAGGACCCATGCCGTAGCCTCAGGACTCTACATCCATCTGGAGGTCCAATGTCCATATTATCACAACAGGGGAGGAAGAGGGGTCAGCCCCATGATTCTGAGGGCTGAGCTCAGCTCAGAGAGGTTCAACAATCTGTCCAAAGCCACAGGGCTGGGAGGGAGCCCGGGCTCACAGTCTGTGTTTATATGGTACCCTCATGTCGTCCCTCCTGCTGACTGTGACTCGAGGCTGGAGCACCTGCAAAGGGCGCTAGAAGCTCAGCCCCAGTTCAGCCCCCACAGGGTCCTGGTACTACTCCGGTACTGAGGGTGTTTGGTGCAGGAAACACGGGAAGAACCTGAACTACAGAAGCCACTGGGGCCGGGTCTGCTCCTCTGTGCTCAGTGGAGGGACAGGACTCAGCTGAGGAGGAGATACCGCCTTCTTTCCTGAACAATGCAGCCTCCTTTGAGGGGGCAGGACACAGACTCATGCAGGGAGCAGAGGAGCCCACACCAGCTCATTAACAATCTGTCTGAGATGGTTGCCACCCTGTACCACTCAACCCTGGGACAGGGTCCTACAAGACCCTGGGGGAGGCTAAGGCACCAGCTGCATTGAGGGGCTCATCCCCAAGGGACTTGATGGCAGTCACATCTCCCGTCACCAGACAGGGATCCCCACACACACGTGTCTTTGTGTGGGGGTTGGGGCTTGGCAGCAGCAGGGGCCTCCGGTTGGTGTTTTTAAGCGAGAAAGAAATTCAGAAGCAAAGCCGTCAATCCTGGAATCTGCTGTCAGCGTTAAAAATAGGGAGAACATGTCTAGCTGCCGGATGGCCACTGAGGAGGGGACGGTCCCTACTCTGTGGCAGCATTTTTAATTAATTTTAAATTGCTCTGGAAGGGGGACAGCACCAAACACCTGTCTGAGAGATTCCTTGCACTAAGCAGTGATCCCTGCCAGGCGTGACATCCATACCCAAGTCCTGGGCCCAGCTGGGCCAATTAATGCAGTCACAGCTCTGGTGCCACGTGGCATCTACCACTAAACTCGCCCACAAGATTCAGGGAAAACCAGCTCAGCACTACCAGCACCTACTGCCACGCCCTCAGTGTCTGGCCTCCAGGTTGAGCCTAGACCGGAAGTGGGGTGGGCCCTGGGGACTGTCACTGGCTGCCGGAAGAGCAAGAGCTTTGGGGGCATGGAGCGGTGGTGCTGCAGGTCCCAGCCACGGCAGCGTGGGTGTCTGTCTTGCCGGAAAGCCAGGTGGCGGGGGTAGAGGGTAAGGAGTGGGAGTGGAGGGTAGGGGGCTACAGGAGTGTCCATGGCCCTGGGTCTTTGTTTCATAGCGCACAAAGCAGGAGTGAGGGTTCTCTCAGGACAGGCATTTCCCTACAGTCTCAGCTACAGCAATATTATGGCTATTGCCTAAAAAAGAAGGCAGAACCCTGGATTTTCATGTGAAATCTGATTTTAAATACCAATGACTAGTTCCTTTTTTTATCAAAATGTGCCTTACAGTACGGGCTAAAAGAATCTGCTTGTAAGCTGCAAGCAAATTGGGAGGTGGGGCTCGAAAGATGGGCATTTTAGGGCTTGCTGGGGTAGTTGGCTCACTGAATCTGAGCAGCTGTGGGATAAAAGGCCACACCCAGCTGTCCCAAACCTCAAATAGGGAAAGCGGGCCATTAGTGCTCCCCAAAGTTCCAAGGACCCTGCAGGTGCTCAAGGCAGAAGCCTGCATGGGTTTTGCAGTCACATGTGAGAAATGCCAGGCCATGTAGAGCACGGGGGCTCTTTACTATGGGACTTAGCAGGACCTTGAGCCTTCTATGGTGTATTATAGGTCACTGAAAAGGGAATAGAGTGAACAGTGTTACCAATCAGAGTTGACCCCCTTTGTTTTTTGTCGCTGAGTGGCAATTCCTGACATCCCCCCAATTAAAGGAGGATCGGTTTATTTTGGCAAAGCCAGAGGTCTCAACCGCGAATGGAAAAGCAGAAAGCTGCTCATATCCTGGCAGCCAGGAGGACAGAGAAGGGTGGACCCAGGCAGGCGATCCAACTGGACAGCGCACACTGCACTGACTGGCCAGGCCCCAGCTCCTATTTGTAAGTCAGCTACGGCATCACCGGGGTCAATCCCATCTGAAGCTCCACCTCTAAGGGGCTGAGAGTTCTCAGGGACCTTTGGGATCTAAACTGTAACAAGCCCCATGCAGCATTTCCCACAGCAACCATGGCGCGCGCTCACTAACGTCCCACATTGTCCCACATCAGCACCAACACCTTGAGAGTATAAAGGAGAGGAACACAGCCCTCGGGGTAAGTGACACTGGCAACGCAGCAGCCAGTGACAGTGCGCACCACCCTTGGGAGCACACTCTGAGGCAGGGGCTCATGTTCAGAGTCAGAGCCAAGAGCCCTCCTGAGGCAGGGAACTGAGGACAGCTCCTTAGAGATGTTGCAGGACGCCAACTCTGCACTGGATGCTGGGAGTGCGTTGAGTACCTCCCACAGTCCTGGGCCCCAGCCCAGGGTCATGGAGGTGCCAGGGTGCTCAGGAGAAGCCCTGGAGAGGGAGGTTGTGACTGGCCAGTGGTCCCCGAGACTGCTGCCGAGTTCGGGGGCCAGTGCTGTGGATGATCAGAGGGCGGGCAGTGGCACTGCCTTCAGCAGGATGGGCAGGCCGGCAGGGGCCAGAGGGCTCCAAGGGAGGCAGGAGCAGACGACACAGACCCAAACTTCAGTCTGTCCTAGTGCCACCTGCAGGTGTGCTAAGGGCCCAAAGCTCCCTTCCTCCCCCTGGTGTAGAAGGCAGACCCAGCATCAGGGCTGCTGGAGCACAGTCCCAGTTTCCCTCTGCCAGATGGGAGCTCAGAGCTCACCATGTGGGAACATACTACACTAACACGATAGGACTGTCTTCTCCCCCGATGTGATAAGGTTGAAACTGAAGCCATGAATATGGGAGCCGAAGCAGCGGGACAAATCAGTCAGCAGCTGATCCGTCCACTCTTCTGGGTGGCACCCGAGGAAGAGGTCCCTCCACCATCCGCACTGTAAGCACTGCATCTTTGGTGGCGATCAAATACACAGAGCATCATACGTCCTGTTTGATCCACGCCAGGGCCTCAGCTCAGTGACACACACACAGTTGTGCAGCCACCACCACTGTCCATCGCTACAACTTCTTCCCCGTCCCATACTGAAATGCTGCCACCATTAATATAGCTCCTGCCCCCTCCCAGACCCCACCCCATTTGCTGTCCTTCTGTGCCTGGCCTGTCTCAGCAGGGTCCTCAGGGCCCAGCCCTGTCTTCACGTGTCCTGATTTCCTACCTTCCTTGGTGTCTTCCCAGTAGCACCAAGCATTCAGTACTCAAGAGGGCCAGACTAAGAAGCCTCAGAGAAGCCAAGCAACACATCCAAGGTCACACAGCTCCATATGGAACCCAAGTCGGGGTGGGGGGGTGTCTGCCCCATTCTGCCCTGGGTGAAGGTGCAGGTGCAGTGGTGAATTTTAAGCGATGGGGTCATTTGTCTTTAAATGAAGGTTAGACTCTAGGATAAGGGTGAGACAGTGACCCACTGTCATCTCTCCCTGGCCTGTAGCTGGAGTACTGGCAGTGTGCTTCATGGAGGTGTAAGGGGCACCTATCTTTCTCTGCTGAGACCTGTGGTCCCCATCATTCAGTTGGAGCTGAGCATCTGAAGGGTCAGCTCTTGTCCTCGCTTGGCCTGGGACACTGTGATAGCAGTTCCTGTCAGGTGACAGGGATCACAGCTCAGGACTCCCAGGTGCCCAGACCTATAAGTACCACAGCCCAAGGGGCCAGCACAATTCATAGAAGTAGAGAGGAGAACTCCCTGGGCTGCTGTCTAGCCAGGCCCAGCAGGATCCACCACCCATGAGGCCAGGGACACTCAGTGGGGCTCCGAAGCACCACGACCCCTTGCCCTTGGAGCCGCACACTGTGCATCTGTGAAATGAATCTGGGGAAAGTATGGCACCAGGCAGCACTACCAGCGCATTGGGGCCCACACAAGGACCCCAGTTGTGCTGTGGCTGTCTGAGGAAAGCTGGGCCCAGTCTCCAGGGATCGCCAGTTCTAAGCAGGAGCCTGGGCTCCCTGAGACCACATCTCTCAATTCCCTTCAGCAAGGCACTCAGCCTCAACTCCCAGCTCCAAGCTTCAAAGGACAAGCAGATTTCCCTCCATTAAAGATCAAAGACCAAAGACAAGGTAGTGCAGCGGGGCTCCAGAGTGTCACCTGCCTTCTACGCTTCTGTCTATCTGTATAGTAAGTCCTCAACTTATGAGCATCACAGTTACAAACTTTCACAGATAAGAACAAACCTCGAATGACAAAACACTGGTAGGTGGGAACAAATCACCGAAGTAGCTCCCACGTCCGCCGGATGTTATCACAGTAGTGCTGCTGTGTGTGTGACTGTACAGGTCGATAGTACACAGCCGTGCAGAGCTCACTCAGGGCTCAGGGGGTCCGGAAGCAAGACAGAAGGCAGGGGTGTCGTGGAGGGGACTTCCAGGAAGCACAAAGCAATAACCATGGAAACAAAACTGAAAATTGTTGAGAGACTGAGGTGAGAAGCTGCAGATGTTGCTCATCCTTTGACCACTGGCAGGGCTCTAAAGAACAAGGACAAGGTCGTGGGACCTGCACAGTCTGCTGTGCCCATGAAGTCAACAATAACATCCAGAGAGCAAGGAGCAGTGACAGGGGAGAGGGAGAAGCTTCCTGGCATGGGGACCCAGTGTCAGAATCAGTGTTGGGTGCCACTCAGCTGATAGCTTATTCAAGACAAGGAGAAAAGCCTGCCTGAAAACTTGGGAAAACAAGGTGAGCAGGGTCCTTCTTTTCCTGCCAGCCATGGATGGTTTAACAGAGTCAAGGCTAGGGCCAAGCTTCGAGCATAAAAGTAAGCAGTGAGGCTGAAAATCTGGAAGCCACAGCTGCCCAAGGATTTCTGGTGACACTGGTGAAATTCCTGATGAAGGCTCTCAGAGCATCAATGAGCTGGGACCATTCTGGAAAGGGACGCCAGAAGGAGGTGACATCCTTGAGAGAGGGAAAGTGATACCCGGCTTCAGTCAGCACAGGACAGACTTACTTGGGTTAGTGGCGCTGCTTCCGGTGATACAAAACCAAAGCCTCTCTGTTTCTCATTCAGAGAACCCAAAAGCCCTCAACAACATAGCCCAGGGCTCTCTCCCTGTTGTACACAGAAGTAACTACAAAGCCACAGATACATAGGCTGTTTTCCAGGACTGGTTGTTCCACCGCTTTAACCCAGAGAGACACAGAGAAATATTCTTTGGAGAACGATGTCCATTTCATCAATCTTCTGCACTTGCCAGTGCACCTGGTCACCCCCAAGTCAGGGCTGACTTTCACCCCAACATCAAAGCAGTGCAGCTGCCCCCCAGTGCTCTAGCATGCCTGCAACCCTTGGACCAAGGATCACTGAGACTTTTGAGAAATACTGTTCACATCCCCCTTTTTGTCAGGCACTGAAGGCAGCTAGCTGATGAAGCACGAACAGCTCTGTGACAATTTTGGAAGGATAACAATATCCACCAGGCCACAAAGAGCACCAACCTCGTGTGGCATGAGGTGTTGACCATCAGCAGGAATGGGCTTTGGAAGAACCTTTGCCCAAAGTTTGTTCATGAAGTTCAAGGACTTGAGGAGAAGGACACAGAGTCCAGGGAAGTGAGCCTAACTTAGTGACTGAGCAGGAAGCTGGAGCCCGATCCACAAGAGGGCGACTTCACTGAACACCTTGCCATGTTACACCTTGGAATGAGGGCCTGATGGGACTAGTAGCCCAGGACAAAGACGGCACGGGCCACGAGGAAGACGGCCTGCGTGAACCAAAGAGGTCACTGCATGGAAAATGGCAAGGGGATCTTTTTTACTCAAAGAGGCACTGCTGGCTTTTGAGGCCCTGGACACCAACACAGAATGATACACGAAGGTCGCAGCAGCCATGCAGAACAACGTTCAAGGCTATGACATCATCACGAGTGAGGAAAAAGAAGCTACAACTCAGACATCACCAGACTATTTCTCAGGAGGAAGACAGACCCGAATCTGCCAAAACACCTGTGATGAACACACACATCTGTGGTGAGCGAATTTCCACTCGCCCTGCATCTCCTGTTGCTGCTGGTCCTTTGGCTCTATCATCTCCTTTTTTAAAAAAAATACTTAAATCATTCATTCATTCACACATTCATTCATTCAGGATAGGGTCTTGCTATGCAGTTCAGATTCATAATGATTCTCCTGTCTCAGCCTCCCCAGTGCTGGGATGACAGGTGTGCACCACCACATCCAGTTTCAGTGGCCGGCAAGCACACCCAGGGTTCCAGACCCACATGGCATGCAGTACCAGGGATCGAACCTGGGTCCTTGTGCGTGCCAGGCAGGCACTTAGACTGCCGAGCTATCTCCTCAGCCCCTCGGCTCTATCATCTCCTGCCCACACCTCCTCCAGCAAGGCACTTGCCACTTGTCATTCCACCTCATGCAGTCCACTACCTGCCAGGTATGCTGTCCTGCACATTTTAAAGTAATGGAGAACATAAAAATAATTCAAAGCATTTGTGTGTTGGATATTTTATGATTTACAGTGTATATCTGCATCAAGGTATAAAACCCCCTCGGTCAGACTTAAGAGCAAATCCAATTTACAAACAAATCTGACTTCTGAATGTTCTTCCAGAACTGAACAACTCTGGAAGTCTGGGACTGACTGTGTGATACACCTGGCCCTCTGGTTGGTCTTCTGTCTTACCTTTCAAGAAGGAAGCTATATGATAAGATACTGGCCAGTGAGACGCAAATAGCAGCATTGTATTCACTCACTGACAGTGTCCTTACATTAAGGCCATGTCCTTTTCCTTCCTGGGAATTGGAATGATGACGCAATGGCTGAAGCTAAAGCAGCCGCACTGGAGCATGCTGGGAGCTGGATCGGTAGTGCCCATGCTGTGGAGCAGTGAGGCAGCACTTGAGTCTCAGCAACCATGAAATGCTCTCCCGCTCTGGATCCCCCCACTGGAATTCGGGTGAAGGGCAATTGTGTTTCATTTTCCTATTTTTACTTCCAGCTGAACTTCCCATGAGCATAAGAGGCCACCCATGCAAACTTAGATACACTCATGAAAACAATAATATAGTCATCGAGAGCACAGGGACTGAGGATCAGCTGGACAAGGGGGTGAGTTCAAATTCTCCCTAACCATCCTGAGGGGCAGGACAGACTCCTAGACAATTCTCCTGATAAAACTTTAATAACAACCACCACTACATTCTGGGGTTCCAGCTGGACCTGAATTTGGGAGGGGACAGCCTTTCCCGGGAAGGAATAAATAGCTCAGTGTCAACAGTTACTGTCTCAGGGCAATGGTGGGATTGGTGATTTTCATGCAAACGTATATTTATCAAACACTTTTGTGTCACTTCTATGAAAACCAAATTTATAAGAGGCAAATAAAGAGATATGAAATAACTAACATATTTTTGATAAAGAAGTAAAATCATTTCAGCTCTCAAATCGGCTTTTGGGTAGAAATGTTGTACCCAATCCAGGAGAAATGTTGTACCCAATCCAGGGTATGTTGCACCCATACCAGGACTTGGTATGTCCACCCCTGAGACATGGCCACAAAAATCTGGTACCTTACAACCACAATCATCACTATCCCAGCCAACCCAAAGTCAGGGACTTGTATAGGGGAGAAAGCTGTAGCTTGCCACCTAAAAGCACAGCGCAGGGGGGAAGGAAGGGGGTGGAGGCCACAACAGGGCTCTGTGTGCTGGCTCAGGTACAAGCACAAAGGCTTCTGGGAAGAGAGACACATGGGGTCCCCTGGCAGCCTCAAACCCTGTTACCAGCCCAGCCAAGTCCCCGTCCACTGCTGGGGAGACCAACTCATCCCCAGCCTGCAGTAAGCCCAGTTCTGCATGCAGTTGCCACTGTATATTTAGTGCCTGGCCTGGTCCTCTTGTCCTAGAAATCTGGAGGCCCCTGATGGCACAGTCATGAGAAAGGATAACCACATGGCCAGGAGCCAACAGGTGTCACCATGGCTCTGGCTGTCTGGCAAATGCCACTGCCTCTTGTGATCGTGTGAGTGATAATAAAAGTGACAGACCCCATGTGCTCGCCTTGCAGCCCACTCTGGCTACACAGGGAAGGATGTTGAGGAGGCCACAGGTCTCTGAGCCCTGGCAGACGGTCAGTTCTAGTGCCAAGACGTGAGCCAGTTCTCAGACGCTCCCCTCTGCCTAATCTCCACAGTCCAGGGCAAGTTCACGGGCTCCACATTCCATGATAATGCTGGGCTCAGAGACTGTCCCAGCTTTTTCTTTAGCGGCTTAATTTCCTGATAAAGTCCTTAGTGTCTTTTACAGACCTCTGGAGGGCTCTCAATCAGCACCTGAGAAAGACCCGACAGGCGGCTGAGGTCCTGGGACCTACTAGCCAACCACAGTGCTTCAGTGGACAAGATGACCACTTCCTGCTACTCTACTCAGGGTGATCTGGAGAATGGGAGGGGATCTCAGTCCATACAGCTCCTCCTGCTGAAGACCAGGAAGTGACGGAGCAACCTGGCACAGGGCAGGAGAGACTCTCACGTCACCATGTCAGGGAGACAGCACGACATAATTTCTAGTGCTGGGACGGTGACCTGGTTAATTCCCTGAAGGCTGAATAGAAGAGGTCCCAGCGGGGAACAGCCATCAGTTGCTTCTGTGAGATCAACTCAGAGGCTGAGACCCTCGATGCGTCCATCCTGGCAGCCACATTTTGCAATCCCTGCTCTGTGGCCTGGGTGAATCCCCTTGCTAGCTGCAAGACATTCTTCAGAGGGGGAATTCTTCAAAGCACAGCACACTGAGACCTGTGCTTTTCAGCTTTCGTCTGAGTCTAAATGTGCTGGGAGCTAAAATTAGGGTGAGTGGTGCACTCAGTCTGGGCTCTGTCAAGAAAGAGCGGGGCGCTGCCCAGAGGCCACCTCGAGCATCTGCTCCTGGTCCCCTCTTCATAATCTGTTTTAAATGGAGTCATCAAAATTCACCACCATGTTCATATAAAGTAATAGCGGCAGCTGGCAGTAAATCTGCACAGCACCGATCAACCCGGCTGCTGCTTTACCTAATCCTGATCACAGCCGTGGCATTCAGGCAGGGGAGCCGGGATGCGGGTGTCCATAACTGCAGGGTAGCTGTGGTCTCTGCACTGCCTGCTGCCTCCTTCAGGTGGGCATCCAGTGGGCCAGCCGGGAGCCCTAGAGATCCCACAATGCCTCACCCCTAGCAGCAAGGTGGTGGCTGTTATGATTTGTGTCTCATTGTCCCCCCAAAGCCTCATGTAGTCATGGGGTGAGGACTTCTAGAGTTTGTGTCAACTCATGATCCACTGGGATTATGTGTGATCCAAGGTTGGGATTATGGGTCTTAGTACTGCTGGGATTACCCATAGGTGGGTAAGTACTGGGAAGTACCCATAGGTGTGAGTACTTCCCCTACCCTGGGGCAGGTAATTTGCATTACAATATAAGGTGGGAAGAGAAGCTAGCTGCTTGAGCTGCTGCTACCCCTCCCTTGCTCTCTTGCTCTTTGCCGCTGCCAAGAAGGGTTGCCCTCTGCTATGTGCTGCTCTGCGTTGCGTTGGACGCAGTTGAGTATGGACTGAAACCTCCAGTAACTGTGAGCTAAATAAACCTTTCCTTCCTTCATTTTGTGTGTCAGGTATTTGTCCCAGCAATGAGAGAAGAGTAACTAAGACAGTGGCACCCTCCTCTCATCCGGCCCCTGCTTCTCTCCCCTCTTTTAAGGCAGGCGCCTTGTGGCAGGCAAAGGATTCTTCTTCAAAACAGAAGCCACGGTAACTTCTTTGCTAACATCCCTTGAAGGCCTTTCTTCACATTTAGAATAGAACTCAGGCTCCTGGTCTTGCACCTTGGCTCTCAGGACCCGGCTCCCGTCTCCAGTCTGACTGTCTCACCTCTTCTCCAGTCTGTTCACCCCTACCTGGCTAGGCCTGGTGTCCATGGGATCCCAAGTGAGTTCTTGCTCACATACCCTACCTGCCTAGACCTGGTGCTCATGAGATCCCAAGCAAGTTCCTGCCTACACAGGGCCTTGGCAAGGTTGTTTTAAAGAAAGCGATGTCTGTATGTTTGTCCATTGCAGATTCCGCCCGCTGCATACACAGCTCTAAGCCCAAACCCCACTCAGCAGAGCCCTCCTAGAGCAATCTTTTTTTTTTTTTTTTTTTTTTTTTTTAATTGGTGAGCGTTCCCTTTCCCCTTGTGAATTCCACTGTCATTTCACCAGCACAGCACTCATGCTGATCCCAGGGACAAAAAGAACTCAACACATAACTGCTCTGGATGAATGGGTGGGGATGGGGGAGGAGACGGTGGGGAGATGAGTAGGTGGATGGATGGATAGGGACTGGGTGAAGGAGATGAATGGATGAGTGGCTGGATAGATGGGAACAAGGATGGAAGGATGGATGGATGGATGGGGATGGGGAGTGCATGGATGGATGGGTGGGTGAGTGGATAAGTGGGTGGGTGGGTAGATGGGTGGGTGGATGGGTGGATGGGTGGATGAGATGAATGGATGAGTGGCTAGATAGATGGACACATGGATGGATGGGTGGGGAGGGTGGAGGGATAGATGGATGAATGGGTAGATGGATGGGTGCATGGATGGGTGGATGGATGGGTGGATGGATGGGTGGGAGGGTGGATGGATGGATGGATGGATGGATGGATGAATGGGTAGATGGATGGGTGCATGGATGGGTGGATGGATGGGTGGATGGATGGGTGGATGGATGGGTGCATGGATGGGTGGATGGGTGGGCAGGTGGGTGGGTGGCTGTGTAGATGGGTGGGTGGGTGGATGGACAAGTAGGTAGGTAGATGGATAAGCAGGTGGATGGAGAGATCCATCATTATTAACAGAATTATGAAAACATCCTCATAAACATTAAGTATCTTAATTCTTAACTAAGCCACACATCAAGAAAACAGCAAAACACGATTAAGTCCTTGCCTCTGAGTGTTTGACCTCCACGAAGTGAGAAAACTTGCCCAAGAACTTGTCACCAGCACACAGCTCCTGGCCTAGGGATGGGTGCCCAATAAGTTGGGGAGATAGATGCATGAAGGCCTCTCCTCTCACCAAGGCAACACAGGGCAGAGAGAGGGCTCTGGTTTGCTACACCTCATAGCAAAGGCTAGAAAGCCAGGCCTGCAGCTGTCACAGCCACAGTGGTCTGTGGGACACAAAGCCTTCACTCATCTCAGCTCTGCGGGTGACTCTACACACATCTGAGCTTGGTGGGGTGTCCTGTGTCTTTTCCAAAGATCCCCTCCACGAACCTCAAGTCCACTCTACCAGACTCTGCTCCATGCCTGTGTGGACAGGCACATAGGGGTCTCACTATTGCTTGGGGTACCCAGGGTCCAGAAGTTCCTTTTACTTATGATTTTCTGGGACCTGGACAAAACTGGACACAGTGTCCCTGACCCAGCCAGATGAGGTCAGACTGTCACCTACCCATCCCAGTGGACTGGGACCCCCTCAAGGGGGCAATGTTTTCATCTCTGTACCTGGCAGCCTCAAAACTCACAACAGCCTGTCCTTTTCACCTTCCGATCCATACTAATGGTACATGCTGTGGCACAGGTGCCAGCCAGACCTCCCCCACCATCCATGAATGCAGTTGACTATTGTGTAAGAATGGGCTGCACTCGGGAAGAGCTGGGGTTGGCACGAAGGAATCGAGAATAGAAGTGGGGGCTTATAATTCACTACCGGGTGTCTGTCCAGCAGGCAGCCCACAGACCATGTCCTTCACGGGTCACCTCCACCCCCTTTGGACAGCCTCCCCAATGCAGGGGAGGCACACAGTGCCCTGCAGTCAGGACCCGAGTCCTTGCTGTCCTTGGCCCTCACCAGCTCAGCAGAGAAAGTGGACGGCACGTTGTCCTCTGACCACTCAGTGCATGCTGAGAGAAGCAGGAAATGGGTGTGAAAGTTCATATTTATTTATAGTTTAAGAGAAATATGGAGTCAAGGTCACAGCTGCTTAGCTCAGAGCCGCAAAGATGAGGAGGTACTGGCAGCTTACGGAGGGAAGTGGCGTGTGAGGTGTGATGCATAGGTGGTGTCATATGTGAGGGGCGTGTGCAGTGTGGCGTGAGGGGAGGTGTGATATGTGTATATGGTGTATGTGTGGTGTGCGTGGGGGGATGTGAGGCATGTGGTGGAGTGCCGTGTGTGGTGAAGTGGGGCATGTAAGGGGTGTGAGCAGTGTGGCATGCAAGGTTTGGTGTGTGTGTATACGGTATATGTGTGGTGTATGAGGTTTTGTGTAGTTATACGGTGTATATGTGGTGTGAAGCTGTATGTGCATGGTGTATGTGTGGGGTGTGTGTGTGTGTGTGAGGTATATGGTCGGATGCAGTGTGTGGTGTGGTGTGGTGTGGTGGGGGGTGTGTGTAGTGTGTGCATGAACAGCGTACATGCGAGTGCTCCACCGGGACATTAGCTGCTGTGTGCTCACTTATCTTCCTCTCTTGTCCTTTCCTTGTCACCACTTTGGGTGGGAGCCACAGCTCCTCCACATCAAGCCACCAACAGCCCCTGCCTCCCTCCCTCCCTCTGTATTGGAAACTCCTCATTCATCCTATAAATCTGAACAATGCCGGTTGTATAGCCAGGCCCCAGGACAGGTCCCAGAGTGCCAGCATTCTAGGTGCTCGTAGCCACATGGGCAAAGGCAAGTCAGTACAGAAATCGGGAAGGTGAACCTTACCGGAAATACCCCTGATCCCAGACCCGTATTTTCCCAGGGCCGGTGTGGGGCTCAGCAGAGCACAAGCTCCTCATGAGACTCCAGGAGGCTGTAGCTGTCCCTGGCCCTGGGAGCTGCGTGAGCAGCGCTGGTCTTCCCAGTCCTGTGTGCAGGACGGGCACTGTACAGCCAGGTCGCCGGCACTCCATGCCCAAAGTGGCCAATACTGCCAAGGCTTTCAATCAGGCCTGATTAGGGCATCCTGCCATGTCCCAGGTTTGGACCCTGCAGCTACAGCGGTGTTTAACAGCAAGACTTGATCTTACACCTCTGCCTCCATGGAAGAATAAATGAATCCCAAACCTGCTCTAATAAAAATTTGTTCCTCCAATCTGTCCTCAAGAGGTTCAGGGAAGACTAATAGTTTTACGACAGCTGAAAACAGGGCCTGGTCACTCTAACGCCTCAGAAGTATACACTGATTTAAGTTCCTGCTCCCCTATAACATGCTGTGTTCCACCCAAGCTCTGAGACAAGGGGTGCGCACCATGTGTGTTCCAACCACAGAAATTCCCAACCTGACCTTCACCACAGCAAAAGACTTCAATCAAAATTCTCATCAAAAGTCTTATTTGGCGAGAAGCAGGTTTTTTAGATTAAAATTGATGTTAAAAAAAAATTGTGCAAATGCTCTTCCTGGACTGAACTACACAGAGCGGGGCTCGTCTCCCTCACTTAACTCTTGGTAGCTCAGAGTCCAGCGAGGGTTCCTGGAATCTCCTAGCCAAGTACAAATGCAGGCCCCCAAGGTCACCTCTGTGGGCTGCAGGGTCTCCATCCTGTGACCATCCCAGCAGATGCCAGGCTTTCAAATGGCAGCCACGTGTCCCCTCACCCATCCAGGGACATCAGCTGAGGGTCTACCATGTGCCGGATGTGGGGTACAGCAGGCCAGATGTGGCCCTCATCTCTCCTCTATGAACTTAGAGTTAGGGAGTAAATATATTAGCACAGGAGTAAGACCAAAGAGCTGGGACTGGGAAGAACAGGGTCGGAGGCCAGTTTAGACACAATGGACCAGGGTCACCAAGGGCAGACTGCAGCCCGAATGCACAGCAGGATGCTGAAAGGCATGAAAGGAGTTCAACACCTGGGGAGGAGCTAATCACACAAGGCGCCCCAGGCCGAGGCAGTCTGGAGTGGATAGTCAACTCGTATCAGTGAAGCATTGGAATGGGGAGCAGGAGTGGTCTAAGTTGTCCTCTTTCTCGAATGAGTGAGTCTCTTTCTGCTGCTTCCCTGGAGAATGGGTCGTAAGCAGGAGTGGAAACAGAGCCAGCCTCGGAGGCTACCCCGCCTGGTCCACACGGCCTACATAGGGAATGACAGAACGTGGGCCTGGGCATAGGCAATGGATGTGGAGAGAAGAGGGATGTCTTAGTGGGAGTTTGGAAACAGGACAGGATTGGGTGAAGGGCTGCACATTGGATAACAGAAAGGAACGGCCATGAGGAAGCTCAGGACACTGGGGAGGTGAGGGAGAAAGAGAGGAAGCCCTATGCTCAGCTGGAGGTGGGAGTTCGGTTCCAGACATGCCACCACAGAGGCCTGCAGGACCACCACAGGTGCCATCAATTGGTTGTCTGCTGCACTAAACGGGAGGTAAAAGATTTGGAAGGAAAGAGAAACACAGCCAGCTCAGTAAACACACCTCCCTCAGGGCTCTGAGTCTAACAAGCCACCTTTGTCCCAAGAAGGTACCCAAATTAGCAGGGAGAGCAGAAGTGGGGTTTCACCAGACTCAATCTAAAAGCCCTGAATGATGTCGCCCTTCAGGGACAAATCTGATCAATGCTATCTATGGGCCAGGCGATGGGGAGAGAGACAAGGTCAGAAGGGACGGCCTGGTTCAGCTGTCACTCTTCTGCTGCTTTAACTCTACCCTTGCTGTGCACATCCCTGCCTACTTCTGCTGACCCAAGTGGCTATCCAGAGTGGGTACCACACACTGCTGCCACACAGGCCATGCCCAGGCGGGCCCAAGTGTCCTCTGCTCGGTCCCCTTGTACACCTGAGAGCCCCTGCCTGGCCATAAGGTGGAAGTCACATGCTCCTGGATTTTCCCATCTCTAGAACTCGTCCTCTGTTCCAAGGGCAAGTCCCCAACTCCCTCCCCAAGTCCCAGTGAAGGTATGCCCAAGAATCTCAAATCACTGGGCTGGGCGCACAGGGCTCCGAGGTGCTATTTGTTGCAGACAGTATCTGGACATTCTCTCTCTGGCATCCTGGGTTTCTGCCTTAGAGGAGATGCCAGGCAAGGCATTTTTGGTTTCTTGGCAGCAATTGTCAGGAGTGTTGGGGGTTGAACTGTGTTCCACCCTCAAAATACATATGCCCCAGTCCTAACCCTAGTGCAGCAGAATGTAACTTTAATTGGGGACCAAGCCTGTACACAGGCCACCTTGAGAGTACACTACATGGGCCAAGTGATCTCTAAGATGTCTTTGAAAGATGGATAAATCAAACCTGCAGCCCTGCCTGGGCATGGTGGTGCACCCCTATAATCCCAGCACTCAGGAGGCTAAGGCAGGACAATTGTGGTCTGCGGAGTTCAGGGACAGGCTGAATTACACAGCAAGACCCTATCTCTATAAAATAAACAACAACAACAACAACAACAACAAAAACCCCAAATCAACCTGCAGCCCAGAACAGGCACCAAGGGAGTGGGGGAAGGGGGGCACAACTCCCAGTCCCAGGCGTGGCTTGCAGGACTCGATTTTTCTCATTGGGCAATCGCATATACGAAGACACAGTGCTGCAGAGCTGGGAAATGTCTAAATTTACCCTGACCATGAATCTGGAGCATGCGGCCATGAAGCTATTATTCTGCAGAAACGCAGGAAAGGACTCAGTGAGCCCCAGAGACCAGCGCCATGTTCAAGGCCTGGATGCAAGTGGGTCTCTTGAGAGGGCAGGAGTCAGCGGACAGAAGAGCACCTGGGTGTCAGAGAGCTCGTAACCAGCATCAGGTGAGCTGGCACTCGGCAGCCTCAGGCCCCAGCCGCACAGCTGACGACGGTGTCTGGGGGGTAGGGCAAGGCAGGTGTAGAGGCAGGTTAGAAAACTGCGTCCATCTTCAGAGTCACCTAGAGCCCCGAGCAGGAGACCTTAGGGGAAGCTGGCTGCCACCCAAGGCTATAGGAGGTGGGGACAGCCATTGGGAAAGCAGCCAACCAGATGATGTTTCTCTAAAGGAACTTCACATTCATCCTCTCTGGCTCATCGAGCCACTCAGTAGGAGCCGTGTACCTGTCCTGTACCAGTGCTGTGCACCGCAGAAGCCTGCATGGAGGGAGAGGCCCCTTCTGTGCCTGTGCCCACACAGGAGACATGCAGCTTTCACAGTTCAGGGCAGGGGTCCCCTCCTTGGCACCCCAGGAGCACACAGTTGCTTTGCCCAGCCCAGGGAGGGTCCGCCTCTTTGCCTCTCCCCTTCCGCCCACGATGTGTGTCTATGTGAGCTGCCTTCCTGCATTGGCTCCCTCTGTCTCAAAGGCCCAAGGTGCCCCCCGTTTTCTGGATTAGACCCTACCCCCTCATGGCGGCCTGCACCTTTGGGAAGGGAGGGACACAGTGAAACTCGGCAGAGCAGCTCCTGTCACCTCCTCTGTCAGCAAGTGGTTTTGGAGGGACCATGACTCCAAGAAAAGGCAGTGAAGAACCCAGGCCCACTGCCTGGAAATGAGCCACCCGCCAGCAATTAGGATTCTGGCCCCACAGAGAAGGCAAGGGCATCTTGCTGCCAAAAGGAGGGCGCAGAAAAGACTGAGAAGCACCCGGGATGGTACATTTTCCTGCAAGGACAGCTTCCAAGAGCTCTTCGTGTTGATTTTCCAGAAAGTCAAGATGGCACTCGGCTGCCAACATCAGTGATTCTAGCATCAAAGGTTCCCAGCGTCTGCACTCAGGACCCAAGGGGGGCAATTCACAGGGAGCGTGGAGAAAATCAGGCCGCACCTTGGCAGGGCTGGCTTTCTTCAGCAGTTCATTGAAGGGGCTGGATGCATCAGGCCAGTGACACAAACAGGAGATTTAGGGCTCACTAAAGGTCCATCTGGGCTGGAGCGCTCCTGAGTCTATCCAGCAAAATTTTACCCTTATCTCAGGATGCAGCTCGGTTTCGACAGAAAGGACTGCATCCTGCTGCTGGTTGAGAAGCAAGAAAGCTCCCACGCAGGTCCCGCTGGGGGGCACTTCCGGGCCACAAGGAAGGACAGGAATGAAAGAAGCCCCATGTCCCATTAAATCTTCCCTGAGCCCCCTCATTCCTAGTGATAAATACAACTTGTAGGAGGCCACAGAATGGACTTGGCTTTTGCAGTGGGCTGAGGGGCCACGCCAGTGGAGTTTAGTTATGCTTAAGTGGTGAGCTTTGGTTGGTGCAGTAACTCTACATTAATCTGTGAAGGAGAAGTTAAAGTGAAACCGGCTGGCAGCTGGGGGCTGTAGCCAGCGCGGTTGTTTTCTCTGCCTACCCTGTCTTTGCAAATGCTGTGAGATCACACTGTTAGATGAAGTCTCAGAGCCTGCTCTTGCTCTGGAAGCTGCCAGATTCTTACACTGTTTTTGTTTTTGCTTAGTTGAAATCAACTCTACTCAACCAAGGAATTTTCCTGGTAAGACTAGGAAGTGCCGCTGTGAGTTTCTTCCTCCTCGGGCGCCCCCAGCCACAACCTGGGGATGGGGTGGCCCTTGCCTTGCCTCCTCTTCCCGGAGAGTTGCTCACAGGGCAGAGGCCTTGCTCCCTATCTTGCTGCTGGGATGAAGATGCTCACTATCTGTGAGTCGGAGGTGGGGGCTGGGGGACTCCAGCGCTCCAAACCCTGCTGAAAGCTCTGGAAAGGCTCTTCCTCAGGGCTGCCCATGAGTGCTTGGTTTCTAGACAGCCACAATCTACTTGCATATCACATGCATTAGTGGCTGTGGTTGACTGAGGGACAGGGGTCTGGGGAGGTAGGCCCCAGGGACCCTTGTGATGGTGGTGGGGGCTTACTCCTCCCAGCAGCTTGTGACAGAGGCAGGACGGAGTTGAGGTTCAGGGAAGTCAGACACCAAGAGATCGATGGGTTCTGTTCCCAGCCATTGGTGGTGTACAAAGATCTGCATCAAATCAGGCACAGTGAAAAGAAAAGAAGGTCTTAGAAGGAAGTAGTTTCCTCCTCAGACTCTCCCAAGGTCTAGGAGAAAACTCTTCCAAGTTCAGGTATCTCTATAGAGTGAGCTGCCCAGGGAGAGGGCTAGGTAGGGTTTGGAGTAGGAGCTCTCCTGTCTGAGTCCTTGGAAAAATCCAGGGCAAGCAGAAGTGCCAACTAGGAGAGGATCGGTAGCTCAGCTGCCAGGCCTGGGCCCCACCTGCAGAGGACAAGGGCAGGGGCCAGTGTGACAGTAGATGGCCACGTGCACCTGCTGGGGGGGGGGCAGTGTGCGCAGACAGGACAAGCTGGGGCTGCCTGGCTGAGGTCTGTGTTCACAAACACAACTATCCCCAGCCATAAATGCCTCCCTGGACACTGACCTGTGACCAGAGGGTGACGCCAGCCAGGTGGCCTTCGAAGAACAGAGCCCACAGACTTATACCCATCATACACTGAATTCAGAGCTGTCTGACAGCCACGACTCACTCAATAAATGCTTTCCTCTAACATTTACCCAGCAGCGCCAAGTCATTATTCTGTGACAATATTCAACTTCTCTGACCTTTATTACCATGATGCTAACATTTCCAAGGAGGCGTTTTTTCAGGGTGCAGCACAAATGCCCTGAGCACAGAGTGGCGGGCTTCAGCACCCCCTGGGATCTAGCACATGGCCCTCAACTGTGCACTCCCTCCTGGGAACTCCTTGGCCTCGGGCTGGATTTGTGTGCCGACCGGTATTCACCACCGCCTCATTCTACCGTTTTCTGAACCAGGGGTCCCCAACCACTTGGGCAGTGGGTACCAACTTTGCAGAAGATGATTTTTTTCCCCAGGGATGTGAACAGTTCTCACGCTCTTCTGAGAATCCAGGACTCCCACTGATTTGCCAGGAAGTGGAGCTTGGGCAGTAATGGGAGTGCTAGGAAGTGACTGTAAATACACAGCTTCACTCACTTGCCCGCCGCTCACCTGCTGTACAGCCCAGCCCCTAACAAGCTGTGCACTGTTACTCACCCACGGCTCAGAGGTTGGAGACCCCTGCTCTAAACTTATCCATGTCAGGGCTGGGAGAGCAGCTGGGTAGAAGCCGTTCAGAGGCACAGCCAGGCATGTGGTGTTTGTCCATCTCTGTGTTCGATGGCACGACCAAGGAACGCAAGGGGGAGGTTTTCTTTTTCATTCACAAACACTGCCCATTTCTCTCTTTCACCAGTATGGCTGGAGCTTGCTAGGAGGAATGTGGCTTGCCCAGGAGTAGAGGCAGGTCCAAGGGGAGGTTGGGGGCACAGACCCCTCTACAGACCTGGAGCTGTGTGATTTGCTCTTGAAAAACCTGAGCTTACACCTTGCACGTTTTATAAGCCAGGCTAAGTTATGGAAACCTGCCCGTCCCCAGGCCTCAGTTTCTTTAGCTATGAAATGAGGATAACATGATACCAAAGCCCTCTCCCACCACTGCTGCAAGCCTGGCTCCTTATCACTAGAGCTGCATCAAGCTACTGACTAAATAAATACTGTTATTTATCCCTGTGGTATATAGAAGGCACGACACAGAGTTAGGCAGCTTGTGCAGTCATATTTAAATATAGCTGGCTAACACCCAGAGGGGAACCTGGGGCCTCTCTGTCACAGGGAACATGTCACAGAGGTGCTGTGGCCAGTCCTAAACCAGCGCACCGAGGAAAGGGCTTCAGGGCAGGAAGCCCCCTCCTTCTGGTTTTTAGTGCCTTCCCACAATGCTACCTGGTGCTCATAGAGGGTGCCACTATCCAGAGAGTGCTGTGGGGACAGCCTGGTGCTGGCAGAGGCCACATCCAGCTAAGTCCTGAGTGTGGAGGCTGAATTGTATCCTCCACCAAACTTGTGTGCTGAGACCTTCAGCCCTGGGAACTTAGAAGTTGCCTTGTGTGGCAAAAGTTAAAAGGAAGATATAGGAGTGGATGCTAAGCCAACATCACCAGGGTCCTTATGAGAGGAGATTAGGACAAGAGACTCAGAGGACCACAGGGAACAGATACCAGGGAGAAAAAGAGGCCTCAGGAGGGACACAGCCTGTGACACTTGGGCTTGGACTCCAGGAAGTGAGGGGAGCAGTGCATGTTCAAGCCCCAGCTGCAGTGTTGGTTCCAGCAGGACCCCACGAACTGGGCCTGCAGGTGGAGAATGGGCAAGAGTGCTGGTCTGCACAGTGACCCACCTGTGGGCATGGACAGAATGTCACCTGTGCTACTCCAGGTTATCAATGCTTCCAATGCTGGTTTGTGTGGAGAAGGCTTCACGGTGTCAGGGCAAAGCTGGGTCTGGACCACTGAGCTGAGTCCAGCTCCTCTTTCCTCCTTTTTTCCCCATGCTTCCTCTCTCAGCCAGGCTCAAATTACGGGGCTCCCTGGGTGCCCTGACCCCCACTCGCCTGAGTCTGCATGGCCCCCAAACTGCTTCTCTGCAGAGGCTGACTTGGGGCAGGTGTTAAGGGCTCTGTGACTGCTGTGGGACCCTGGCCCATCCTTGTCACTTTTCTGAGTCATCCTCTTCTAGACATGGGGCCCAATAGGGAGGCAGGCTGGGATGTGGTTAGAGGGCGGAAGCAGCAACTACCTGAGCAGGGGCACCCTGTGTAGGTCCTTGGTCACCTTAGGCCCACTCTAGGTCCAAGTATGGGGTCTAACATCCCATATATGTGCCCCTTCTCTTTGCCTGAAATGCTCCAAGTGCTGTCTCCTCACACACCTGGGACCCCTCCATGAAAGTTCCCAGTGGTGTCCCCCAAATTCACACTCACCTGAACCTAGGGGCTTAATTAGAAGTGGGTGTTTAGAGAATCTTGGATGTGATTAGTGAGGACACAGTGATGCCAACAGGATCAGGTAGCCCTGAATCCGGTACTGAAACAGTATACTGGGGCACCTTGGAAGGACTTTTGGGGTGAGACAGTCAGCAGATTTTGTGGGCTGGAAGCCTATGCAGGTCATTCATGGGATTTAGGAAGACAAAACCAAAGGCATGATCCAACACTCTACCACTCATGAGCATGAACCAGGGTAGAGACCACCTTTGAAAGATGCCAGCTCCTGGGGACCAAGCTTATGACACATGAACAACTGGCAGATGAGCATACTCAAGCCACGGCAGGTGCCCAAAAAAACCGGTGGCTGGCCAGGAAAATGGAGCATTCATTTGTCCAGGCTGTTGGAACCACAGTCTCGGTGGCTTCAGAATATGAGTATTTGTTCTCAGTCCTGGAGACTGAAAGTCTGAGCTACAGGCACTGTAAAGGAGGCTCTGCTCCAGCCTTCTCCTGGCTTGTTGGGGTTTCCAGTGGTCTTTGGCATTTCTTGGCTTGTAGAAGTTTCACCCTAATCTTTGCCATCTCCTTCCTGGGACCTTTTCCCTGTGAGTGTGTCTATGTTCAAACTAGTCTTATAAGGTCCATTGTCACACAGGACAATGGATCACCCCACTGACCCCACCTTAGGCTGATTTCTTCTGTCAGGACCCCATTTCGAAAGATAGGTTACATTCTATGACATTGAGGTCATATGTCAACTTACCAGTTTGGGGGTCAACATTTGGCCCCTAATGGCATCCATGGCGCAGGCCCGGGGCCAGCAAGTAGACAAGCCCTGCAGCAGAAAAGCAATATTTCTGAGGCTCCGACTGCAAAGAGGTCAGGGAGGGACTCTGTGAGCCACCAGCTCGATGCTCATAGGTGGCAGGGAGCTGAGGGGCAGCAGTATGACAGGCCACAGGACTACACAGCCCACCATGGGCCACGTGGGTCTCCTGTAGACTATAAAGCCTGCATTGTGAGTCTGTGTCTCACACCCTGTGGATTACTGAACATACTCAATGGGCAATCTGGGCAGGGAAAGAAAGAAAACTAAGGTTGCAATGAGTACAAATGATGACGTCAAGAAGCAGCCCGAGAGTTCATGGTTCATGCTGTGGGTTGGCGAGGACCAGCCCTAGTGCACACAGGACTCCGGGAGCTCAGAGCACGCTGGACACTTAGGGCTGGTAATGAGCAGCCAGCAGAGCCTGGAGCCCCTGTCTGAACTTCAGCGAGTAGCCCTTTGAAGGCAACTGCAATTTCCATATGTGATTTCTATTAATATTTAAAGCAAAGTAAAACCCATTTTCCGTGGCAAGTATCATCATGAAAGCAGCCTTTGAACTACTTAAAAGGTAGACTCTGGGGTTATTTCTTGGGTAAGAACTCTTTGTTCAATCAACAGGTACAGATCTGCAGTGCCAACCCTGGGACCCAGAGGCATCTTGGTATCTGCATGCTGCCTGCTTCGGTGACAGTAACATGTGCATATGTTGCTTATTACATCACACCGCTGGCAGGTCTGGGCATCATCCCATCGTCAATCACATGAGGAGTCTTGCAGGAGACGGATGAATAATCACACTAAGTAGGATAAATAAGGCCTATAAATAGCCTCAAATCAGTTCAGGTCAGGTCTGCCGGTAATTATGAAAGGAACTTCTACTTTGTGGATAAAGGAGAGAGGAGGCTGCATCTGCATGCTGGATGGCATGATGGCTGATGCTCAAGGGGTGTGTGTGTGTATAGGCCAGAATCCCCTATCTTGAGGTATGTGGAGGAGAGCTACGGTGCGGATAAAGGCAGAGGAGACGGGCTCACCCTAAGGAGCAAAGGGAAGTAGGACAGGCCATGTGGGGAGGTTTGGCAACTATGGCAGGAGAAAGATGAAGACCTTGCCCTGGCAGCACGTGGTAGTCATGGTGATTGGATGCATTAGTCCCTTTTCCGCTGCTATAATGAAGTGTCACTTTATAAAGTCCTGTTAGCTCAGGCCCTGCGAGGTTTGCAGGCACAGCACAGCATCAGCTCGGCGCTTTGCGGCAGGCCATCCTGTGGATGTTGTCCTAAAGGTGAAGGTGCATGGGAAAGGAAGACACCGAATGGCAAGATCGGAAGTCAGGGGTGAGACGCGCAGGCAATGACTTCCCTTTAGGCCTCACCACTTAGAGCCCCACTCCTCTTCGTGTTGCCAGCTGGGGCCCTTAAATCACAATGCATGAACGACTGGAGATGCACAAACTATCTCCTAACCCTAGGCTAGAAATGAGCAAAGTAGCCACCCAAGGGGAGAGATACCTGCGGGCAGAAGTGCCCTCAACAGATGACAGTCAAGACCACAAGCTCCTTTGCTCTGTGCTGAATTCCAGGGCGGCTCTTGGGCCTGGCATGGGGTACGGGGTGGAAAGGACCCCAGGCCATCTGGGCAGGAGATATGCATTCCCGCTGTTTTCTGCACTCTCACAAGCTGCACATTCCAGCCCTAACACGGAAACATCGACGTAGTCACAGCACACAGAGAAGGTCAGGAGTGGGGACAGTGGCCACGTGGGTCCTGGCACACTGCCTGCTAGGTGAAGAGCCCATGGGGGCTGAAACTGCTATACTGTTTCCTTTTAGTTTTAGGGATAATGCTTATGTTTTCCGCAAACAGTAAACCATTGCCACAGCAACCGTGGCATCCCAGAACTCAGGTACTATTCTGAGACACGAAACACTACATTTTACTTTTCAAATGAATTGGATGGGATTTACTGCCATCCCTCTGACATCGTCGAGAAAACCCACAAGCAGGAGAAGGAGGGGCATGCCCAAGGCTGCGGCGCCGGCTCTCACAGGGACCCCACATCTGCTCCCAGGACAAGAGGATGGGAGGACGGCAATGTTTTCCATTTTTAAAAAATAGCTCTTATTATCATTAGTACAGTTTTAAAAAATTGATATATATTACGTTTTGATAATTATGAAAATAAGTGGGATATCTATCTGAAGGAAATAAAACCTCATAAAAACTTATATAATGAAAAGAAACAGAAAAGTGAGCTAAAAAATATAGTGACTATTTGAGAAATGTTTTTGCAGCCTGGCGATTAAGATATGCCTGTCATAATAAAAATTTGCAGTCAAAGAAATACTGGCACGAATCCCCCTTACAATACTTCCCCTAGGTGCGAACACAGCTATCCCATCCTTATTGCCTCTTTCTTGTCTATCTGTCTATTTGGTACAGGCTCTTGCTAGGCAGTTCAGACTCATAGTGAAGCTGCCATCTCAGCCTCCCCAGTGCTGGGATTACAGGCGTGTACCATCACACCCGGGGTTCCCAGGCTGGCACGGCATGAGGTACTGGGGATCAAACTTGGGTCCTTGTGCTTGCCGGGCTGCTGATGTCATGGTGTCTTGATGTTCTCTGTCAACTCAAAAGCCCTTACTTCTCAAGGCCTTTTGACTTTGGGGGAAGAGCCGAAAGTCACATGGTGGAAGATCTGCTGAATAAGGTGCAGGAGGACAAACCATGATATTTTTTGAGCCTGCCTTTCCACTGGATGGTGCTCAGCAGCAGCACAGGGTATATTTTTTAAAAATCCTAACTCAAAATGATACTCATGAAAGAAGACTTCCAGAGCTGCTTCAGAAACCAGCATCATTGGATAGGTATGTCTGAAGTGTAGGACAGTGTTTCGAGTGGCATTACTGGTAATGTGCCTTTTATTGTAATAGCTTTTTGAAAATCTAATATTCACCTATATTTTGATCATACCAATGTGAGCTGGGTGTGGCAGGACATACCTACAATCCCAGCAATTTGAAAATCGAAGTCTGGTTCAAACCCAACTTGAACAATGCAGTGGGACTCTGTCGCAAAGTAAAGAAAAAACAAAACAAAAAAAGGCACGCAAACAGGCAATAGCAATAAACGGGCTAGAGAGATAGCTCGGGATGAAGATCCTTGGCATGATCCCCAAGGCCATAAAAAAAATATGTATACCAAAAAGGCCTAATGCACAAACCACTATCAAATCACAGTTTTTGGAGGGAGACAGTCATATTTAAGGGGCAATAAGATGGAGGTTGACTGTAACTGCTTTTATGGAGTGACTAGATGAGCTGTTTTTGACCATCCTGGGACATATTGAGAAGCAAAGTAGGAGAATGAAATGGCAGACTGAGGTTAAAGCAACAGCATCCCTGACCCTCAGCCAACGGTCCCATGCAGGTGGAAGGAGGCACAGCCAGTGCCCTCTGGGGCCACCTCTTGAGACACATGCCTGGCACTCCGCACCCCCTGGGGTGGTTCCTCTCTTAGGGGCTTCTGCAGAAACCTCAGTGAAGGCCTGAGCTCACCTCTCCCCTCTGCAGAGGAGCTGGGGAGTAAGCACAGCTACCTGCCTGCACCCGGGCATTGTTTTTCCTATTGCCCCAAACTCTGCATATTCACGGAGAATCTTCTGTTACCACCCTCTGGTAAGGTTAGGATACTAAGTGGCAATGTCAACCAGAAGACAAAAGAGCTTTGGTTCCCAGCTCAACCCCCTGTCAATAGCATGCTAGGCAAACTGTATTCTGTAGCAGCTCCTGCGTGGCCAGTGATAAGAACATGGATGACTATTAACACTGGCGGCATCATGGGTGGGAGGGGCTTAGAACAGGGTTCCAGTGCCAAGCATGTCACTGAATGGAAAAAGAACGTACTGATGCTCCCTGAGTTAGGGTACGATTGCATCCCACTAAGCCCATCATAACTTGAAAACATCATAAATGCATTGAATACACCCGACCTGCTGGACATCTTTGCTTAGCAACAGCGTGCTATGCAGCATCACTTAACTACTGCTGTGACCTGGGCTGCCCGGGAGCTGCGGCTTGCGGCCAATGCCCAGCATTTGGAGAGAGGATCAGACTGTATATTGCTAGACAGGGAAAAGATCCAAATTCAAAATTCGAAGTATGGTTTCTACGGCAAGTACACTGCTTTTGCTCCATCCTGCAGTCAAAAAATCATGTCAAACTATCCTGAGTTGGGAACCATCTGTATGCATACGGAAATGGTACCTGCTATTTATGGAGTGGCCGTGCTGAACCAGGCACTGTCTGGCATTTTACATTGGTGCGCTTGTCTCCAGCCACAGGTGTCCCCCAGAGTGGTGGACACCCTGTGTAGGTCACAGCTTACAACTCCTTTTCCATATGCAAGATTATTTTCAACAAGAGTCACATAATAACCACTATTTCCATTTGTTTCAAAACAAATCATGGTAAAAGAGTATGTGTCAATGTTAAAGGTATTATCCAGATCCAATAAAATAGTTCACTTAAGCATGGAAATTTACATTCACTGAAAAAAAATTATACCTTGTAGTTTGCATCAACTGCTGTTTTACATTTTAAACACAAAAATGAATTCCAAATGGCTCCCCTGAAAGTCGGCTCAGTGGGCCTGCAGAGCCATGGTGCTCTCCAGCTCGCTGCAAGTCTGTTTGATGACAGAAGCAGAGACGATAAGAGGAGGCAGAGGCAAGAGTCGTCGCAAAGGTCAGTTCAGGCCTCTGGAGGCTATGGAGCTTCCTGGCATCGGGAGCCCCAGGCTGAGTCTGCTTGTGTTCAGGGACCACAGGATAAGCACGGACCTGCGGCAGCGAATGACGGGAGAAGTCTAAGAAATGTGTCATTGTGAGGATTCGTTTCATCACGTGTGGACTCACATAGACTCAGATGGGGCAGGCGTGCCACTCCATGTGGCCTCTTCATGCGACCAAGGGACATGGCAGACAAGATATCTGCTAGCTGCTGCTGGTGTAATGGGACCCAGTGCTCTATTGCAAACTTTAATAAATGGAGTGCACTAGAAAATAATGTAATCTGAAGTGTTATCGAAAGTAGTATTATCTTAAATACATTTAAAAAATTTATTACACTACAACATACATTGCCCGTCTTTCTCCTCAAGATACTCCCCCTTGCTTCAAACACATTTATCCTGTCATTCTTGCCACTTTTTGAAGCAGCTCTGGAAATCCACCTTTGTGAGTTCTTTGGTCCTTTTGTCGTTATTCCCTTGATGACCTGAGTCAGCTACGATGTTTATGTTTCACAATCACTCTGACTTTAGGGAAAAGCCAGAAGCCACACGGTGCCAGATCCAGGGAATAAGGTGGACAAGGACGCGTGACAGTGTCCTTACGCGCCTGCCCTTCTACCAGATGGCAGCGCACCAGCATTCACCGTATTTTTTTTTTTAAATCACGCCTTATAAAAACATTCATGAAAGGTCAAAGTGTAGAACACTTGCCTAGCATGCACAAAGCCCCAGGTATGGTTAGTGCATAAATTAATAATACAGTCACTTATTATATGGTCACGTACTACGCACAACTGTATCTGCTGTATCTTCAGATTACTGGCGGTGTCATAGGCTGATTTATACCACATCAGCACAGACTGGTGAGGAGCACACTGCTGAGCCTGCGAGCTGATGAAGGCCGTGACATCAGCTGGCTGGCGGCGGGAGCTTCTGGGCTCCTCTGTCACCTTAGAGACCACCGCCCTGCATGCAGTCCGTCACTGACCGAGACGTCACCATGGAAAACAGCAACGCGTGACTGGTGCTCTCCATTTAATAAAAAGGTTTTTCGCAACTTTATTTGGAGTTTACAAATGCATTATTAAAAGCCAACAGGAAGTTACAGCAACTGTTCAGAACTTAGACCAACCATGGTGGGGGAAGAGGTTTCTTTTTTAAAAATCGTAGTAATGATGTTTAAGATTGGGGGTGGGGTGATTATCTGCCGGCCTTGGTGTGGTCTGAACTCCCCTGCAAACTAGTTCACGGACATAGCCCCAGTGGGAAGTTATATTATTACCCGTCCCGTCATACAATTCTGTCCTTTCTTCCTCATTGATATTTTTATTTCTCTTCTGGGCACCAAAAGAATACTGCTCATTCATAATGAAAGGAGCGACACATGGTGTTCTTATTTTTTTCCCCTTTTTAAGAGCACATCAACATCCAATTTGTCTTTATTAGCTCCATAAGGCACCATGAAAGCACAGGAACCTGATAGGCAACAGATAAGGTCAGAGCTAGGAAACCCCAAGGTCAGAGCCAGGAGCTTGGGCTTAATCAAAGTCACACTGATGCCTGGCAAGTCCTATCGGGTAATTGACTACACTTTCTAGCCAAATTTCCATATAGGCTATCAGCTTGCCAAACATTTGCCAGCATCTGTCACCTGCCCTCCCTGTCACCTGTCCTATTTTTTGACACAACACCCTTGCTGGCTGCAGGATGACCACACGGCCTAGACGTGGAGTTAGCAACATATTCAGAGAACCCTTCCCAGAAAGCCTCCACAGTGCTCACCTTTTTGGGTATGCCAAGGGATGGAGGAGATGCAACCCCAACCTCCTGGAGCCCACAGTCTTGTGGGAAAGAAAAGAAAGAGTGGAGAGTCCCTTGCCCTGTGGACCTCGCCAGCACTCAGAGCAGGGCCCGAGCACGGGGGCACTCTTGTCTTTACAATAGGAAGAAGGGACACTGGGCAGTGCTTTTGCCTGTTCTAAGTCACGGTGAAAACCCTGCATTCCCTTTAGCAGGAATGCAGATGGATTTTCATGGAGAGTGGGAACTAGGGGTCAGAGGGCCAACTTACTCCTGCCATACTCTGCTTTTCAGAACAATTTATTATATTCATAGGGAGACACGTAAGAAGTCATGGGAAGTCACTTTCCCACCATGGAAAGCTAGGTTCTCCCCACCAGACTGTGTGATACACTGGGCCTCATTCCATGCCACTGATCTTGCGCCTGGTGGCCACAGCCATGCCAACCTTTGCTGGGCATGACCTCACATAGAGACTGGCAACTAGCCAACACAGCTGGGCTCTACTCTCCCCTTTTGGCCTCTGCCTGATGGCTGCATTTCATGGGTTGCCCTGAAAAATGGACTTACTTCTGCTCTATGGGAAAGAACTCTCCCAGGCTTTCTCGAGGCTGAAAAGGGACGATCTCAGCTCTCCCTAGTGGCCCCTACAAACTTGGCACAGGGCCCTGAAGAAATACAGAGAGAATGAAGCTGATGTAGGGAAGGAGGCAGATTATGCAGCCAGCAATGAGCTCATCCTTAATGTCAGCCGAAGCTTTATCTTAGCTTTCCACCCCTCTAGTCCTATAACTTCTTTTCTCCAGCTCTCTCAAGAGATCCCAGTGGGTGCCTCAGGGATCTAGCCCCAGAGGAGAAAGGTTTAGGGGTATTTATTATCCTTTCCTCAAGTTGGCCCCATCTGGGTAGCCTCCTTGCTCGGGGCAGGGCCTGTGGTCATGGCTGCAGGGATGAGGGGACACTGACGTCCCAGCCTGGTGGTTGGACCTGGATAATTAAGAACTGGTGACCTGTGTATAAAACTGGAGTGGGGGACGATGAGATAGGTCAGCACCTGTTTAGGCAAGTTTAGGCAATCACAGGGACCGAGGTTCAATCCCTGGCACCACATGCCGTGCACCAGCCCAGGGCTGGCTGAGTTGGCCAGAGTCGAAGTATAGTGGTGTATGCCTGTAATCCCAGCTGTTACGGTTTGTGTCTAGTTGTCCCCCCTTCCCCCCAGAACCTCCTGCAGTCATGTGGCAGACTTCTACTTTGTGATTAACTCATGACCCACTGGGATTATGGGTATGAATGCTACTGGGATTGTGGGTGGGGAGGATAGCCTGAATGTAGCCATTGTTGCTGTTATTTCTCCATTTTTGCTTTCTTGCTCTTTGCCACCACCATGAACTGCTGCCCTCTGCCATGGGCCGCTCTGCCTTGGAGCCAGCTAAGTATGGACTGAAACCTCCAGTAACTGTGAGCTCAATAAACCTTTCCTTCCTTCATTTTGGGTATGGGGTATTTGTCCAGCAATGAGAGAAGAGTAACTGAGACACCAGCACTGGGGAGGCTGGAGACCAGAGGATCATTATGAGTCCGAGCTGTGTAGTAAGACCCTGTAACAACCAAATACATTTTTTAAAAAAGCTGAGGTGGATGGCTTCTTCCTGCTGCTTTCCTGATGGCTGCTGCTGCTTCTTTAGCTCCTAACCCTGTCCCTCTGGCTTGGCTGAGATCAGCAGCGCCCTGGTGCCCACCTGTGCACACTCTCTTGTCTCCACTGCCTCCATGAAGTCTTTCCACTTATGCTTATTAGAACCAGAATTAGAAACCTTTTCTCGGCTCAGTTTAATTCCACCACGCATATTCTTTCAAGCCCTCAGCCCTTTGATGAGGCTCAAATACCTGAAATCCCACAAAGAGCTTCAAGAGAGAACTCTCAATTCTCTCTGTTTGGATTTGGGCTCAGCGCTAACCAAAAGGGAATTGTAAAGGCAACTGTGGTAGGGGATGCGGACAGAGAAAAAGGAGCATCTGCCGAAGTTGCTGAGACCAGAGACACACTGCAGCTGGTCCAATATCTGCCTGAAAATGCTGGATTGGAACCCACGCCCTTCTGATCTCTGGTCAAATGTGTTTTCTTCAGCTTTACCCCCAGCAGCCTTTGCATAGTAAGAATATTTCCTTCATTACTTTTGGACTCTACTGTAGTAGCTACATGAGGCTATACAAAAAAGACCAGAAGATCCGGGGTTCAGTGTTCTTCCCTGGAAGGCGCATAGAGCTCTCCCTGGCTTATCGAGGGCTGGAGTGGGGGAAAGGTACTCCTAGGAGGATACACGGAGGAACTTTCTCTCCTGGCTGTGGCCCAACCGAAGCCTTAAGTGGGTTCCTGCAGTTGTTCCGGAGTCTGCAAAGGGCTGGGGAAGGGCTTTGGAAGGTGAACACAGGAAACATAGGTGCTCTGAGACCAGGGACAGCTTTGCCAGAGAAGCTCCGCTGGGATAGGGACCTCCACAGTATGTGACCTACATGGAGAGCTAGAGAAAGCGAAGGTGGAACAGGAGATTGTGATCTATGTTGGGAGTAGGGGTGGGGTCAAGGACCCTGTCTCCTGCCTACAGATACAGCCCATGGCTCTGTCCTACTACTGTCTCCACGGAGCCATCCCCTACCCCACCTGAGCTCAGCACCATGGACGAGCAGGGTAGCAGAGCCACACCTTCTCCATCTTCCCTCTTCTTCCTCCTCTTTCTACTTCCTCCTCCCCTTCTACCTCTCCTCACTATGCCATTTGTCTCACCAGATAGCATCATACCAGTGACCCTTCTGCCAGCATTGGATCCCACCAGACTATGGAACCCCGATAGAGCCTTGTCACACATTTCCTGTTCACAGAGTGAGGGGGGCCAACCTGGCAGGGTCCTAAATCACCTCTTGGTGATAGGAAGCTTCCTGGGCACCACTCACACTCTGGGCAGGGTAAGAACCTCCCAGGAGGTTGAGGGGGTGTGGTGTGTGTGCCCCCGGAATGACCTGGGGTTGTCAGATCCCCTGGACTCCCTTATATTCTGAGTCCTTGCTTTCCTGCTGCTACATTGTTAATCCCCAAAGGACAATTACTTCTAAAAACACCATGAGGCTGCTTCTACAGTTTCCACCAAAAGTGGGTGGGCAGGGGACAGAGCTCTGAGCGGCATCTGGTCTCCAAGGGTCTGGAGCATCCTCAGTAGGTCCTAACAGGTTTCTTCCCAGGGGTGGGTCATAGGGGCAGGGTGAGGACTGAGTTCCAGTGATCTTTCAGCTGCACCAGTCCTCTTGGGCCACTGTGAAAACACAAGTATTTCACCCTCGAGTTTACAAGCCTAGAAGTACACGTTCTCATCCACAGAGTCAGACTGAGGACAGAGGGTGAGGTCACTAGTGTGGTGCGGCAAGCGGCACAGAAAAGCAGGCCAGAGAGGAGGTGGGACGGAAAGGAGAAGAGGAAGGATGAGGAGGGGAGGAGATGGGAAGAGAGATGGTGTCGCTGCCACCCAGACCATCAGGACTGAGCCCAGGTGAGGTGGGGGATGGGCGCGGGCTGGGGCTGGGGCTGGGAGCTTGGGCTGTGCCTGTGGCTGGAAGCTGGGGTTCAGGCCAGCAAATTGTGGGCCAGGGTTTAATGTGCAGCGCTCAGCGGCTCAGGGCCTCCAGTCCAGGGAAAAGCTGCCGCTGTGCCATCTGTGCCGCCTGGTCCAGTGTCCAGGGAGCACAAGCAGGCCGAGTGCTGGCCTGAGCCTCTGGGAGCAAAGAGGCACAGAGCTGGAGAATCCAGTGGGACCCTCAGTGAGGCTGGGTTCATCTGAGGCCTGGAAAGTGATGGTGGCCGAACTGGAAGTAACAGGGTCACACTGTCAGCAGGGTCTCGGATTCCAGCTCACTTCTTGGGGGCACCTTGTGGCCCTAGCAAGTATCTACGGTCCAGGAGGCTGGCCCATCTCCTCTGAGAGATGGGGACAGTGAAGGCCGCCTTGACGAGGCTATCCTCAGGGCTGAAGGAAGAGCTGAGCGCAGTCAGGGGCCAAAGTACATCAGCTGGCTTGGGCTATGCAGATCAAGTTGATCCTCCTTTTTCCTCCAGGAGGCCATCCTGGCTCTTCCTTTCTGGGACTGAATGTCTACAAGACTGGTTTCAGTCCTCCCTCCTCACTACCTGTGGCAAGACATGTAAGTTCTCCACTTAGGGGACCAATGGTCAAAAGTTCAGCTCTTCAGCTGGGATACAAAATCCTGGACCTTGGTGGATCAAGTCCTGGTCTGCAGGAAGAAGATATGCCCAAGATGGCTGAGAAGCTAGACACCAGCCTGAAGTGCCAGGACCAAGCAGAGAGAAGAGGGAGGCAGGGAAAGAGGGAAGAAGGGCAGCAGAGGTTGCTGGGCAGAGCAGCAGAGCTCACTTCCTCCCAGAATGTTCTGAGGGGACACCCGCTGCCCACTCAGACCAAACCAGGTACAGAGCTCAGCACCTATTCAGAAAGGGTGGGCAAGATCATAGGTCAGCCCCAACCTGACATCAATGCAGTGAGGGTCAGGAATGACCTTATAACTAGAGGTGAGGACACAGGGAGAGTCAGTGTTGGTCTAATCCGTAGGTAGAGACCTGCAGAGATAGTGGAGGTGGACTGAGGACAGGAGACTCAAGGAGCCCCAGAGCCCTTGGTTTAAGGAGGGAGATCTGCCCAGTAGGGGCAGCCCAGCAGCACATGGACTACCCTATGTGGAGCTCAGTGACCAGGCTGATGGCGCTGCAGACCAAGAGCCTGCTTCTCCACGGGATGAGGATGACCTCTGCTCTCTATTTTGTAAATACAGTACACTTCTACACAGCTTTCATAGTCCTAGAATTTTCCAGGAATGCAGTCTACCACAAAAGTGAAAGAAAGTACATTCTTGCATGGTGTAGAATTTCAGGAACAGGTGCTCACTGCAGCAAAACATCCCGGTCCCACTAGCCAAGCGTTTTCCTCTTCCATGTGCATAGGGGCTCTGGAGTTGACGGCGACAGTGGTGGAAGGAACAAGGCCCCGGTACTGTACTGGTTCTGCCAGAGTAGGACACGGTCCCACCACAGTGCATGCTATATCAAGTCCTTTATGTGGCAGTGGGGGGTGCTGTGTGGCTGCAGTAACCTGCACACTTAGGCTAAGCTGGTGTTATTTGTCAGCTTCACTGGAGGAGGAGGAGGAAGGAGAAACATTTGTAATAAAAGAGCTGTCCCCTGATGTGGCTGGAGACCAGAGGAGAGGGATGTGTTGAGTCCAAGGGATCTCAGAGAATGCACGGTGAGAGTCCAGGGTCCCCAAAGCGCCCATCCTAGTGCAGGGGGTGATACAGGGCTTCCCCAGGGTCCATACTTCTAGGACCTCGAAGTAAAGAGCCAGGAAAGGCTCCGAGTGGATTTATGTGTGCACAACATGAGACTTGCTACACACGTGCTTCCCAGTGTCTGCTACAGGGGAGGAAGTGTGGCTGGGGATATCCCAAGAAAGACCTGTCACACCTCTTTTCAGGCTTTCCCTCAAGAAGCATTCTACTTGGCCACAGAACGGCCAGGTCACGTGGCATGCTCTAGCAGCCGGGGACAATGCAGACAGTGCATGTGGAAATGCACACTGGACAGGAGGCCACAGCCTGCTGCTCATCTACCTGGCCCCGGACCACACCACAATGCCCTTGGAAGCTCTATACACATGGCACAGGGTAGACTGGAGACAGCAGCAAATCCCGAAGGGATGCTCACCCAGTAGTTGATGCTGGCAATGACCAAGGCTGAAAACACAATTCTAACCTATCATACCTGCAGCATGTGGCATAGAAGAAGGGTGCTGCTGGGATTGCTTAGCAGCATATCCACTGTGCTTTGTGATTTAGAAATAAAACTTCTAGATGGGTAAGCACAAGGAAAAGGTGAAGAAAGTGGAACCATAATGACACACACAACACCAAGCTCCTCAGCAGAGAATAATCAGTACCCAGAGCAAAGAAAGAACAATAGCTGGACGTATCGAGACAAAGCAGCCAGCCCAGTGGACACAGTGGACAGTGCCCAGACACACAAACACCAGCAACCCCACGCAAGCCAGGTCACACAGATTCACGCAATTCCCACTGCTCTGCAAGGAGAACGTGACAAGAACAGGGTCAGCCCCAACAGAAGGGTCACAGCACTCGCTGGTCCTCACATCTGCACAGGGTCTGCTGCTGTGGCCAGGGGGGCTTGGCCCTCCCACTCTCGTGGCCACTTGTTTTGAAAATATTCTCTGCAAGGCAAGTCAATAGCTGTGTGATTACTTCTTAATTCTAGGGGAAACACCACCCCCACCTCCTCTGGGAAGGATCATAAACAGAGACTCTACAATGGGGACCCCATATCATCCCATCTAATTAAAGGAAATAGGTCAGAGTGTGAGATTTTCCTCGAATCTCCTGGCTCCTCTTTTATACACAAAGAATATTGTGATCATTTAAGATTATCGTCTATGCTTCATCGGAAGTAGCGTATTTCAGAGTCAACATGCCGGGAAAACAGAAATCTTCTCTCAGACAGGTCAGAGCTATTTTATTTCCCAGCAGGTGGTACCCAACAAACAGGTATATTCTTAAAGAATCATGATTCCAAGTCAGCCTGAATTTTATATTCTTGCCCACAAATACACACACACATGCACACACAAAATATTACATTAAGAAATCTGTTTTGAAAACATCACCCTCTATCTATCATCTATGCATATCTACAGCATAATGATACAGGCATCCGGTCTTGAAACCTAGCAACCGTATCCAAGTGTTCCTCAGTCAGCTAAGCAGGCGCCTGGACTCACACATCAGCTCAATTGGCTTCACTTTAACAAACACACACCTCTCGCTTCTCTCTCCATAGCTGCAGAAGGACAAGACGTATAAAAACAAACCTTGTTCGGCTGAAGAAGAACAACCCATGTCATTTAATCCATCTGGCAGTGCATCTCCCCACAAAGCCAGGCAGAAACAAAAACAAAGATCGTGAAAAATAGGTTAGCCCGATCGCAGGCTTATCAGCTCGCAACATACTTAATATTTGCATGGCTATTTCGGATGCGGGCTCCCCAGCTCCCTACCAGCCTTGCTTTCTGGGACTGCCGTCCTATAGAAGACATCGTAAATGCTCTATGGCAAACACGCACCAACCCGGCTCGGCTCATCTGCTCAGCCCCAGCTAAGCACCGGATGACAACAAGCAAGGATTATCTTTGGTATTCACAGTCTGCTCTCAGACCGTCGCTTCCTTGGAGCCAGCAGATAAAACAACCCAATGGAGGTTACACTAAATATTTTAAAGAGGAAAGGGGGTGAAAAAAAAAAAATCATGCCGCCCAGAATCAGACAGGAGAAGCACACACGCTGGCCAGTTTGAGCATAATGCTGCATGGTAAGACGCGATCTCTGTTTGAAAGAGAGTTGTGTCCACACGGCATTCCAGATCCATTTCTGGATTCTACAGACCTCCGAGTGCCCATTAATCACATCACTCGGGCCATGCATTCACTGTCCTCCCCCCAAAGCCACATTGGTGCCTCCTAAGTGTTCTGATTTCCTGGCGGTGCTCTTCCATGTCTAGGAAACAAAAGATCCCTCATTCAACAGCCAGAGCTATTGGATCTTTTAAAGGCATCTCATAAAGAAAAGAATCACATCAATAAGCCCCGTGGAAAGTCAGGAAAATGTTCTGCGTGTCCACTCACTTGCTCTATAGCTCAGTGCGGACCCCCTTCACACCCCCACCTTGGAATGCGGGGGTCTTTCTGCCATGCCTATGTAAGACCGGTGCCCCGGGGTAGAAAGGTGAAGGGGGCATCTTACCTTCATTTCCTCCAAGCTCAGAATATTGGCAGGGGTGGGATCCTCCAACATAGTATCCTGGCCCCACTCAATGTCCAATAAGCAAGACTCTGCCTGTGAGCCTGGAGGATATATTTTGCTTCAAGAACAAGGCAGGGCAGCCCCACGTTCAAGGGCTGGGCTCCATGCTCCTATGCTTCCCCTAAGCACTGGAGCAGCTCATAGGTCAAGCTGTGCTGAAGACCGTAAAGCTGAAATGAACCCCCGTCCCATCCTCTCCACCCCCTCCCACCCCAAGCCCTGAGACTGACAGTGAGACACAAACTGCACGTGGAGAGCACATTGGAGTCCTCAGGGGATCACCTGATGTGCTTCCTTGTCCCCCATTCTCCAGGGGACAAGGAGATAAGTCAGCTTTGACAGCAAAGGTCACAGCAACATCCTTAAGGTCACAGACAGCCCTGTGGTAGAGGGAGTCGAGCCAAAATCCTAGGGTAGATAAGTGATGAAGTCCCACGACCTAATTCACAGCCCAAGTAACAACTCACATAGGGAATGTACCCAACACATCCGAGGGTTCCCAAATACCTCCCTCTCTCAGACACTGATAATGCCACACTGCACACTGAAGAACATGGTCTAACAATATGTGTCCTCCCCCTTCCCACCCAATACTTATACTAGGGGATGTGTCAAGGGTATACATCAAGAAAAGAGGGGTAGGGAAGGGAAGGGCTCACCTTGGATGGTGAGCCCTGCTGAGGGGATTATTCTTTCTTTTTCTTCTTTCTTTCTTTCTTTCTTTCTTTCTTTCTTTCTTTCTTTCTTTCTTTCTTTCTTTTTTTTTTTTTTTTAACTGGGGTTTGAACTCAGGCCCTTGCAATTGCCAGGCAAGCGCTTATTCTACTGAGCTATCTCCCCGGCCCCAAGGGGGCTATTTTTCACTGGCCACCTATTACACAAGTCTCACTATGTGCCATGCACTGTGGGGCAGGCACCATCAAAGCTGCTGCCCTAGAAGAGTGAACAACCTCGAGAGTCAAAACACCATAAAACGACATGAGTGCCCTAGAGTGGGTGGATGATGGCTCTGAAAGGGTGAGTCCCAGTCCTGATCCCACACCTGGGATCGTAACCTTGTTTGCAACTAAGATCTTTGCAGATATGATCAATTGAAGGATCTCATGATGAGGTCCTCTTGGATTTAAGGCCGGTTGGATGTCCTTGGCAGAGAAAGGCAAAAGGAAAGATGAGATATGCACATGAAGGAGCAGGCCACGTGAAGAGGAGCAGAGACAGGAGTGATGTATTTCCAACCCAGCGACACCACGGACCAACAGTCACTACTGGACAGAGGCTAGGACCAATTGTCCCCCTTGGGTCTCCAGAAGGAACCCCATTGCATCCCCTTGATGTTGGACTTCTGGCCTCCAGAGTGAGAGAGAATAAATTCTGGTTGTTTAAAGCCTGAAGGTTGTGCCACTCATGATAGCAGCCCCAAGTGGGCCTGATGTCATGTTCTCAACAGGCCCATAAGACACAAGGGTGTACAGGGGTTTTGAATATTTTCACCATGGGTGAGAAAAATCAGGGAAGCCCTTTCTTTTGAAATGTTAAAACGGAAACGCTGAAGTGGCAGATGAATCTAGGATCTGCTGAGAGAACATTTGATTCTGCAAGGAAGCATTTATTCTGGACACTGGAGGAGGCCAAAGTGGGCAGGATCAGTTCTGTCTAAAATGCCTTCTCTGAGGTGCGGAGGATGAGTAACTTGCCTGCCATCAGCGAAGGGTCTCTGCGAACAGACTTCCCTACAGATGCCACCTGGGAAGGCTGTGCGTGGGACCCTTGGCCTTTACTCTGTCCATGCTTAGGTCATCTCTGCAGTCCCAGGCTGCATCCTCCTCCGGATCTGCCCCTCCTCTCCAAGTGCATGGCAGGAGTTTCCCTGCAGCTGGCAATGCTAAACTCTAGAGCCATGAAGCCTGGACAAAAAAGCAGCGAGGAAGACCCTTCACTCTGGGCAAGGGGACCCATTCTGCTGGAGGTAAGTATCTAGGGAGCCCTTTTTTCTCTCTGGCTAATCTTTTCAGGCAGGGTTCTGGGGCCAGCCTGGATGGGCAGCTCTCCCACAAGGTGGAAGCATGCTTGCTCCATGGGAGGCAGTTAGATATGCTCAGGGGAGGGCACGGGCATTGTCTCAGAGTGAGATGGTTTCGGTTCTAGGGTTGGCTTGCTCACATAAAATCATACAGGAAGTATGATTTTGAAAAAGTATAGAAGTAAGAAGCTGAGGAAGCTCTGCCTGCACGCCCTGGCCTCACTGTTCCCATGCACGGCACTGCTCGCCAGCACCTGTAACTCCCTGAGGAAGGTTTTCCTGGCATCTAGAAGGAGCCTGCACTGAAGAATTTGAACTACTGGGAAAACACATGAACAGTTCCACCCTGGGGACAGGGATACAATGCCTAACTGCGTTCATTGCTTCACCAGGACCCAAGAAGGACAAGGCCTCCAGGTCCCTGCTGCCATGCTCACTGACACCTGGTTCTGGCACCTCACCCTCCCAGCTTGATTCTCTGGGCCCCCAGGGCCTAGGCATTCCCTTCACTGTAACTCTACCCTGTTCTTGCCTTGAGCTCTTTTCCAGAGAAGCCAGTTCCAAGGCCCCATCACTCCTCAGGTCCTTCCTTGGTAAGAGGGAGCCAGCCACATCTGGAGGCAGAGGCCTTGCTGTGTAACCCATAACTCTCAGTGGGTTTTCCGTTTTAATGTATTTGGTTATTGCAGGCTCTCAGTATGCAGCTCGGACTCATGGTGATCCTCCTGCTTTCAACCTCCCCAGAGATGGGATTACAGGCATGCACCACTTCACCCAAACTCTAGCTGGCTCACCCCACCCCAGGGTGGGGCTGGAATGGCATGTGGTTCCTGGGATAGAACTGTACTCCCAGCACTTGCCTTAGCTTGCCTATGCAGGTGCTTTAGTCTGCTGAGCTCTCTCACTGGCTCCAGTGTCAGCTGTTTTCACCAGCCTGAATTAGCCAGCTCTCTCAGAGAATGGCACAGACAATGGTAAGCATGCACGCAGGCCCGGGGACAGACAGCACCTGGCCCTTCTTGCCATATACCCAACCCGCGACCCTGCTGATACTAAAGGATGGTGCAGAGCAGGTGTGCATGTGGAAAAGAAGTAAGTGGCTCAGTCCCAGTGGTTCAGTCCCCAGAGCATTGATTCAGGACCCACACTACTCAAGTCCTTCATCCCTCCCCTGGGAGGCTTTCTCCTCAGTCTTCAGGCACACTTTGCACTGGTGCCAGTTTACTAACTCACAATCACGAATCTCTAGACAGCGCAGATGGAAAGAAGTCTTTGAACAAATAAAATCAACAAAGCAATTTCTTTGGAGCTGCAGAAGGGACATGGAGGGGAGTACAGATTTTCCCTTTGGGCCCTTGAAAAGCTCCCAAAGCAGGTAAATTCATCATCTGGTTGTAACAGGAAACTGGTGTTCACCACTGGTCCAGATAGTTCCCAAAGGAACAGAAGCAGAAGGTGCTCACCCCAACCCCAGCCTGGGGAATGCACAAGGAGAAGGTTCTCACTCCATAGGGGGCGCTGTTTGTAGTACAAATAATTCATCAGAATGGATGAGTGGTCACTAACTAGATTTGCCTGCTCAACATGTATCTCTTATAATAAAAAAGCTTTCAGTTTTTAATAAGGTGTTTGCATCCAGATAGGAAAGCTAATTATAGCTCCAAAATGAAGACACATAACCACATTCTCCCAGAGCTGGGTTCTAATATCAGTTTCAGGTGACCTGGCACGGGAGCTTTGTCTTTTGCAGGAGGGTTTGGTGGCCAATCCTTTTTGTCCAAAAGAAGGAAGGGCTGTGAGTTGCAGGGTGGGGCTCAAGCAGAAGTAGTGTTGAGCCTCTACTTCATCCAGAGAGCAGGTAAAGGACACAGAGTGGCCTCCCACTTGGCTGCGCAGGTCCCAGTCAAGGTTTCCAGTTGATAACCATATGAGATACCCTGGAGCTCAAGACTGTGGCAGGCAGCTTAGAGAGCTATGTACTCTCAGGACCCTGCATCCCGGGGGCAGGCACATCATCCCCATTGTTGTCCATAGGGCCTGCACCGGAGACTGATCAGTACCCTTCCCCAACATCCTTCTTGGCCACTAGTGTTTCAGACCTCAAGCCAAGTCTGTCCCACTGATTGCACTGCCCTCTGGTAACCAGGAGGCAGTAGGAAGACAGTCTTGGGCATTCTAAGTGCTCAGTTCATTTTCTAAATCACTTTGCTGACTTGAACCCATCCATCTCTATAATGTACTCGGAGGTGCTGACGCAGCCATGGTGGAAGTCTGGAGCTCACAGCAATTAAGTGCTTTGCCCTGGCTCACAGGAGGGGTAGACATCAGCACCAGCACGGCCTTTGGGAGGCCTGATGCTCCCTGAGGGTTGCGGGATGATGCAAGCCAGCATCTACCTCTGCATCTTCCCATGATTCTCACACAGTACAGGGACCAGCCAGAGTCAGTGAATGCAAGACACACACCAGACAATAAAGAAGGACAGCCAAACAGTAGAGTTTTGCTCACTCCCAGCACCCAAAATGGGGCAAAGGCACAGACAATGAGAGACAGACTCCTTCCCGCCACTTCTCAGCCCCGCTCCAACCCCTTCGGATCAATGATGCCATCCTTGAAAGCTCACCACTGTTGGTCCAGTAGGACTGTTCCCCGCTGCAGGTCCTGTGGAAGCCCGGGGCTGGAGGGACCAGGCCAGTGGGCTCGTCCAAGGTGCAAGACTGGGCCCAGCCAATGGCTGGGCGGTGGGCACGGGGAGGAGCCCCAGACACTGCCCTCCTGGCTGGCACAAGGGGTACTAAAAATGGGAATGTCATCAGCACCACTGCTCGGAAAGCTAAGTGGAGCAATGAGAGGGGAGGGGAGAGGATGCGTGGTTCTTTTTCTGATTCCATCACCATCCCTAATCTATGTGGAAGCGTGGACCTCATGATCCTTTCCAGGGAACACACAAACAACATGCCAGTTAAACTGACTCACCGATGGAACCACACTGCTCAGAAGCTATCCCTTGACATTTAGCAAGTTTCCCCACTTAAGTTTCCTACTTTCTTAGATTTTTGGAAGATTTTATTTAGTTTTTTAGAGCAGTTGTAGGATCACAGCAAAACCAAGAGGAAGGTTCAGAGGTACCTTCCCAACCCCCACATGCACAGCTTTTCCTCATGGTCAATGTATTGTACAAGAGCAGTACATGAGTCCCAACTAATGGCTCTAACACCTGACCCAAAGCCCATGGTTGACATTAGGATCCACTGCTGGGTTGGGCATTCTACGGGTTTGGGGAAAGTCATAAGAATACATGTCAATTTCTATCAGTATTTGGGGAAATCAGAGATCCAAGTCAGAGTTCCCTAGTTCCAACTCCCAACATAAATAAAACATTTCCTGTTCCTTTTCCCGCCCTCCCACATCCATTACACTCATGTGGAGGGAAGACTTACCATGGGACCTTTCAGAAGACACAAGAGCCTCGCCCTCCCAGGAAGCAGGGGTCATATTCTGGACCATTGCCCAGTTTTCGGGGTCTTTTTTTTTTACCCCTTCCTGCCATAAGTTAACAAAACAGGACCAGAGGCAGAAGGGTGCTTGTGCCAAACTCTATGGAGCTAGTTAATGGTGGGCTCGGTACCAATCTCAGAGGAGTCTAGAAAGCTGGTGAGCATATCCTGAGCTGAACCGGATGCTGCTGTCGTTTCCCCGCGTGTTTACTCACCGATGTCTGTCTCCTTGTGGTTTTTGATGTATTCTGCCAGCTCAAAGTTGCCTGCTATGATCGCCACCTGCAGATGAGAAATTACATGAAAATGAAGCGTCGGCTGCATAGTACGGAAGTGGGTCTCTGCAGCCTCTACATCGCTGGAGGCCTTGTGCTAGGGTCCAGTCACAGATCTGTGAAAGGCAGCCATGAGGTCTAGCAACTCACACCGCTCCACTTTGGCATGGTGATGCACCCAGAGTACCCGTTCTATCTACAGAACCCAAATGAGCCAGGGCTCTGTCCAGGGGCATCAGGGGAAAGCCTTTGAACAGCAGCAAAGAGTTCTACAAGGTCAGAGCCTGGAAACGCCACCCCACCCCTACATCCCACCTTCCGAGAAGCCTTGCCCGGGTCCCACGCTTACATTCAGGAGTCTTTCTTTCTATTAAGACAAAGCCAGTCCCTATAATGGACAGAAGGTACAACCTTGAGGGGGCATTTAAAGCTCATCAGATTTCAGTTCAGAGTAGAGCATTTTGCCCACAAGAGTGGGCACAGCCAGTAAGTGGCACCAGAAACAGCACCTACAAAAACCATCCCAATGTGCCCTGCAGACCAAAGATGCTCTATGGTGTTTGACATATGGGAAGATACAGGTGAGTGAAGCCACGTGCCCTGGGGATGCCCCAAACCAGAGATGGGGTTCACGATACCCCAGAGAGGAGTCGCTGGGCTGCCAGCCAGCATGTGTGCACCAACAGCACTGAGCTCATAGTACCAACCAGGGGGGGGGGATGTCAAACACATCTGCAGGGAGTTCACATAAGGTGACAGTGTGGCTGGGACCAGCTAATCAGCCGAAGGCCATGAAAGCCAGACCCAAAGCTCTCTGGAGAAGCAGCCTTCCTCAGACGGCAGCGCCCACACCTACCCCACAGATTTCAGGCCCATCAGTCCTGCACTCACTCAGGTGAGCCCACACCTTACAGTAAATGTCTTCCTGTTACATACACACGCGCGCACACACACACACACACACACACACACACAATTTGGCTAGGATATGTTATACTGTAACAAAGTCATCACAATATTCTAAATCAAGAATGTATTGAATGGCTGGCAATACAGCTCAGCAGCACAGCACCTTCAAAGTCCTGAGTTTGAGTCCTGACAGACCAGAAAGCAACAAAAATAAGAAAGCACTTAATGCCGTCTCCAGCGAGCATCTCAGCCCATGAGCTCGAGCGCACCCTGCAGGTGTCAGTGGCTCTTGCTCATGACCCCTGGGATCACTGTCCAACTTTGCCAGAGAACAGTGCCCTACAGGCGGCTCACCCAAGAAAAGGCCTAGACTAATCAGAAGTACAGTTTGTGTTGAATGCATGTTGCTTTCATACCATCATAAAACTGAAGAATCTTCAACTGAGCAATTATAAGTTAAGGACCATTTCTCTCTCTCTCCCTGGGCGCTGCATTGTGCACCTAGTGATGGCTAATACAGTGAGGCTTCCCTTATATGCATCTTCACACATTAAAAAAAAAAAAAAAGACAAAATTCAAGCTGTGCAGAGCAGCGGGTAAGAAAGCCACAGGAGATCTGGCTGGGGATATGCCCTGAGGGGGTCCACAGGGGTTGGGAGGTGAATTAGACCAGCTGAACTGAGGGCAGAGGAGGACTCAGCAGTGCAGGTGGTGTCCTTGCCCTGCCTTCCAGTGCCCTAAGCATGGCACCTCCCCTCTTGGGATCTGCCTCTACACTGTGCTTCTTGTGGCCACACCCAGTTACAGCACCCCACGCTCCTACCTGGGTTTTCCATGAGGTCTGTGATGGGGGACCTTTTGCTGATGCTGACAGGTCCCTCTTGGGACAGATCAAGACCACAGTGTAGAGAACAAGGGCAAATAGGACCTGATGGCTGGGGCCTAGGGGGCTCTGCCCTTGACATTCAGAGACAACAGAGGATGCAGGGACGTTAGCATTAGCCAGGGGCCACACCTCCTCTGACAGAAGTGCTTCTCTTGCCCATGTCGAATCCCTGGAGTGAGACTCCAAAGAGAGCCCAGCTCACACTTTGCAGAACCAACTAGCAGGCAGTGGTGGTGATGGGGTTAGCCTGTTTTTAGAACTCAAAAAATTGACAGTTGGGTTCTCCTTGGCACCTCACAGGCTTAGACTTACCAGTAATTTAATCTCATGGTCTGTAAGGCACAGCATCAGAATTGGTACTAGGACGATCTATTAGGAGCGAGGATGGTGGGAAGATGCTTGTGCTGAAGGCCGGACAGTGGCGAGGCAGGGTGGCCTTGGCTTCGCTGGGGACAGGCCAACAGAGGCTGTGCCTTGTGGAGAAGTGGCCGTGGCCTAGGCCCGGCCACGCACACTGTCCTCATCCCTCTTGGGGACAGAAGCCTCGGCTCTGAGACCTCTGTCGTGTATCTCTTCACCTCAGTACTGGAGTATCACAGCGTCCACAGGGCTTGGAGGGAATGTAGGGGACACGCCTGCCTACACCCCTGCATCCCGCCCTGGATAGTCTTCCTCCTACACTGAAGGTGGCACTACAGTACTCTGCCAGGTATGTACCGACCCATCCCACCCTCCCCAGTTCCCGTCTCCATGTCTGGAACCCGGGTTTCTTTCAGTCTTCTGACCTGATCTACATGAGATGGTCCTGATAGCCTTCAGTCCCTGCACCCACCCCATCAAGCAGACCTTAGGTTTTCAGGGGCTCCCACTGGCCCAGTTATCTTCCCCTGACCCAGCGCCCCTGGTGCAGCATCTCCCACAGGCCCAGGAACAAACAACTCAAGAGCTAGGCAATGCTCAGAGCCAGCACCACCACGGCAGGCCTGAAGAATACACAGGTCTTGTGGTAAAGGCCCTGGGTACACAGGGACCCGGAGTATTCAGGGGTGCCCTGGAAGGACGGGGGGGGGGTATGAATATGGCAGGAAGGTCCCCACAGGTAGTGACAGCTGCCACCTCCCACCCGCATCAGGCACTGCCTGCCGTCTTCTCTGGTGCTGTCAACACACCGGCTCTGTGCTGCGCACTGCATTCTGGTACAAACCCCAGTGCACCCCTTGGATTCCTACCCCCGAGGAATGCCGTCCTGCTTATGAAGGCTGAGCCTTGACCTTGAATTTCCAGTCTCCAAAAGTGTGAGAAACAAATTTCTGTAGTTCCTAAGCAGCCTGGGATATGGTGTTTGGTTACAGCAAAATAAACCAAGACCACATCCACCTTGTCCCATCTGTCACTTGGGAACAAACAGCGCTCAGCAAGGCACTAAAACAGCCAGCTCTCCTGCCCGGTTGGGTGCTACAGCACACATGGGCATCTTCACAGCAATAAGGGTGCCAAGGAATGGGACTGTGTACCCTCTGGATGCACGTCCCGGGACCATAGTGTCCTGGCAGTGACAGTGTCCTGGCAGTGACAGTGCCCTGACATCACACTTTGCTCACCCTGCTCTGACGCTGAGCTAGACCCAGGGTGAGGGCACAAGCCACCTCCCCCCTCACTGACTGCTCAACAGTCTCCTGGCATCCACAGCCAGAGTGCGGGGGAACCCGCTGCCAGCCCCAAGGAAGTCTCCTCCTCTTGCCAAAGTGCAATATGCTTCCGACAGCAAGAGCTATTTATAGGTGCCTCTGTGATTCCCCACACTGCCTTGCCAACACTGGGGATAGCTCCTCACAGAGACACCAGGGGAGCTACAGCGATGCCATCCCCATCTCCTTTGTCTTTGGCTTTCCTTTTGGGTGGCACAGTGTAACCTGGGCCAGACACCTATGCTAGAAAGCAACTGGTGCTCAAGGTCTAGAAGCCTGGTCAGGTAGTTTGAGGCATGAGCATCTCAGCTACTCCAGGACATGTTGGGGAGACCCAGGGCGTGGCTGGGTGAAGTCAAGGTTGCTGGTCTCTACAGACACTCTCTAAGGGAGTCTCTGCCCAGCCCTGGGTTCAAGTGGGGTATCTGGAGAGGCATGAGTGAGCCAGTGATGATCCTGCAGGTTCCAACAGGAACAGCGTCCTGGGCTTCAAAAAATTATTCAAGGGGCTTGAGAGCCTTTGAAAGTCAATGCATATGACCCAGGGGTGCCTGACTTTCTTGGGGACCCTACAGCAATATGGTGGCGTTTCTTAGACAGAGCCCCTGTTGGGCAGCAGGGGCAAATGACACTCACACCTCCAGGAAGTGTTGTCTCACGATTCTGAGGACCAGGGAACAGTTAGAGATGCAGCACAGCAAGGACTCACGAGGTTATCCCAAAGTAGGTCCATAGTCAGCGGCCCCTGGCTTTCCCTTGAAAGAGGGCCTAAGCAATCACATAAAGACTTGCCCAGACAAGACCCTTTGAGGGTGTCTGGCAGTGGGACAAAGTGTCCCCATGGCACCAAAAGTCAGGCAGATGCAGTCCTTTATGCCTCACTCACAGTGAGGAGCAAGAAGTTGAAACGGTCTCCCCCTGGTGGCACACAGCAGCAGGGAGCGGCCAGAGCTAAGGCACCTGATGGCCAGAAAGAGGTGGTTCTGTCCCTGAGACCTCAGGTAGGCTACCTCACCTCTGTACCTAGGAATAATTTTGCCAGCCTGACTCTGCTATGACTATCGTTGAGGATTAAAATAGCTAACGTGGGCCAACGGCTTAAAGCCACGTCATTCAATATTAACAAAGCACCTGATATGAGCAAGCTAAGTACAAAAACTTCATGGTATATGGAGATGATATCATTGGGAGGTGGGTTTATTTGAGGAATAAAAGGTAATCAATACAGTTCCTCTCAATAAAAAAGGGGGAAGTAATATAATTATCTTTGATAGTTGCAGCATCTGATCAATTGAGACATTTTATCAAAGGTATCAGATATAATGATACCGAGTTTGATACCCAGTACCACATGCCCTGCTGGCCCTGAAACTGGGTGTGGTGGCACATGCCTATAATCCTAGCACTGGGGAGGCTGAGACAGGAGAATCACTACAAATCCTATGGAGTGAGACCCTGTATCCAAAGAATGTAATAAATTTAATAGAAACAAATTAAATGAACTTAGCCTGCTATTGCATCGATAAATACATCTGACCAATCTGTAACCTAGCATAATGTGTTTGTGGATTCAACCAGCTGTGGTTCAAAATATTTAGGAAAATGCATGTATGGAACACATATAGATATCTTGCTTATTATGACTCTATAAATAAAACAGTGTAATCAATATCTGTACAGCATTTCCACTATTTAAGGTATTATAGAGCAAGTAGAGATGACTTAAGTATTGTGGTAGTTGATACATTCTGTCAATTACAATTGGTTCCACCATAGTGCCATGGGCCACCCCAGAGTGACTCAGCATGAAAATGTAGATAAAGGAGTTAAGGAAGGCTTCCTGGTGGCCATGCCCCACTTCCATGAAGAAGTCCTAGTCTTTGGAGGAGCTTGATCTTTGCAGCTGCACCACTCCAGAGAAGCTATGATCTTTGCCATGGAGCGCTGGTCTTCGCAGTCAGTGTAGAAGGAAGAGAAAGGCTTGATGCATGCCACAGCTGCTGCTCCTCCTCTGCTCTTCATTGTTTGCTGCTGCTTTGAACTGCTGTCGTTTGCATTGGAGCCAGCAAAGTATGAACTGAAAGCTCCACAAACTGTGAGCTAAATAAACCTTTCCTTCCTTCATTTTGAGTGTTGGGTATTTGTCCCAACAATAAGTAAAAAGTAACTAAGACAGAATTTGGTACCAGGAGTAGGGTCATTGCTGTGACTGTACCTGACCATGTGGTTTACAAACTTCTGGGAATGGCTTATGAGAAGAGATAGGAAAGGTTCAGAGATGACACCTGCAAGTGAAGTGCTGAAACAGCTTCAGCTGTTCTATAGGGAAGAGTCTGGTCAGAGCTCAGATCAAAATGCTGATAGGAATCCTGGCTGTAAAGACCAGAATAGGGAGATTTCTACTGGGAAGAAGGGCAGCACTAATTGTTGGACTGTGGATGATGTGTTATGGCTTGGCAGAAGGTTTGTCTGCATTTTGCTCCTGTCCAGAAACTTTGCCTGAGACTGAAATTAAGAACAGTAGACTAGATAATCTTGAAAAAGAAATTGCACATCATGCAAATATTGGGGCAGTGGTGTGGTTGTTATTGTGGGCTTTTAGTCAGATTTATGTTAAGAATGAAGAGCAAAGAGAATTTGTTTCTTGGAATCAGGGTCAGAGTGCTCAGCGATCCGGGCACTCAACCCCTACAGCCAGGAGAGAGGAAATCCTGGCTACTGCTCCAGCTGGCAGCAGCCCTTGGCATCATCCACGTGGCACTGGTTTTAGGCACATGCAGAATGTAGGAATTCTGAGGTTAAGAAGGCTTCTACTTCAATTTCAGAAGAAGGCCTGGGATGCCAGGCAATGTGCCCCTGAGAGGGCAGTGTGTAAAGCTACAAAGGAGAAGCCTATTCAGTGGAAACCTCAGAAGTTTGACAAAGCCAGGAATGTGGTGGTCTAAGGAAAGCTGCAAAAAGGGAGCAAAGCAGGCCTAAGAGAAAAGCCATAGGAGCTACCCGCAGAGGTGCCACAGGGGAGGAGTTATGTGAGACTTTTGGAGCTCACACTTGTTAAAGGTTGCTTTGAATGTTCCACAGGAACTATAGGACTTAATGTTTGCCCTTCTGGATTTTGGACTTGTCTTGGTCCCCACTGTATCCTGCTGTGTATACCTTTTGGAATAGCAGTGCTTATCTTGTGCCTTTGAAGGTTGGAAGTGTTTACCTTTTCATTTGTAGAGGGGCTCACAACTAAGAGTTTGCCTTAGATCTTGGAGGCTTGGGACTTGGACTTCTCAGCATTGCTGAAATTGTTAAGACTTGGCAACTCCTAGAAATGGACTAAAATGTCTTTTGCATAAACAGATGTGCATGAGTCTTTGGAGGGCCAGGACAATACGTCAAGGTCCTAATGTCATACAATGTTCAAGTTGTAAGATGTTTAAGCATGTCTGTGTACTTGGAAATTGGCTTAAAGAAGTATATGTCTAGCTGCCAAGTTGACAAGGGGTGGACTGTGTTAGTTGATACATTGTATCAACGTGGCTGATTTGGCAGTTCCAGGCATGGGGGCCTCCCCTATCCTGCAGGTGGTGTGATTGGTTCCACCCTAGTGCCATAGGCCACCCCAGAGTGACTCAGCATGAAAAGTGTATATAAAGGAATTAAGGGAGGCTTCCTGCTGCCCTGCCCCACTTCCATGTAGAAGTCCCAGTCTTCAGAGGAGCTTGATCTTCACAGCTGAGCACTTTGGAGGAGTTAGAATCTTCGCCATGGAGTGTTGGCCTTCGCAGTCAGTGTAGAAGAGAGAGGCTTGATGGATGCCGCAGCTCCTGCCCCTCCTCTGCTTTTCAATGTTTTCTGCTGCCATTAACTGTTGTTGTTTGTATTGGAGCCAGCAGAATATGAACTGAAAGCTCCACAAATTGTGAGCAAAATAAACCTTTCCTCCTTCATTTTGAGTGTTGGGTATTTGTCCCAGCAGTGAGTAAAAAAGTAACTAAGACAAGTATATGGAAGACATGGATGGTTTCTATGAAACACTGTGCCATTTTATTTTTGTCAATTTTTAAAATCTATCTGTCTGTCTATCTATCTATCTATCTATCTATCTATCTATCTATCTATCTGGTACATGGTCTCACTACACAGCTCAGACTCATAGTGATCCTCCTGTCTCAGCCTCTCTAATGCTGGGATTACAGGTGTGTGCCACCATGCCTGGTTTCAGTGACTGACACAGCGGCATGGCATGTGGTACACTGGGGATTGAACCCGGGTCCTTGTGCTTGTCAGGTAGGTGCTTAGACCGCTGAGCTATCCCCTCAGCCCAACTGTGTCATTTTGTATAAGAACTTGATCATCAACAAATCCCTGGTATCTGTCGGGGACCCAGAGCGGCTCTCCCATGGAGACCTAGGCACAACTGTGCATCAGTTCATAAAGAACCCTCCCCCTCACCTGATTGGCACTTGATCCCAAGGGCTGCTGTGCTAGGCTTGCTGAGGGGAGGGAGCTGGGTGGGCAGGGGCAGGCTGGCCCCACAGGTATCACCGTGTCTGGAATTCTCTGTCTTTACTCGCAGCTCTTGCCATTCTCCAGTTCACCAGGCTAGCTTCCTCACACCGCAGTCCCCCAAAGCTTATATAACATCATTTCTGGCAGGTTCCACTGGTCAGAGAACAAGAGGGATTCTGGGAACAGGATGAGTGCAGACCCCATGTGCTGATGGTAGAGCCGCACCCTTCATCCTACCACGTCTGAGAGGTGGATATAGTGTGGATCCATCCACAGGTATCTTGTCCTTTGTACCTGGATCAAACAGAGGTCCCAAAGGTCACACTATCACCTGGCTTTGCACCTGGGTTCCATAGCTTGCATAACTCAGCTCTGTACTGTCTGGTTAAGACTGGCTCCAACCAAGCACCCATGTTGCCAAGTCACATCCCAGGAAGCTGTCCTGATCACAAGACATGGGTCTCTTGGTCCAGTAGTTAGCACTGGAAGATTATAACTAAGGAAATAAAACCATGTCAGCTTCTTGAAACTTCTGATCTAACCAGTGGGGCAGATCTAACTGGTCTATCTTCATTTTATCAGTTATCTTCCAGCCAAGATGTGGAAATATTGATCAGGTAAGAGTCTGCCAGCCCTGGGGAGGGAGCTGCCTGCTTTTCATGTCTATGCAGTATATCCAGTTCTGGGTCCTGAAAAATATTCATGGCAGTCAGTGGCGGCGGGGGGTGGGAAACTCCATGAAAACCATCAGAGAGAGGCAAACAAGTTTAGCACTAACATACAAGAATGGGAAGTAATTTTCACATCTATCAAATGCATCTTCCCTTTCCCAGATGGATTTGCCAATAAAATGAGTTTCTCTTTTAAAACAGCAATGGGTTTGAAGGACATCTCCTCCTCCTCCTCCTCTTCTTTCTCCTCCAAGAAATCTTGCCAGAAAGCCAACAAGTCTACGACATTTGCAGAGAAGCAGTCTTCAGAAAGAGGAGCCTCAGTGTGCACAGGCGTCAGGCTCAGGGCAGTGAGATGCCCCTATTTGCCTCAAGGTCCCCCAACTCATGAGCAGACAGAGTGAGTCCTCTATGTGTGAGAGGCTGAGATTTGCAGTTTTAGATGCTCCTAGACTGGCTCTAGCACCCTGTGGCAATGAGAAGCATGAACAAGCTGGGTGCAGCCATGGTACTCACGTTGCTCACCGTGTGCACAGAGCCAAACCCTACACAGCAGCAACTGATTCTGTCCTCCAGCCCACAGAAGGCAGAGCTGCTGTGACCCTTGCTTCACAGATGGGGAAGCAGGACTTGCCAGCGCCAGTGAGTGGGCTTTGCAGTTCCACAGATTAATGTAGTCACAAGGTGGTACTGCAGGGGATTCCTGCAGTTAGAGCCTCATGAGGTTGGGTGCAGCGCCCAACCTCATGAGGCTCTAACTGCAGGAATCCCCACAACACCGCAAGACAAGCACTATCTTTCTGCTTGGAAAGAGGTAGAAGGGAGATTAATGCTGACATGTGATTTACAACAGAATTGGAGCAGCATTTTCTGAAGACAAAGAAGGCTGTGACAACCGAGATCAACACTCATGTGTATTGTTTTGTTAGGGCTGCCACACAGAATGCCACACCCAGGGGGCCTCAATGGCAGACAGTCCTTGTCCCACATCCTGGAGACTAGAGGTCTAAGCAAGATCAAGGTGCCCAGGGGGGTCCCTCCTGTGACTTCTTTTCCTGGCTTGCAAATGGCGTCTCCTCTCTGTGTCTTCACATGACCCTCTGTGTGTGTCTGTGTCCTGCTCTCCTCTTCATACAAGGACACAGCATTTCTATAAAGGACCTCTTCAAACCCAGCCAGATTCAACCCACACTGTTTAGCACAAGGGTAGGGTGGAATCTCCCTGCCTTTCTCATAGACACTTATGATCCTCAAGCAAGCAGCAGATTGGAGCTGCTTCCAAAGGCTCACAGCCCCTCCCTCCACACCGTAGTCTCTTTTTCTGCATGTGGTGGTGCGAGCTACTGCAGATATAACTGTCACACGGAGCCACAGGTGCCACAGTTGCATCCTCTGTTTCCCCAAGACTTCATAATAAAAAACTTTACACACATCTCAAAAAGCAGAAAACAAGTCATGACGTCTTGGTGTAGTGCCCAACTCGACCATACTCTTGTCCATGTACCTGCAAGAAGGCATGAGACTGCCTCACCTGGTGCTTCCTGGTGAACCACTGCGATGCCCTCCTCTCCAAGTCCCTCGGCACCTGCAGACGCAGAGGGCACCCCTCCACACACAGTGTCACAATCAGAACACTGGTGTTTGTTCCCAAAGAGCCTCTAGGGTGCACTCCATACTTACAGTTCTCAAAATGCCTCTTCCCCATAACCTTTCGTATTGTCATAATTGGAAAAAAATACATACACTGCAATGCATGCGCCTCAATTGCTCAATATAATTTAGTCTGGGGGCCTTATTTCCCCATCACCATCACTCGAGTCAAGAGCTGGAATGTTCCCATCAGACCCTGGGCTCCCTTCTCCCCGTCCTTCTCTGACCCACCAGCCAGAGCAACAAGAGCCTGACTTCTCTCACCAGGAAGCAACTAGGTCTACCTGTTGGCTGTTGAACTCCCATGGTACCTGCTCTTGTGCATCTGGTTTCTTTGGCTCTGCATTATGTTCTAGAGGTGCAGCAGTTAACTTCAGATTTTCTCAGAAACTTGAAAACTCAATGACTAGAAGACTCAGACCAAGACCCAGAAACCTCAGCATCCCAGAAGCCACTGCTCTCCAGGCTCGGCCACCGCGAACACCACTGACATCATTCAGAAACTGTTTCTCAGCCAGTGACAAGAATGACAACAGTAGTGGTACTGTCAATTTACTAAGGCAGCACACCACCATCCTCCCCTCTATCAATGGGGACACATTTTAAGACTCAAAGAATGTTACCCACCAGGACAGTACCGAGCCCTTGATATATAGTGGGGCAAGCCACCTCTTTACTTAAATAGCATACTTTGTGGATTTTCTTTGGTATAGCTAAATTTCCAGCTTCACTATTCTTGTGAACTCAGGAGCTACTCCTGAGGGAAATAAGGGTCATTTGGTTTCTGCCACCCTGTGGCTCTGATAACCAAGATGACCACACAGTGACTAGTGGGCAGGTGACATATACGGCGTGGGTGTGCCAGCCAAAACAGGGATTCAGGGCCTGGGCCGGGGGAAGCAGGTGGGTGAGATTTTTCATGCTATTCAGAATGGGAGGCAATTCTAAAGCTTATGACTTTATTTCTAGAATTTTTCCATTTAATATTTTTGGACAGAGGTTCCAAGGGAGTAACTGAAAGTGTAGAGAAAGGGGATTACTATTGTGCTCAGTTTGCCTTACATACACTTCAAATAAATACTTCACTTCCTTCCATGGTGTAGAGAAAGTTAATAAATTCAATTACATAAGCTGAAATCGTGCTCATACATTAATATATAACTTGTTGCTTAAAAGGGATTTTATTGGATCTGATTCTATAAGGAACCAAATAAGCCATTTCATTAACATTGTTGTCACAGGTCACTGCGGGGCATGAAAGATGAACTCCAAGTTGTTTTGTCCACAGAAGCAAAGTGGCCTGTGGAACTTGACTCACTTCTTTTAGTTCCGTGGCCTGGCCCTTCCATAGTCTCAGGGAACTGAACTAGACAGCTCTCAGCTACAACACGGAACTGGAGGTGCCTTCACTTAGCTCAGCCTCTTCCCCCACCATCTCGTCTCCAGCAAACCAAAGGAAATCAAGTGGTGCACACCCATCCCCAGCCTCATCTTTCCTTCTCATTATCTCAGCATCTCTGAGTATTTATAAATAAATTCTGACGAGGTCATATCCTTTAGAGAAAACGACATCACACTTGTAATTAATCCCAGTGCCACAGAAAAAACGTCTTATGTAAAAAGATCTGTGTCCCCTCTTTTTCTTCATTCATCCTAAATTGCAGGCCCTATTAAAATAATGAGCCCCACTCGGGGGACACACTAACACCCAAGGGCCGCTGGCTGCTAAGATGCAGGGGATGTGCGTGAATTAAATTCTACACCATTAAATAACATAAAATGGCATTTGAATACTTTTGGGAATAAAAATAATCAAGGGGACATTTACTTTATGAGGAAATATCTGGGTGCTATAATAATCAGCAGGGAAAGTTTGGGAGAAAGAAGAAAATGGAGGAAAGTGGGAGGAAAAGAGGAAAAACCGAGTGAGTTGTCCTAAAGGGGTTTCTAAAGCCTTGTCTCAGGGTCCTGTTTTCACTACCTGCTTGCCAGCACTTGTCATGCATATATTTTGTATTATAGTCATTTTACTTGGAATAAGATGGTATCTCACTGCAGTTTTGTGTTTCCCTGACAGCTAATGATACTGATTATTTTTCATATACTGTATATCTAAGACTTACCAAAGAGATACTTGCTGTTGTAGTCAAGCTTTACAAGGAAAACAAATTAATACAAGATACATAATTTATAGGATTATTTTATAGTAGCCACCCAAAGAGTCAAGCACAAAGGAGTATGGGAAATCTGTCCACACACTAAAGACCCAAAGAATCCAGCTGAGGGCCTGGCTCTCACAGCAATGTCTTGCATGAGTTCCGCTGAGGACCTGGAGCCTGTCACCATGCCCCCCGTGACTCCAACTGGAGGCCAAGAGCCTATGTCTCATACAAGTCTGTTTCATGGATCTGCGTTGAGAAGACCCCAAGGTCAGTGGTGGAAGCTAGAAAGTCTACACCCACGGGATGAAGGATCTGGGCCAGCAGGTTGAGGGGTCTGCACTGGAGCCAGGAAGGGACCCTCAAGGACCAGAGCTCACCTAAAAGGTACCACAGCTGTCCTCAGTGACAAGGTGCCAACCCCCTTGTGGATGATGAGAACAGCTGAGTTCACATCAGGAAAGCCAACATGAAAAGCTCCTCCTCCTGGAGAAGCAACAGCCCTCAAGTCTTCCTCCTCTCCAGTTCTCCTTTATCCTTTCAAGGTAATAGTCTTCTGGGGGTCTCCCACACTCAGTGCCATGCTGATTTAGTTCTGGTGGGTGTGACAAGTTGCCCACAGCAGCCAGCCCACCACACCTGCACACCCACGTTACCTGTAGTACTAGTCACAACAGCTGAGATGTGGACTCACTTCCGTGCCTTGCGAGGGATGCATAATATGTAGACATGGTGGAATAGTATTCAGTCATAAAGGAGAATGAAATCCTGTCATTTGCAGCAAAATGGATAAAGCTGGTAGACACGCTGTTAGGTGAAATAAGCCAGACACAGACCGACCAGGGTTGCATGTTCTATTTCATAGGTGAAAGCTAAGAAGAGTCAATCTCAAAGTAGAATTGTGATTGCAAGGGCCTGGGGAGGCTGGATTGGGTCAGTGCATGCTGTGTGTATGTGAAGAAAGAGCACATTGAATGCTATTCATGAGTACAGTTTATATATGTGAATAATTGTTTTTGTATTTTTTTACAGAAGGGTCTACAGGGTGTTCAGGGTCTCACTACTAGATCAGACTCATAGTGATCCACCTGTTTACAGCCTCCCAAGAGCTGGGATTTCAGGTGTGCACCACCACGCCCAGTCTCAACTGCCATCTCAGCATGCCCTGGGGGGCAGAGAGGGAACAGCAGGCCTGGAGATTGAACCCCTGGCCCCTGCATCTGCTTGCAGACACTTTAATCTGCTGAGCTATTTGGCCAGCCCTACGTTAATAATGATTTTAAGGATCAACTATTCAAAAATAATTTAAAACTACTAAAAATGTAAGCTACGGGCTCAAAGTTCCCACTTGGGGATCTGAGGGATAAAGGAGGTGAGTCCAGGGTAAGTACTCAGACCCCATGTAGAGACACCCCCGAAGCCATCCTTCTCAGCTCTCAGGATTCTAGGGCAAGCAGGGCTCCACTGTGTTCCTGGTTCAGTTAGCCCTTCCTCCTGCCATTTGGGAACCGTGGATGCATTACAGAGTCACACTGCTGGCCATGCCTGAGGAGGGCCGACCACCAGCAGCCACGTGCATTGTCACAGCAGTGACACTGTGATGTGGATCTTTATTGGATCCAGGGATCTATTTAAATTAATCATCTTCTGACTTATTCACATGGGTGCGATAAGCACATAACCCTGTGGTGGCAGCAGATTCTCTGTGGGGTTGCTGGGCTCTTGGGCAGGTGACTGGTCCCCGCCAAGGACACAATGGCTCTGCAGCATCTTTCTCAGGAGCCCTGAGAATGCAGGATCTGCTGGCTGCATTTGACAACCACTCCTGACACACAGTTGGGGACTGGCAGAGTTGCATGAAGATTTGGCAGTGCTGCACGACAAGAAGACCCTCCCTGTCTCTCTGGCCACCCTCGGACACAAACCACATGTAACCAGGAGAGGGAACAACTACGGGCTTCCCAAGAGCCTGAAGCTCCCAGCCAGGGGCCGTGGTGAGGTCAGCCCCATCTTGGAGCCCATAGGCACAGAGAGGAAGGCTACAAAGAGGCTTCCCAGCATCGCAACGATCTGGTAACAGCTAAGAGAGCCTGGATACATGACAAGGGAGAAACTCAGCAGCTGCCGACACCAGGAATCTTTCAGGTAACCACTCCACTCACGTCTGAAATGTCTTTCACCCACCACAAGCAGCAGCTGGCTGCTTTTGCTTCATCTTGGAAACTCAGTCTGTGGGTGGAGCTCACTCCTCTCTGCTATTGGCTGTGATCACCTCTCCGAGATTTCTGGGCATTGTCTGCTTTACGAGACAAGTTTGTCTTTGGGCCTGGCTAAGGTCGATCCAAATCCTGCTAGGTTCTTTTAAACAAAAAACTTGGTCTCCTAGGGACATTTAGCTGCCACTGGGAATCTCATCTCAGATGTACACGGCTGTTGTTCCAAAATCTGCCAGCACATGTTAGCAGACTGTACGCACTCCCTAAAATCCCTTAGCAACTACATCCTGGTGCCTAACATTTTAATTCCTTCGGTTATGATTCATGGTGCCATCTGTGGACACATAATGAGAGACAATAAGCCAAGAATAGCCGTCAGGCATGTGTGCAGCAGACTTTTAGCATTGATGTGCTCACGTCAGGGGAAGGGGCAGATGCCACCAGGAGGTGCCTCACCTGCCAGGGCTCACGCAGGACCCAGCAGGTCGGATCACAAGGTGGTGATTTCTCACCTGCTCTCGAGTACCTCAAGTATGGCTGCAAGTCCAGGAGATCATTAAAGGCAACAGACTTAAGAAGGGAGAATCCGCAGGAAGCGTGTCACCCACACAGCGCACCCACACCACTTGCCAGGCTGCCTGGATGGGTGCAGGACTATAAGAAGGGAGGCCCCCGAGTCCCTTTAAGCCCAGCACATAGAGGTTCACTGTCCTGCTTTAAGACTTCTGGACTGTCTAATAATGAAGTGTCACACATCCCTCTTTCTTTCCATAAATTCCAATACACATCAACTCCCACTTCCTGTTGTTTAAGAAAATACCCTGAGGACCAGCAAGTGCACCTCCTTATGGCTGCCCCTGCTGCCCCTTCTGGGGCTGGGCATATCTAGGGAGGTTCCAGAATTTCCAGACAAGGGGTACAGGAATGTGTGTTCCGGGTAATGTCTCCTCTCAGCAGTTTGCCCAAAGCTGCTGTAAACTGGCTAATGCACCTTCCTGTGAAGTGAGGAGATAAATGACCTTGGTTGTCCCCTGTTCCATGGGCAGGGGGCAGCCAAGTCAGTCAAGACAACCTGAGTCCCCATACATTTCCTGCTGAGATTAATATGAGCTGACCTGAGGAAAAGTCAGGGGATACGAAGCTACCCAGCAGGGACGTGATGGGAAGCTGTGACCGAGTGATCCCTTCAAAATTCCCCACTCATCTGTCACACGGTCACGTAGCAGACCTTGGCAGGAAAAGCTCTTGGCACTTCTGGAATGCTAAGCTGGCAAAGCCCAGAAATGCTAAATCCTGGAATACACCGCACAGACACGCGCCACCTTCCGCCGCCCTTTCACACCAGGAATTAGAGCAAGTTTCACAATTACTTCCAGAATTCTAATGGAGCATGACTCACTGGAAAGAGGGCGTTCATATAATTATCCACCTGTGCCATTCAGACAGCAAGAAGTCCCCCAGGCCACCCCTCCCCACAGCAGGCACAGCACGTAGCTCGGCCCTGCATCTAGAAAGTGGCTGCAAACACTCAAGATGACTCCGAGGCCCACAGCTCTGGGCCAGCTCTGGGCCTGCAGCTGCATACTCAAGAGACAGCAGCCTGGGCCAGGGTTAGCCGGGCCAAAGGGAGCTCCGCAGGAGACCAAGCCCCCACAGGCTCTGCGCGGGACTGCCACCTCCTCCCTCCAGGAACAAACATGCTGTTCCTCACCCCATGTAAGTACTAAGGCATTAATGGCAGACAGCTGGGGACACCAGCATGGCCCGGGAGAACTCTGCTTAATTATTTCAAGGGAGAAGCAAAGAAGGAGGAGGGAAAGTGATCCTAAGAAGCTGCTTGGAGGGGATAGACCACGTTACCTTTCAACGCTGAGGACCCAAAACCCTGCAGCCTGCCTCAAAGGAGACGCAGAGCTAAAGTCTCAGCGGGGTGTGCACAGGCCCGCAGGCAAACATCTTCAGCCCACGCACATGTAAGTGAATTTACCATGAGAAGCCGGACCCAGGGAAGATGAGCCGTTGCTGTAACCAGCTCTCACACTGCATACCCACCTCCGCCGGCTGTCCCCAGACAAAGCTCCCGTGCCAGCTTTGAGCACACAGTGCATGGTCACAGCTTCCTCTCCATAAGGGGAACTGATGGGTGTTGCTTTTGCTGATACAATCATGTCCTAGGATCCCAAGGCCACTACCATACCTCCTGTCCTCACCTGTCCCAAGCATAGCAACCCACGTGGTCCTGCAAGCCAAACAGTAACTGGGGGGAAATGTGCCAAAATCCATGCAAATCTTTTCTTGTTTTTTTAAAAAATCATAAACACTACACACACACACACACATACACACACACATATGTGTTGGTGATGCATGTGATATTTTGGAATGTGTATCATCATGGGATGGCTAAATACAGCTATCTAAGCTGTGTGTTACTGCACATATCTTTTTTTTTATATGTGATTCAAACTCTAAAAATCTACTCTCCCAGCAAATGTCCAGTACCCCAAAATGAGGTTTTATTAACTACAGTCACCGCACTGCACAGTAGATCTCCTGAACTTTCTCCACTTAGATGAGAGAGAAACACTCCTCTAAACAGAACTCTGCGTCCTTCGACTGAACCCTTGCCCAAGCCTGGGGGACCCCCATTCCACTTGCTGCTCCTATGGATGCCACTGTCTTAGATTCCATGTATGAGTGACAACACGTGGCATCTGTGCTGGGATTATTTCATCAACCACACGTCCTCCAGGATTAAGAGGTAGATTTCTTTTAAATTCTCAAGGGCAGGCAACCCAACCTCGGTAACCGGCAGTTTCCAAACTACAGAGACCACAGTTTAGCAGTCTTGGCAGGATAAGACCTGGCTTTTGGTCCAGGTTCAAAGTTACCAGCTTTCTTTTGGATGGAACTCAGGTCTTTGTGTTTGCCAGGGAAGCGCTTATTCCACGGAGCCATCGCCCCGGCCCCAGTCAGCTGTGTGGCAATATTCCCTATCTTGTAGAGTACTTTGTCAATTAAAGTGAGATAATGGGTATAGAGTATTTAGCAATATTGCCAGATACATAAGGCTTCATTAAATGGTAGCTCCTGCTATACGTAATTACTTTTAACAGCACTCTCTACGAAGGGTAGAAAGGATTTAAACAAAACAACAAAAACACACAGGGCAAATGAAAAGAGTGGAAAGGAGAGAGAGAAAGCTGGACTTTATGTACATAATTCATTTTTTATATTCAACTTTAAAATGATGCAAATATTTCACATTTATAAACCAAAATTAAAAACTTAAGATTCAATCATTAAAAATTGAAACCAGAACTCAAGGAATTTCTTCATGCATATGGCTGCTGGCATAAACAAATAGAGAAAATTATTGCAAATGAATTTCCAACACAGTAATTTAATTGCATATCCCTAACGGGACCGACTCCAATAACAAAACCCAACCACAGATCAAAGTCTGAAGTCATTTTAGCACCGGGGTTTTTGGTGGAAGTGTCAGCGTTAGTATTTAGAGGAGTCCGTGGAAGTGCAGTAGAGTAAATCATAATTAGGGCAGTGCTGCTCATTAAAAGCTGAGGTTTTAGGCAGATATGCCAGTATAGGCCCATTATTCCAGCTCCTCAGGAGGCTGAGGCAGGAGATCATTAAGGCCTAAGCAATTTAGCAAGATTCTGTTTCCTAAAACTAACAAAGTAAAGCACAACAAAGCAAACTGTAAAGTGCTGGAGATACAGATCAGTGATAGAGCACTTGCCTAGCATGCTTGAGGTCCTGGGTTCAATCCCCACCACCACACACACACACATACACAAAGCCCACCACCACCACCACCACAACAAAAAACCCACCTGAGATTTTCAGCACTGTTGGAAGGGAGATGCAGATTCAGACTTAAAATTCAGGAGAGTAAACACCCTGCTGTGGTCTGAATGTGTCCCAGTGGGCAGAGGTGAGGACTCCTGAACAGGTCAGGAGGGCTCTGCCCACACAGGCAGGTGACTGTCCTCCCCCTACAGTGGCCTCGGGACTTCAGGAGTGGGTGTGTTAGAAGAGCACATCCGGCCCTCCTTGCTCTCTCCTCTTGCCCTCCACTTTCTTCCAGAGACAACAGAGTGTGAAACCCGCCTCACCTCCAACTTTCTCTAGAGCCGTGAGCCAAGCATTCTGCTCCTTACTTGTTACCCAGGCTCAGGTATTGTGCTATGGCAGCGGAAAGCGGACTAAGACATCCATGATGTGTATGACCTTTAAAATAAGCACCCTCGTATTGATGTGTGAGCTCCAGATACTGCTTTCCACTAAGAAGAGCCAGGCCTCCCAGAAAGCACCAACTACAGGTCTGAGACAAAAACCAACTTCTTGGGCAGGGGAGATAGCTCAGTGGTCTAAGCGCCTGCCTGGCAAGTGCAAGGTCCTGAGTTCAACCCGCAGTACCACATGCCGAGATGGCCTCCAAAACCTGGCATGGTTACAGCGCATACCTGTAATCCCAGTGCCAGGGAGGCTGAGACAGGTGGATCACCACGAGTCTGAGCTGCACAGGGGAGCCTGTCCCAAATAAATAAATAAATAAATAAATAAATAAATAAATTTTAAGAAATTAAAAAAAAACCTCATAATAGCATGAAACATCTCTCCACATCAGAAACTAAAGAAGCTGTCAATGACCTTGCAGTCAAGGCAAAAGCACCCGATGGATATGAACAAACTCTGTGCCTACAGAAAACTAGAGTGAAGCAGCTACAGGCGGGTGAGTGCTAACCAAGAGGAGACCGGACAACGAAACGCAACAGTGAACACCTTCCTGCAGGCGCCAGAGAGCTACAGAGGCTGAGAAGACCAGGGATGCCTGGGCTTTGAGAGGGGACAGCTGTCCAGGTGAGCAGACCCACAGCTGCACCTCCTGTGGTGTCCCCTGGTCATTCTGGACTTGGGAAAGGGCTGAGAATGGCCTGTCAGGCCCAGCTGTACTGGTGCAGGGAATTGCTAGAATTTTAGGAGTCAAGCGGGGCTCAGGCAGCAAACGCTGTGGGGCCAAAACCGAGAGAGGGCCAAGTGGGAGGCAGAGTGAGGTGATCTTCTTCCCAGGATACCAGCTGAGTTCGGACAGTGAGAGGGCCGAGGCCAAAGCATCAGGCCTAGAGTCATCAGGGAAAGGACAGAGAAAGGCAGTGGAGCTACCTTCTAGAAAGGAAGGAGTACCAGAGTCCATTTCCCAAATGGATAACCCAATCCTGTTTCTGCTCAGTCTCTGATAAGATGAAGGTGAAATCCTCATCTGTCTCTCCAGCCTAAGGAAGGACAGCAAACCACATTACTGAGGGCCTCTATAAATCTCCCCATACAACGCATGATATTTTTTGACTTTTGCATTGTCCCAGTGCCTGAGCACAATTTCTTGTCTCAGGGAAAGCACCACAACAGAAAGAGAACTGCGGATAATTCAAGCAAGCTGCCCAGTGTGTTACAATGATGCTGTTGACAAAAGATGAAGGAAAAACCAGAGAAAACAGGTGAGTGATGAGGAATTTTACCAGGGAACTAGAATGCAGGAAAAGGAATTAATTATTAACTATCAGACCTGAAAATTCAGTGTCTACAATTTAGGATTCAAAAGGAGGATTTAAAGCTGGATATGGCAGCACAGGTCTGTCATCTCAGCTACACAGGAGGCTAAGGCAGGAGAATACCAAGTCTGGGGAAAGTCTTGGTGACTTAGCAAGACTCGGTGTCAAAAAGTGAGAATGAATGGGAATATAGATAAAGCTCCATCATACTGTGCCCTAGGATCAATCCCGTGTATTCACAGAAAAAGAAGGGTAGGCTTAGGATTCAACTGAGATTGCACATGAAGGATAAATAAGAAAATTGCAAAGCAGGTCAATGAAAATGGATATTCTCAGGGCTGGTCAGACAGCTCAGTGGACTAAAGCACCTACTTAGGCAGAGCGCAGTGACCAGAGTTTGATCCCTTTTGTGCTGTGCTGGCCCCGCCCCCGGGGCGTGCTGAGACTGAGATTGAGACTGGGCGTGGTGGCGTGTGCCTGTAATCCCAGTGCTTGGGAGGCTGAAAACAGAAGAATCACTATGAGTCCGATCTACATAGTGAGACCTTGTGGAACCTGTAGACCCTGTCCTAAATACATTAAAAAAAAAAAAAAAGAAAAAAGAAAATGGATAGTCCCAAGCACAATACGAAAAGATGGAGGACCGAAAGGACATGTAAGGACACGCTAGAAGGCTGCAGTGTGCGTGGCAAGAGACAGAAGAGGTGGAACAAAAGATTACTCTCCAATAACCTGCTTGAGTAAAACACGCAGACCCGCCGACGGAGAAAGTTCTCTGAGGCTCAAGCAAGACAAATACAGGAAAAATTATCTCTAGGCTCTCAAATATGAAAATCAAGGACAAAGAAAATGTCTGAAGCAAGCAGAGCGCATAGTCATTACCTACAATTACATCCACAGTAGCCTTTCAAGGAAACCAGAGACATAGAGATGACAAGAAGAAAAGGATCTGGCTGCCAACACAGAACCCACTTCCAGCAAAACATCTTCCCAATAAGACGGTGAACAGAGGACATTTTCAGGAAAAAAAGCAAAGCAAAGAATCTGTCACCAGTGTGAATTCTAAAAAGGACTTCTTACAGCAAAAAAAAAAAAAAAAAAAAAAAAGATCACATATAAAATATGGAAATTCAGTAATGAAAAGCAAATGGAAAATAAATGAGAGTATACAATCGAGAGCAGCAGAATTGGGCTGGGGAGTTTCTATGTTTCCAGAACTGAAAGACATGGAGGGACTCTAGCTGAGTGACAACATTAAAATCAACAAAATACAAAACAAAGTTCTATCCTTAAAACTCTAAGGAAATCCAAAAGCAAAGAGAGACTTGGGAGAGGTGAATCTCACATCTGCACTCTAAGATTGATAAGTACTCCAACACCTATTGTGCTCTTGTAAACTCACAACAAAGAGACTCACACTCAAATCCCAAACAGGGAACACCCAACAGGTGATCTTCTTCCTGGGCATTGGCAGGGCTCAGAACAGTGAGAGTTGGAGCAGGATCATGTCTGTGGTCAGGGTGGGAACCCTGGCACACACAGGGGGCCATTAGCTATTGAAACCATGACTTTTAACCAGGCTGCTTCTCTTTCCTTACAGCTGTGGGTCTCTCCCCCATGACCAACCCAAGCTGGCTGCAAGACACCATGGGAGGGAGGTGGGAGGCCAGCCAATGACCCATAGTACCTGCACAGGGCTAAAGAACTCACTTTTCAAATTCCTGGACTCAGCGCCTCTTGCTCTGATCTCCAGCCCCCGTGCTGTCACCAGAGACCCCAAGGATCCCATCTGATTGGACAGGTAGCGTCAGATCCACTGAGTGAAGAACAGGCTGGAGTAGGTCTCTCTTCAGACAAGATTTGTATGGTCAGGGGCAGAAGGTGCCACTCCTGGTGTCCTCCGTGTCATGTTCCTGGGACACAGCGCTGTGTGGGGGGCTGAACTTCCCCAGAGCTTGGTTTGAAGCCAGGAAAATAGATGATGGGATTGATGTACAGGCTGGCCCTAGTCATCATGCTGTTTAAGCACCTCCAAACAGGACGGGACTTAGAGATGAGAGAAAGGAAAAGCGACACACATAGCAAGGGACAGGATACAGGCACAGTGCTGGCCCTGAGTCTGAAGCATTCTCCACTCTATCAAGTGGCTGCAGTGGGGCTGTAAAACCAGAAAATCACCTCTGACAGACGGCAAGGCAGACGGCTGGTGATTCTGAAGGATCACCTTGTTCTCACTTGAGATTCTGGCCTGGGGATGTGGCTGTCACTTCTCTCTCATGTTCCCTCGTCTCCTTCTGTGTTTGAGCCTTCACGCGGCACTGCCACGAGGGAAGGCTGCTGTCTTCTTAGCAAACAGCACCCGACAGACAACGCTGGCCTGCGCCTGCCCAGAATTCAACACTGCGAGGGCAGATGGAGGCCTCGATGGTTTCTGTCCCCGGGCAGTTGCCCACCCCAATCCCAGGGGTTCAGCTGGACTTAGTTCTCCTCCAACCACCATTCTCATGGGAGAGCAGATTCCCTGGGAATAAAAGTTAACACTCTCTTACCCACTACAGACTGTTCTTCAACGCTTCTCTAGTCACTGGTGATGAAATGCACAAAGTTGGCTGTACCTACCCATAAGAGGATGGTGAGGGTATTTATCTTTCTTGCTTTGCAGTACTGGAGATTGAACTACAGGGGTGATGAGCTATATTCCTGGTTTTGCCTACCTACCTACCTACCTATCAAATTCCTTCCTTCCTTTTAGATACAGTCTCGAAAAGGCTGGCCCCTGGGATTACAGGTATGTAACACCACGCCTAGCAAGATGGTGGTAGGGGGTTGTACATGCTGGACCAAGAGCCTACAGTTGTCTGTGAAGACTTTGGCAGGTGTCTGTATGTTTTAGCAGTGGTTGCACGTAAGCCTCATTTCGTCTATGACTTTATAAGACAAACATCTCAATGATGCCCTTCTATATTGACACTGAGCTTAGGAAGCATGCATTTTTATTAAGGACTGCCCACCCAAGTAGAGAAAGCTCTTTTAATGTTTGTAGATGAGGCTCCTGAGATGCAGGTGTGCCCTGGATAATGAACTATTCAATGTGCAAACAGCCCAATCTCAGAATATTCCTTTCGGCCCTGCCAGCACCTTTTGCCTCATGCCACGCATCTGCAATCAATACAAAGTAGAAATTCTGGAGTGGGAAAGCCAGACCCTTAAAGCCTGCTAGAAGAACATGTGAGACAGGTCTTTCTGACCTGAACTCTCCACTTATATTAGAGTTTAAATATAAAACCAGACCTACCCTAAATGACCAGCAGACAGGTCTACCTTTGAGGGAAGTGAAGTTGGCTTTATACAAATCAAGCCTTCGGATCTATGTGAACATGAACCCAGGGATTGCTCTACTCTCCCTGCAGGGTGCTGATGGCAGTAGCACATATTACCCATGCAGGTGTCTACAGATAACATTCTGGCTCTCTGTGGGGGTTATGTACAATAAAGTGGTCACAGACACGGAATTAGTGAATGCTGGTTATCTATCATGAGGAGGAGAGCAAGGCTAAGTTCTCCTAAGCCTTACTTTGTGTATGTTAGTGTTGCCTCATTAATGCTGAGCTTGTGGCCAGCAGCACGGTAGCTCCCGCCTGCAGGATGCTTCTATAACTCATATGCACTCTGTGCAAGGCCCGCTGCAGCCACCCTGGGCTCAGGAAGCCTGGATGGTGCATTCGCATGACACCAGGACACTGTTTTCACCTGCACTGTCACCAGCTGAAAAGCACAAATGTGAAAAAGCATGGCCCTATGGAGATTACAAGGCAGACTTAAGCTGGGGTGCAGCTCAGCGCTAAGGCCACTGGGTTCAATCCTCAATATTACAAGAAGCGGGGAAAAGAGAGAGAATGCATATTTGCAGTATGACATCTGAAAGAGGAAGGCGGAACAACTGCTGGTGCCACCTGAGCTGGGCATCTGCCGGCAGGGAGACAGCACCCTATTTGAGAATGACCGTGAATATTTTAATTTTGGGATTGCACTAAATTTTAGCAAATAAATGAAGTCACAGGTACAGAATCTGTGAAAATGAGATGGGTTTTCCAGAGGGCCTCATTTAGAATCTCCAGGTCTGGCTCATTTCAGCAAGCAGCAGCAGCGATCTCTACTCTCTACCATTAATCACTGGTCTCTCTTCTGTCTCCTGGCTAGTCCCTGTGCGCCTGCTTAAAACAGAAAGGCAGAAACCAGCAACTAGAATCTCTGCCACACCGCACAGTGCGGGAGGAGAGCACCAGGCAGGCCCCAACTGCACACTCCTTAAGGCATGGCAATATGCTACCTTCTGTGTTTTTTTGTTTTTTTTTTTAAAGAAGGGCCCATAATAATAAGGAATAGACTCAAAAGAAACACATGGAGACAAAAGATTCTTTGTATCTGTTTTTATAAACAATAATATTTCCCACAACGCTAAAACAAAAATCCCTGAACACTGACTCCGAATGCCATTTAAATATTTATGAAGATTCTAGATTCCGGCTCCAGAAAGCAATTCACAGCCAAACATTCTGTGCATGTTCTCTCTCTTGCTGAGTGCCTTGTTCATTGTCTGACACAGCCAACTGGTGAGCCCTGGAGGTAGGAGTGACCTTGTTCTCTGGGACAGGAACCTGGGCAGAGGGCACTGAGGGGCGACAGGGAGACAGCTGCTGCAGGGAGACTCCAAGAGACCTGGCCTTCTTGGGGATCCAGGGAGCAGCCTGTGTCACTCTCTAAAGAGGTGCAGAAAGGGACAGGCAGGTCCTAGAGTGCAGAGATTGCCATGAAGACACAGGCAGGGTCAGGTGACCGTCTATGATTCAGGGATGATTCATTTTATGTAATCCTCGACTGAGCCCTGGGATGCCCAGATTAAACACTGCTTCCAGGTGGCTGGACGAGCCAGACATTTCAGTGGTGGACTCTAACAGGTGGCAGAGGAAGCAGGAATTCACTCTTTGCCTGACTGCTTGAGGTTTGGTCTCCTGACCATGGACTTTGTCTCTGTTCCTTTCTCTCCTTGCTGGGACACCTGACACCCAACAGTAAGGAAGGAAAAGTTTATTTAGCTCACAGTTTGTGGAGGTTTTAGTCCACAATCAGCTGGCTCCGAGGCAGAAGAGTGGCACATGGTAGAGGGTAGCAGCTCATGACAGCCGAGAACAGCAAAGAGCAAAGGGAGGAGCAGCAGCTGCAGCCTCTAGCCAGCCTCTCCCCTCTCCTTACATTTGCATGCAGATTCTCTGCCCCAGGGCGAGTATAACACTCACAATGATCATCCAGCATTGGGTCACGAATTAATCACAAACTCTAGAAGCCCGCCCCAATGACTGCATGAGGCTGTAGGGGGACACCTAGACACAAACCATAACAGACTTGAACTTAAACCACCCACTCTTGCAGGTCCCGGGTTCGTCACCACTGACAGCATGACTTCTCAGTCTCTGCGATCATAAGCCACTTTCCCTGACAATAAATCTCCTTCTCCATCTCTGCTGAGGAACTGCAGCTCTCGGCAGCAGCCACATCTACAGTATGTGAAAGATCCCGCAGCCTCCTTGACCTTGACTGGGAACATTGCGATCATGGAGAGAATGGAGCGCTGCAGGTCAAGAGGCAAAGTCATCCTGGGCTGAGGCCTCTTAATAGCCAATTACTATCAGCTCTGTATCTGACCTAACAACCCTATGACTATTAGGGAAGCCTCTCAAAGGGTATCACCAGCCTCCAGCTGCACAAATGCTAGGAATTTCACAAGATAACATCTAAGACATAGAAAAGGTCTCCTGCTCTGCTGTGGTCTACCTGTACCTGCTGCTTCAACCAATATATTTGGTAAAAGTAGTGATTTATGACTTGCTTTGCTCTATGGGCTCTCAATGTCTGTGGAAACAATTCTCCACAGAATGCATCCAGGGTAATTGAATCTATGCTCTCTGCTCATGGTCACTTGTCCTTGGCTCAGAATAAACTATTTTTCTTGTTTCTTTTAAAATAGTTATTTTACATCAATTCATATATTTGTATGTATATATTTCATAACTTTTTTTTCTGGCGAATTCTGATAAATACAAGGCCCTTGAACACCAAGGATCATGTGCCCTGAAACCCACAGCAACAGTGGCACCACTGTCTGTGTCTGTTCCTGTCTCTGAGGAGAGCCCCAGGGTCAGGGTGTCACCCCTCCACAGCTGTGACCCCCAGACTTAAGGGAAAGACTCATCTATTTGAAGGGTGCAAGTTAAGCCTGACTTAACTTAGGGAACAAGGGTGCCTGAGGTTTGGTTTGGTTACCAGGGCAACCTCATCCTCAGAAAGACCCTCCTGGGGAGGACACAGCAAGGGCCTCTCACTTGCTTCTATCTGGCAGTGAGCCAAGGCCACAAGGCAGGGAGAATAGCACTGGAGAAGAGCCTCAAAGGGCAGGGAGTTGTAAGGGGTGCTCTCCTGGGAGGGATAAGTCACACCCATAGCTCATGACAGGGGCCAAAGGGAGAAAAGGCATGGGCAAGGCTGGACAGTGGAGTGGGTGAGGTACCCCCCATCCCATGACCCTAAGCCCGACCAGCAGGTGTCTGTCTTCACACCCTACACCAAGTTTGTGCCAGGGGATGGAGCAGCTAAGAGGTACATACTGTGGATTGTGACAGGACAACCCCAGAGTGGCTCCCATCTCTCCTAGAAGGATGGGGCCAACAGCACAAGGGAATACCCAAAGCCCACCGAGGCCTCGGGTGCAAGGTGGGATGGGAGAGCTGGAAGGAGCATCTAGTTCAATGAAGGAAGACATCCCCTAGAGGGTGATGTGTGTCACTTCCTCAATCGCAAGAGTGACCATGAAAATTTGTGCCCATGGTCACCCTTCATTTTCTGTGCTTGTACAGGGGGCAGAAACTGTTCTAGAGACAAATACTCACTGAGGAGAGTGCCTGCATCTGCACCAGGTGCTGCCTGGAGGAGGTCACTAAGCCCTCGAGAGCTTCTGAGGACAGTATGAGGACCGCCTCCAGGGTGGAAGTGCAGATTCAGGGGTGCGACAGAAGCGCTAGTGACTAACTGCTGTTGTAACAAATGACCACAGGACAGAGACGTAAAATAGTATGAATCTATTCTGCTACCGTTCCAGAGGCTGGGAGTCTTGGGATGAAGGTGTCCTGTCAGGAGGGCCATGTTCCTCCCTTTGCGCCTAGAATCTACATTCTCCCTCTGCCAGTCTCCAGAAGCTTCCATGTTCGGTGCTCCTTCCTGCATCTTCAAGCCCTGCAGTGTGTTCCGAGCATCCCGTCTCCCCTGCTCTGACCCTCTTGCTCTCTTGGAAGGACACCATGGTTATATGGGGCCGCCAGAGAGGCCAGGGTCATGTCCTGTCTCAAGAGCCTTAACTCACTCCTGCAAGGGAGCGGACAGGCACACACCTGCAGCTTGGGCGACTAGAATGTACACAGGATGGGGAGATATTCTCGTGACCACGGTAAAGTCAAGTTTCACATTTGGCTAAGCAAATATGAGCTACCGGACAGTCCTAGTGACACCGTGGTGAGGATGTGATGGGGCACCTCAAGCACATTCATGTAGAAAGCCAAGGCCAGATGCCATTGACTCAGGATGCTACACGGTCCCACCTACAGCTTCTCAGCCCATCTAGGGTAGTTCAAAAGTGACTGGAGGTGACATTAATGTCCGAAAATCACTCAGTTCCAGTAAGACTGTACTGCCCAGGGCAGGATCCTCTTTTGCCAACCTCAGTGTAGAGTGCTTTCGTTGTCCTAATTACCCAGCCTCTCCTTGGAAGACGATCAGACAGCCCTGTCTTGCTCTACAACCAGTAGGGCTTCCATGAGGAAGGAAGCATGCACCTCACCTAGCAGCGACGTTGGGGTCCACTTATGCTCAATCCCCTTTGCCCAGAGAACAGGGACATTTCCTTCCATCTGGATCCTGCAACAGAGTCAAAACTGGGGCAAAGCCACAGCTGACCTTTGTTGTCAGCCAGTTGAGGGTTCTTTTTCTCAATGCAGACAGAAGTCATGACTCAGTAAAGTGTAGCTGTGCTACATGCCCTAGGCTCTGAGTGTCAACAGGCTTAGCACTCAACGTCACAGCTCTGGGCCTCGAGGTGCCAGCCACACCAGTTAATGCTGGATGCTACGGAACACTGCCCATTGCTGATTTCTGCTGCTTGCTGCTGCCAGTCAGTGCCAGTTGGCACCATTGGTCAGTGCTGTCCTCTGTTATCGCTTTTTGTTGGCTTCCAGTCTCTGTACCTCTTCAAGGTTAACAGCCCCTGGTGCTTCTGGCACTTTTAAAGTGACTGCTTTCACTACTCAGGATAAGAATCCCAAGTGGATTTACGGGACCTTCTGAACCACAATATCCAAGAAATAAATCATGGGTAGACTTATAGGACCATCACAGTGAGGCTTTATTTGAATAGGACCTGTGCTACACAACAGTGCTGGCAACACACAACATCAGAAGTGTAAAGGCAGTGCTACTTATATAGCAGCTGCAGCCCTATGATTGGTCCAAATCTGAGTGCCCTGAATTGTTTGAATTTGAACATGCTGATTAGACCAAACTGAATTCAGGGCCTCTGATTGGTGCCTGTTGATGGCCCAAATTCAATGACATTGCTTAGTTCAAGTTCAAGCCTGCTTTGGTCTGGACAAATATAACCTGGAGGGGGCATGGGGAGTTCAGGGTTGTTTCAGCTGTCTTGGCAACAGTTCCATGTCAAGAGATTCAGCTGTTTGATTGACAGCTGTCATCTTCCATAAAAATGCTACAACTGGGGAATCTTTAAGAGGCTAGCCATGTTCATCCTGACTTCCTGGGGCTTAGGGATGTTCACTGGCCTGGATTTCTCCCTGGTCTCTCCCAACTTAGGGGTTTCCACATTAGGAGAGGAGCCGGGACACTGACTGACAGGTGAGTCACATTTCCTGTCAGAGTAGCCCAGAGAACAGCTGCAAAGTGACTGCAGGGGTGATGGGAAGACACTGAGGCCAACTGTCCCAGTCTATCCTTAGGGGAAGAAATGGGAATGAAGGGAAGCTCACGTGACAGCTATTATCCAAACCATGCCACTGCTCACTCAGCCATCCCGGGAAAAAGCGGTGCGGTAGGAACTTCTTGTCTGTTACATCATCACCAGATGCCTGGAAACCACTGAAGGTGTGGGAATGGTTGTTACCATGCATAACCTACTCTGTGCTGACCAATGCAAACACTAAGTTCTAGTCATTATTACTGTATTATTTTTCATATTATCACACTGCAGTATACCACTGCTGTTATTATTGTTATTCCAGCTCTTTCTTCATTTGCCCACCCAGCCAACATGGAACACTAAACCTGAGCCATTCCCAGGTGAGGGCTGGGAGGAGCTACTTGGCCTCAGTGGCCGGTCTTGAAAATGCATTTTCTAACAGCAAAAAGGAGCAGACATTGTCAGTGGATGAGGGGGTGTGTGGGTGTGGCCACCACACAAGGGGATGATTCAGCCAAAAGACAGAACAGTACCGATGCATACTGCAACACAGATGGACCCGAAAACACTGTGCTTAGTGAGAGGACACAAATGCCAAAGTCACATACTGTGTAGTTCCACTGGTGTGAAATGTCCAGAACATGTAGACCGATAAGAAACACAAAACAGATTAGTGGTGGAACGTGGCTGGCGTGAGGAAGGTTAGTGGAATGAGACTGACAGCAAGAGTTCCCATCTCTGTCTGTCTGTCTGTCTGTCTGTCTGTCCGTCTGTCTCTCTCCTAGCCGCTCCATGACAACCTCCTTCCCTTTTGAAGTACTAGGGATTAAACCCAGGACCTTTGCCCTGAGCTACAACCCCATCCCTTTTTTCCAATTTTTAAGGCAGGGTCTTCCTAAGTTGTGGGAGTCAGCACCAAGTATATGCAACGCTTTGCATCTAAGCTGTAGATGTAGCACATCCTGAAGGGTCAGCTAAGGAGCCGGCAGATGGAGTCCGGCACGAGATAGCGGGAGGCCACAGCCTTGCAGCTGCAGGAAGTGGGCATATTTTCTGTGCGGTTTCCAAGCCTGTCAGCCCAGTTCCCAATGCTATCAGCTCCAGTATAACATATGCTTTCCCAAATGATTCTTTGGACTTTTCTAAGAATTCCTTTGTTCTCTTTATGCATCTAAGACAGACTGTCCCTTTAATAAACAGAGTGGTCATCAGTCTGCTGCTCATGTCTGAGTGACTTTCATAGTGACATAAATCATCAGCGATTGGCCATGAGGTTAATAATTGGGACACCGCATTAAGTGGCTAACTTGTCAGGTTAGGCTTGAACCTGGGATCCTCCTGCCTCCACCTCCAGAATACAAATCAATTATTTTGGAGGGCATAAAAGCATTCTAGAATTGACCATGAAGCTGGCCATACAACTCTGTGCATGTACTAAACACTGTTGAATTATATATGTTAAATGAGTAAACTGGTATGTGAATTATATCTGGAAAAACACCATTTAAAAAAAAAAAAAGAAAGAAAGAAACAAGACCACTTACAGCACTGGGAAACTAAGGACAAGAGAACATGGCCCCCTCTACCCAGGCAGTAGACAGGCACAGCACGTGGGCACTATGGCCCGCTGGGCAGAGCTGCTGGCTTAACCACGCTATGGTGGGACAAAGGCAAGAGGAGATTCTCTGTCCACCCATTCCTGGTGATGACACTGTCAATCTGTCACCAGGATCAGTCTTTGTTAAGTCATCTTTAAGATGGTCTAGGAAGAGAAGGTGTCTTAACACCAAAGCTGCACTGTAAAACACCAGCCATGAGGCCACGCAACACGGGCACTCACACCCCGCTATGGCCACGAGCGCTGGTGCTCTGTAAGCCACTACCTGTGGGCCAATGAGGTCCATCTCTTTTGTACAGATAACATGTTTTCAACCACCCTTGCTATTTTTCCAAAGTGAAAATCATCCTCATAACATTTCACAAAAAGAATGAAAAACACCATCCATTTTCACGCCTGCAGAAACCCTGGCAATTCAAAATTAGCATAACAAATATTTTAAGGAACTCTGAAAGAGTCTCTACATGCAATCTTCATTGCCAATTTCCATAAGCCCACTCGCAACTTCTCAGAATTACCATAATCTCTATGACACCGTGTCTTCCATTGGAAATGGGTGGAAATGTCTTTTTCAAGCCAAAACTATGATGTTCTTAGAAGACAACAAAACATTTGGCAGGCATCTGGCTCTGGACAAAAGCACTGCTTCTGACAGGGTGGGGAAATTCTCCCCTCGGAAACCTGAACAATCCACGCTTCCTTGGTGGAAACACGGACGAGCTCTAACAAGAGCCATGGGGAACAGTCACCTCCAGATACACCCACCTTTACTTTAGTAGTATGTCCAGCCCATGCACGGAGAGGTCTCATTTTTGACACCCTGGGAACCAGGAGGAGTGAGGGACCATCAGCCCCTGTTGGTGCAGGACTCTCCTGGGTCAATACACCTGCCGTCCTGGCCAGGGAAGCAAGCACAGAAAACTCTGCCTGCCAGCACGTGGAGCCGTGCTGCCAGGACTTTGGGCCAATTCCCAGGAAACTAGGACCTGCTCTACAAAGACTGGAGCCACTTGTGTGAACCCAAGCTCTGGACCGTACGTCCCTACAGTATGAGCACAGTGTACCCTTCCGTGCAACACAAAGCCTAACGAAGCCAGAGGCAGCTGAGTGGAACCTGGCCTCCAGGAGCCCATGTGTAGTCCTTTGCCTGGGTCCTGGTGGTGGTCTCGCTACATCCCTAAGCAGGCTCAACTCCTCTGTACAATATGGTCCTGGTGACGGCCACAGCCACAAAAACCATCGGAAAGCACATTACATTTTGAAGGCTACTTAAAACAACGCTACCTCACATTCACCAGTGCTGTTTCAAAGAAAAAAAAATGCAAAGTAAAGAGCGTCACTGAGGAGGTAGGGAATTGAGCCTTCACCTGCCCATGGCGAGTGTGTCGAATGGGGCGGCCACTGTGGGAGACAGCATGTCAGTTTCTCAGAAAGTCAAACACAGAATCACCATACGATCCAGTAATTTCACTTTAAGTATGTTGCCCACAGCACTGAAAGTCGGGCCTTGGACATTTGTATAATATTTGCAAAAACATTATTGTAACAGCCAAAAGGTAGAAGCAACCCATGTTCACCTGTTGATGAATGGCTAAGCAAGAGGGAGGGGGTGCTGGGGAGACAGCTCAGTGGCACAAGTGCCTGCCTGAAAATGCAAGGTCCTGAGTTCAATTCCGGTACCAAAAAAAAAAAAAAAAAAAAAGGAAGGAAGGGAGCCTTGATGCACAGTAGAACTTGGAAACACCTAGAGCTTGGTCCAACAGCTTGGACACTGTGCTTGGTGAGATTAGTCAGTCACAGAAGGACAAAGTGTCTTGCACAGTTTCACTCACAGGCAGCCCCTAATGTGCTCAGATCCACAGAGAGTGAAAACAGGATGGGAAGCTGAGGGCTGGAAGGAAGAAGGTGGGAGTCAGCGCTTAACAGAGACCGGGCGTCAGCTCAGAAAGGCGAGAAAGTTCTAGACGGGGTTTGCAGAGAGGGTGGGACAGCAATGTCAACATATTTAATGTCCCTGAACTCTGCATTTAAAATGGTAAAATTATACTTATCTCAACTGACAAAAGAATCTGAATTTTAAATTTAAAGTTGAAGAGATTATAATAATGTACATATATATATACATATACATACATATGTATATATATTAAACAACAATGGCAACAGTAAATAGTTACAGCACATTAAACCAAAGGGTCTCTTCTCACTACAAACCAAAAATCTACCTATGGTCCATGTACCTGGCAGCCTCCCCTCCTGTTTTTTGTCCTGTCTGACTGTCCCATCTGCCAGTGGAACTTTTAAATACTGGGGGACGAGCCTTCCACCAATCCTGGGATCTCAGAAGTCAGGTCGTTGCCCAGGCAAATGTTCTGGGTCTCAGGTGGAATACTCCACATATCTTCCACTGGCATCTACTACACATAGAAGGCCCAAATCTCATTAAATCTAAGCCATTATCAATTAAAGATGCTTGTTATTTTATATGCCCAACTATAGAAGGGACAATTTCAATAGATCTTTCAAATGCCATTGATTATAACTTATGCTATATAAAAAGGGAGCCTCTGTGAATACATGAGGCCTTGCACGTAATCACACAATTGGACCCTGTCCCCAAGGGCTGTGTCTGGTCCCTAGGTTTCTGAGTGTGTTGAATGATGTGTGAACCAGGAGTAGCAGGCAGTGGTTGGGGACCACTGCTAGATTGAGGACCAGGTCAGAGATGGAGACTTGACAAGATATGCCCATCCAGAAAGAGGGTGGGTGTCTCAGGGAAGAGTACCAGTGTGGGTCGTCCTGTCCCAGGGATCCACCACACATGTAGGACCATGGGGGATGGCTGTGCGCCAAGGGCTCAGCTGGACTTCTAGACTCCTGCATGGGTCCTGTGAGAGTGCACCAACTCTGGAGTGCTAGGGAGGTGAAATGTGTCCTTTCATCCAGTGACCATGCAGTGACTACAGTGATTCATCCTAAAAGTGGGTCGATGAATGGATGGGTGGATGGATGGATGGGTGGATGGATGGATGGACAGATGGACAGAAAGACAGATGGATGGACAGATGGTCAGATGGATGGACAGATGGACAGACGGACGGACAGATGGACAGACGGATGGACAGATGAACAGATGGATGGATGGACAGACAGATGGACATATGGACAGAAGGACAGATGGGTGGACGGATGGACAGATGGACAGACGGATGGGCAGATGAACAGATGGACGGATGGACAGATGATCCAAAACGTCATCCAAGTACGCAAGCAGGGCAGGTCTATCACATTGGAGGAGACAAGGGGTAGGAACCCAGGAAGATGTTACCAAGGAGATTAGCTAGTCTTACTCAGCCAGGACTGTCTTCCTAACAACTGGGCTTCACTTTGAGTCTTGGCTTCTGCCAGGAATTTTTTTCAGGAAAGGCATTGACCTTGAGGTCAAGGCATTGGGGGCTGTCACATGGGGCAGGGACAGGGCATCCCTAGCTCAAGGACTGCTGATATGCTCCCCCCGTTCCATGGCTATGCATACTTGTCCATTCTTGCAGGCAGAAGAAATGAGACTGAAATTATCAACTGACCTCTTTCACATGGTTAGCTGAGGGTGAAAGTGACAGTCACATGGGACAACACTGAGTGTCCTCAGAGGCCACTGTGGGTTGTGTTGATCTTTCCAACATCCTTAGTCTTAAAAGAACACCAGATCATTTTCTGGGTGAAAATGAGGTTTATTCCAAACCTGAGAAGCTAACTTTAACTGTTTTTCTTTTTTTCATTCCTTTAACCAACAAACACAACTCCCATATGTCAGGCCCCAACCTCAGGAGCTGACTACAATTAACAGATTAAAAAAAAAAAAAAAAAAACAAACAGGCTGTGTTCTACAAGATGCTTTTAGACCCAAAGGCCTCTTCCAAGAGAAGGAAGGTAGTGTCTTTAAAACCTCACCAGCTTTGAAAAGCAGAGCCAATATTTTTTAAGAGTTCTTTCTTTGCCATGCTAACAGGGATTTTCTGGCACTCCCCTTCTTGTGAACCTCTCTAGGTAAAGCTTGGATTTGTTGCATCTGTCACAGAAAGCCTGGGACCCACATTCTAGGGGGACCGTCCCTCACCCCAGCAGCACCTGCTCAAGTACGGGCGAGAACCACTCCTGGATCCGAGGTTAAGGTCCTCCACTAATTGAGATCAATTTGTGTTTATTAATGTCATGATTGGCTGAGATTTCTCTCTCTTCAATAAATGTCATTCCTTCAATACCAATCCTCTGGGACTTATTCTTAAAGTGTTATTTAAAAAGAAAAAGAAAAAAATGTACAGAGAAGACTTAAGACTAAAACCAATTGAGGGCTTCAGAGTTATCATATGCCTTAGAGCAACAGCCAATAGAAACAAGATGCTTATGTATCTTTGCTCTGTATTTCTCTCTGTTTTGACAACAGCTTTGGTTTCTGGTGACCATTATGTACAGCCAAATGCCCTCCGCCCTGCATTGGCTCACAGTGAGCAGGTACAGGCTGGGTGAGCTGGCAGGGATGGGCATCATCTCCAGGCCCGCTCCAGTGGCCCAGACAGTGTTCCCAGCAGCCCACTATGGAGAAAGGAAGCCAAAGGCATGACAGGGAACACCCAAACAGCAATGGATTGCACTGGGGGCCCCGGTCCTCCAATAATTCCGGCAATGCCGGACTCCATGGCAGAACCAGCCCTCCTCCTAGTATCCCTTGCCAACCCTGGGATTTCATGGTTAGCTTGACTTTTTTTTTCCCCAAATGTTACTGCTAGACCTGAGGTTACAATCTGTGTGTGTGTGTGTGTGTGTGTGTGTGTGTGTGTGTATGTGTCTGTCCGTCTGTCTCCTGACCAACATGGCCTCCTGCCTCTTTTGCTCTCTACTGGCCCTCCACTCTTCCACTCTTGCTGTTCTCCAAGGTCAGGGCTGCCTCAGCTCTCGTATACCTCAACAAAATGCACTGGAAGCGTCCGGCCAGGGGACAGATGGGACCAGCCCAGGACCAGCAAAGGGCTGGAGACTGAGAATCAGTGCAGGACATGGAGAGGACTGGCTGGATAAGGGGCTGCTTCCTCAGTGTCCCCAATTTACTTAATTTCCCTGAGATTTGCTTAGAACACGAATTCCTCCCCAGTGAAGAAGTTCATGTTCCTAAAAACTTACACACACATCACATTTTGGTGGACCACTGGGGAAGTTGAGGGGGTAGAGGCCTTCAGAGGATTTGTAAAATCTCACTCACGTATCATCCTGTTTGCGAAAGCCAGCCGGTGGGCAGGTATTTCCTGCTGACTGCTGACATGGGGATCCAAGAAGAGGACCCTGGCAACCCACACTCAGTCGCTGCCTGCAAAATCTTACTGTCTACAGGGAGACAGAGGATCCCCAGAGGCAGCCATAGCAAGGGGTGCCCTGCTTGAGAGGCAGGGACAAGTTGGGGTATGAGTGGGGTCAGTACACAGGAGGGCACCATGCTGTAGGGCCGGGACTACCAGGCAGAGAAATACTGTGGGTACAGCATGTGCCAAATGCTGCAGGCCAGAGCCAGGGCTGTCAATGGCCACCGTGTGAAGCTAAGCACAGCGTGCAAAGACCTCTGAGGATAAGGGTGCTTACAGCACCATTGACCTGTGCCTTTGAAAAGACACCTGAGGGCAGGAGTGGGGGCCTGGGGCTGGGAACTAACATAGGATACCCAGGGCATGGGGACTGATGCAGGTTCCACCAGGAACTAGGAGCGGAGTGCAGGGCAGGAGGAGGCAGAGGCTGGAAAGACCTTCTGGGGTGTTATAGTTTATATCCAGATGTCCCCAAAGAGCCTTGTACACCCACAGGCAGGGCATTTGGGAGAGGACTGGATCTATCAGAATGGGGCCCAATGAGAGTTGGGTTGCTGAGGGGTGGTTAATGGTCCAGAAGAAGGCATCTCCCTTTTCTCTCCACTCCCTGGAAGCCCTTGCATGAGCAGCTTCCCTCTACACAGGCCCTGCTGCCATGTCCCTGCAGTGTTTAAACACATGTGCACAGGCCTGTGAACACGGCCTGGAACTTCTGAACTGTGAGCCAAAGTCAGCCTCTCCTCCTCCAAGTGGTGGGGGTCTGATATTTTGTCCCACCAGTGATGAAAGTGACTAAGACACAAGGGGAGAGGATGCCACACCCAACAGAATCAAAGTGCCAGCCTTCCCCCGAACGATGGGGCCAGTCTGTTCTGCTGTCTCCTCCCCTGACTCTGGCTTTGCTGGAAACTTCTTGGGGCCTGCACACTTCCTTTAAGAAGACTCCAGCTATAGCCATCACGATACAGACAGCATCCGCTTGGTCCTCAACCTGAATAGCTCAATGCCCTGGAGTTGGCTGCCTTAGACTCTCCCTGGTCCCCAGATCTTACAGAGTATACCACACTTTATTCCCTTCGCTGTGATGGCCAGGGAAGGCACAATACTGTCCCTACCTCTATGCTGCTTGACTGCTCTCTCGAGCCCTGTGGTAACAGAATAATGTTCTCTAAAAGACACCAGATCCCACCCCTGGAAGCTGTGACAAGGAACCTCCCAGGGCTACAGGTATGCATGAGGGAGGGGAAGTTAAAGATCCTGGGATGGGGATCCTGAGGGACCCCAGTGTGATCCTCTTCCTTAGAAGAGGAGCAATTGGACACGGATGAGGAGAAGAAGCTGTGACCATGGGGCTGGGTGGGGTGGGGTGCAGAGACAAGAGCAATGTAGCCACAAGCCCAGGGATGCCCAGACTGCCAGCCAGCAGCCGCCTGCGGCCAGAAGTCACAGGACCACAAGGCTTTCTCTCCTGGTTTCTAGAAGTACCTCAGCCTTGCTGATGCCTGACCTCAACCACAGTCTCCAGAACTGTGAGAGACTATGTTTCTACTTCATTCACTGGTCATGATGGTTCCAGGAAAAAAAAACACATCTTTCTGGTTCTCCCAATTATCTTTTTTTCTCTCTGACACTGCCTAATAAGTAATTATACCAAATCTGGAAAATTCCCCAAATGAGAAAGCTGAAATGCCTTTCAGTGCCTCAGAAGGGGCAGGACCACACTCTGGAAGTGAAAATTGTTTTCTGACAGGAAAATATTTCACTCCCTCCAGACAGAAAGCCTGGAAGCTATGGGGACAATAACAATGTCCTCGTGGCATCAGAATGTGGCAGCAGAGGGGCAATTAGACTGAAGGCTGAAATATCCACAGACACAAACCAACCCCAAACAGGATCATGGGTGCTCCACTCACTCAAATATGAATGGGGGAGACGACCCAGGCCGCGGGATCCTGAGCAGACCCAGAGCGCAGGCCCGGGAGTGAGTGAGACTTTCCCGGCCCAGAGATCCTCATTTGACCCAGGCTGCAGGCCCAGCAGGGAACCCTTCAGCAGAACTCCCTGCAAAGAGGCTAGAGGCAAGACCCACCCAGCTGATTCAGGAGCAGAACACCTTGCCAGAGAGACACAAAGGTTTCCACTCTAACACCTGCAGCAGAAAGAAGTGGAGCACAGCAGCCAGATCCAAACAACACCCACCTGGAGGAATCCGAACTTTATAGATCCGGACCTGGTGCTAAGGTAATAACTCTATCTAAGCTCTACACCAAAGGTCAGAAGACAGTGGTATACAAAATGACAAAGAGAATGAACAAAATGCAGTCTCAGGCCTCGAGTCCACCCAGTACGAATGCAGAAGACACTAGCACTGAGGAAACTGGAAATCATATGCCAGATATCTCTGAAATAATAGCGTTGACAGTAAAGAAACAACTGCAGAAAGGTATAGAAGAAATCAGATCAGAAATAATTTCGGAACTAAAAAATGTAGTGGTAACTATAATCAAAGAAGTACTAAGTGCTTCTAAAGAATACACTGAAAAAAAATAGAGAATATAAAAATGCTGGAACCCCTGAATAAACAATTTAGGAAAGAAATAGAATCTATGAAACAGGTTCAAAGTGATATACAGGAAATTAAAACCTCAATCACAAGCTGGCAAAACCGTTTGCGTGAAAGTGAAAATAGACTTTCTGACCTGAAAGACACCATTGCAGCTAGTGAAAAAGTAAGAAAAGATCTCTTTAAAACAACTAGGATGCAGGAAAAAATAATTCAATACCTGCAAGACGATGCAAAGATGAACAATGTGAGACTAATAGGCATCAATGAGAAGGAAGGAGTCAATACAAATGATATAAAAAGAATATGGGCAGAAGTAATAGCAGAAAACTTCCCAAATATGGGGAAACAATCTGACATTCCTGTAACCGAAGCATATAGAACTCCAAATAATATCAATCCAATGAAAACCACACCCAGACATATAATAATCAAGATTCCAGAAATTCAGCATAGGAACAGTATACTAAAAGCCGCTAAAGAAAAGAAACAGATCACATTTAAAGGAAAATCCATCAGAATAACAGCAGATTTTTCTTCACAAACCATCAAGTCTAGAAGAGCATGGAACAAAGTACTTCAAGTCTTGCAAGAAAACAGATTCCAACCCAGACTGATCTATCCTGCAGAACTATCTTTCAAATATAATGGAGAAGTGAAATATTTCCATGACAAAGAACAACTAAAGAATTTCATGATGACAAAGCCAAGCCTATACAGACTACTAAATGATGTTCTAGAGAGGGGGCAAATTGATCACAGCCCCATGAATGAGAATGGAAAGAACCCACCAAATAGGGCAAACAAACAGAGGAGAATAAGAGGTATACAGTAGTAGTCTTTCAGTTATTCTCTTGTATTCAGCAGCACAATATTTCCATCAACACACTCTACAAATGGACTTCTCTTCCACCCTATGGGTCATGATTCCACCTGAGTCTACAGGGTGTATTTCAAAGAAATAGCTGTAGCTCATTTCCACAAGTGACGCCTAGCCACCAGTAACTGTCACGGTCATTATGCATGTCCACAACACATTAGAACTTTGTGCGATATCCTATCCTCAAACTGTTAGAAGTGCTGGTCATTTATTTGCCATTCCAGTATTTATCTCATGTTTTACTCTTAGTACTTCTTTGCTATCATGAAAACTTTTTCTTAGTTCAATTGTTTTGAATCATTTAATTTTCTGAATATTGCTTAATCTTAATTTTTTGTTCTAAGATTTATACTTTATCTTTGACTTACAATTTATTTAAAAAGACATTGTATGATATCTTCTCCTAGTATTAGAAACTTTAAAAAGTATATTTCCATTTTCTGTTGACTTAAAAAAAAAGAGGTTTGTACCTATGTTATTTGCTTATTATTTCTTGCCTATATCTTGTAATATGAGAAGCTACTTTAGCAATAACAATACACAATGTACTAACCATTGTTACTCTCCTAAAATCTTGTTTTGAGATTTTGTTAAAAAAAAAAAAAGAATGGGGGAGGGGCTCCTGTCTGCAAGTGGGGGTGCAGTATGCACAATGTGGACATGGGCTCCGCCCTCATGAAGTGGCAGCATTCTCTGAGGGGGAGACCAAGATCTCTGGGATGTTACGAGGTGGAATTCTTGCCTGAGAGGAGCTGGTGGACACCTGTCTATTGTGGGAAACCCTCCAGTTCTAACCCTATCTTCCTGCCGGGTCTAGCAGACTGATTCATAATTCTTACATATATGGAGCATTAGGGTCAGGCTACAGGAATGGAGCCCTCGGCCCTCGGGTGTCACAGTAGATATTCAGCAAAGGCCCTCCCTGGTGGTCCGAAGCTACCAGAGCACTCCCTCTCAAGCTAGGCAGATGGCCTGTGTGCACGGCACAAGCACGGAAGGAATGACACAAATGCACCCAGCTCCTTCCAGATGATTGCAGGGATAGGAAATTCCACAAACAGCAGCAGCAGCAGCAGCAGCAGCAGCAGCAGCAGCAGCAGCAGCAGCAGCAGCAGCAGCAGCAGCAGCAGCACAGTATGCTATGCTATGCTCAGGCAAACCCGCACATCCCCAGCCTCTCAGTCTACTGCTCAGCCTCCATGAACAATGGCCAGTGTCCCACACCAAGTCCATACAAGGAGATGGGACTGGCATCTGATGAGATCAGGAGGGTAGGGCCCCTGCAAAGGGAGTAGTGCCCGTGGAAGAAGTCATCGGAGCCACTTCTCTTCCCACCATGTGCAAGCCAAGAGAAGCTGCCAAGAGAAACCAAAATAGCCAGAACCTTGGTCTTGGGCTTCAGCCTCCAAAGCTGTAAGAGTCACTGTCCACTGTTTTTGGCACCCTGTCTGTGGAGTTTCACTATAGATTCCTTTATTTCTAATTGATGAACAACTGTAAGACAGATAGTTCCTCAGGATAGAAGCAGCAGATCTGTAAATCTCTTCACTCAAACATCAGCTGCACCATGCCTTCCTAGCCTGTTGATTATACAAATACCTCCCTGTTTGCCCACCTGGCACCAAGCTGCCCCAGGTTAACACTGCCACCTAGTGGCTTGAACAAGAAGTTATCAGGAACTGTGACCAAGCAGCCCCACTTGCTCAGGCCACTGTGCCCTCCAATTCCAGTTCTGAGGATCACAGGTCGGGGCTGGGCACTGAGGGCACAAAGATGGAAGAGGCAATGCTTCTGCTTCCTCAAGGATTTTAAAAGTCAGGTTGGAAGACCAATGTGTAGCCCATTCACTATAACAATAAAATAGGTAAGAGGTACACTGAAGGTAACACGGGAACCAAAAGGAAAGCTTTCAGAGAAGCACTGAAGAGTGTGTAGGAGTCCACCAGGCAATGGCAGGGGGTGAGGGGTACAGGGTGTATCACCCACCTGGTTGAACAGTCTCCAGTCCCTGAGTGCTCATAGGAGCTGTCTTGTTTAAGGGAGGTTCTGCCCCCTATTGGAGAGACAGTGGTAGTGCAGAGTGATTCTTTGATAAAACACTACAAAGAGTGGCCAGGAGGGCACCTCTGCAGCCAGGCTCAGGAAGCTGTGTAGGGCTTTGTGGCCACGCTGCTGGGCCTGGGTGCAGGAGGAGCCCATTGGAAAGCCAGCCTTCACTTTGAAGTGCAGGGTTCCAGTCATACCACTAACAAGCAAAAACCCGAGAGAGACTGGCACTGTCCCTTGTGCAGGAAGGGTTCAGGGATGAGCAGGTGCCAAGGCCAGGTGAGACACAGCTGAGGAGTGGCAGAAGGATCTAGGCTAGAGGGTCACTGATTCCAAATGCCAGAGTTGGAATGAAAAGCTGCAGACCTATCTGAAGCCACAGGGACCTGTGTGACATCATGGGGGGAGGTATTAAGGATCGTCATTCATTCATTTATTTATGTATTTATTTATTTTTTGTGGTACTGGGGATTGAACTCAGGACTTTGCACTTGACAGGCAAGTGCTTATTCTACTGGGCTATCTCCCCAGCCCCATGGATTGGCTTTTTTTATTTTTTATTTTTTTGGTGGAACCAGGGATTGAACTCAGGTCCTTGCGCTTGCCAGGGAAGCGCTTATTCCACTGAGCCATCTCCCCGGCCCCATGGAGTGGCTTTTAAAGAGTGAAATCAGACTACTTTCCTCCACATCCCACATCTGGATGGCCCCATCCTCTTCCACTGCTCAGAGGACATGATGTGTACCTACTGGAAGTTCCTTTCTGCCCCCTGAGCTGGCCCCATTCCTTCTGCATCTTTTCTCCTGTTTGATAACTTCTCTGATTGGGGGTCACCTGCCTTTGCCAATGCAAAGCACTTGTTCCCAGAATGGAAACTGTGTTGGCATTGGTGGGCCTTTGCTACGGTTTAGATCTGAAAGGTCCCAAGATCTCATGTGAGTGGAAGGTGACCAGATCATGGGGGGATGCACTCATCTGGGGATTCATTCACTGATGAGCTCACAACTGCACATGCTGCAAGGTGGGCCTGCCTGCAGGTGGGTAACGGGGTGTGTGTGTGTGTGACCCGGAGTCTCTAGCTCCTCCCTTCTCTTGTACCTTCTGGCTGCTGTGGATCCAGCACCCTTCCTCCTGCCATCCTTTTTCTACCTTGGAGCCCGCTAGCCATGGACTGACCCAAAATAAACCTCTCTTCAAGTTAAGAATGTTGGGTATTTTGACAGTCTTGTCAACATGGGGCTTCCCTTGGGGTGTCTGCACTGAGGAGCTGCACCACAGTACTTGGAGGAAGGGTATTATTCACAGAGGCGCCAGTGCAAGGGTCCTGGAGCAAGGATGTGTGTGGATGCTTGGCAAAGGTGAGAGGCCCAGATGGCTAGAGAGGGCCCAAGAAGTGAAGAGGTAGGAGGAGGTGAGGCAGCTGCCCGGGCCACACCAGCGGGCCACACAGGCCTGGCAAGTCACGGTGTGCCCAGCTGGCACTCATCTCCAGCCTGGCCTGCATTCTCATGAGGGAGCTGGGCTCCAGGGCACTGAGCTGTCGCTGGCTTGCTGCCACTCTGCTGTGAGTGAACATGGGTGTGTGTGTGTGGGGTGCTATCCCCAGGCCACAACGGACATGTCATGGTTTGTATCCAGGTGTCCCTGCAAAGCCTTATGCAGTTAAGGGGCAGACTTCTACACTCTGTGATTAATTCATGATCCAGCGCTGGGATTATGGGTGTGAGTGCTAGCTACACTTAGCCTGGGGAGATAGCCTGAATGCAACATAAGGGAGATCGACTTGCTCTCCATTGCCATTGTTGCTGCTACTCCTCTCGTTTGCTTTTGTTTCTTTTGCTGTCTTCCACTGCCATGAACCACTGCTCTCTGCCATGTGTCACTCTGCCTTTGAGCCAGCCAAGTATGGACTGAAACCTTCACCAACTGTGAGCTAAATAAACCTTTCCTTCCTTCATTTTGGGTGGTAGGTTTTTTGTCCCTGCAACAAGAGAAAAATAACTAAGACAGGAAATAAGTAGGTTCCCATTTTTCCCAACTCTCTCTCATTTTCACATAGCAGAGCAAAGTGCCGTGCCCAAGCCTGTCTCTGACACACAATCCCCTGGTGCTGGGCAGCACCAGCCTGTACAGACCTCACTGCATTAGCCAGAGCAGGGACACTGGCCAAGGGCTGTGCACTATTTTGCTTTGGGGAGTCACCACACAGCTTGGGCTAGTGACACTTTGGTTCACCCCCTAAGATGCATGTGCCTGGGGTGGAGGTGTCCCATGGGGTCACAGCCTCAAGGACTCACCCCAGTTTCTCCCACAGGACCCTGCCACTGCTCTCTTACTAGTGGCTCAGCAGTCAATAAAGTTTGCAGCAAGTCCCATGCTTTACAGCCCCTGATGCCTTCCTACTGCCCTTTCCATGCAGCTCAATCAACCAATGAACTTGGAAACACTCCCTGTGCTAGGCGCCTGCCTGCACACGTGTGCACACACACACACACACACACTCAGGCTGCTCAAAGCTTGAAGCACACCTGGGGTACACAGGTGTGGAGGAGCAATGCCGGCACTCTGGGTTAAGAAACCATCGACCTCCTACGATAGTGGCTACCAAACTCTTGAAGCATATAACTGAGGAACGGAACTTCATATTTTTAAAAATTATAACAATTTCTACATTAATGGCTCCACTTAGCATCATCCTATGGCTGCTGTGCTGAACTCAGAAAGGCAAGGCTAGTCTGGATGCTCATCTGTGATACTGGTGAAGTTCCACCCAGCTGCTTGGCCTCTGGGATAATGGCTCCCTGTGCAGGATGTCGACTGGCCATGCAGAGGATCAACAGCTATTCAGAGACTTCTGTTCTGTGCCAAAGTCCTCACCGGGGCCCACAACTGCGCTCTAGCCTCATCTCCTGCTGCTGCTGTTGGTTCCCCTCAACTGCTACACACACACACACACACAGCTGCTGGGTCCTGCTGCCTTTCAAATGCACCAACACACAGCAACCCCTGGGCTTTTGCACATGCAATAGAGACTGAGACAATCGTGTTGACTTGAGGCGTCCCTCAGGTGTCTTCACTGAGGAGCTGAGCCACAGGCACTCGGAGGGAGGGTTCTGTCCCTGACCAGTGCCCATTAGAGACCACAGGGCCCATGCCCTTCCTTCTCCTGGCACTGTGTCTGGGGTGCCCAGAGGCCAGTCCCCCATGCCAGTCACAGATGAGTTGGGCCTCTGCAGTACTGTCCCCTTCACTCTTCCCCTCCCATTCTGGTTTACTTCTCGGTCTTTAATGACACTGACATCAGCCAGGCCTGCTTCCTCACTACCTGTCTAATGTGCATTCTGGGTGCTGTCTAGCTCACTGATGTCTTTCCCCAAGTCTCAGGAGCAGCATGGCTCTCGCTTGATATTCAGTGTCCACCACCCAAGAGAACGACTCTGACCCCGGCTTGTGGCTCGTCACAAATATGCATCGTCTGTCACCACGCTTTAGGCTACTCAGATTTCTCTCCCCTCATCTAGAAACCCAACTTCCCTGTTTCTATGGGAACAGAGCCTGAATCCCAAATAAGACCTGCAGAACTTTTAGAGGAAGCTCCTCAGAGTTGAGTGCCTTCGCAGAGCGTGGGGCGAGGTAGGGACCATGGGCTGCCACCCAACTCGAGGCCTTTGCTCTGCCCTGTGCTGCTGGGATTGAAAATAAGAAACAGAAATTCAGGCTTTGTCCCCAGCCACAATGCAGAGCTCTAAGGGCACCTGGAATTTCCTAACACTATGAAGGTTGACAGGATGGTCTTTGGTTATTTCTAACAACCCCCACTGGAACACATCTGAGCTGATGTCACCATCATGGGACTTCTGGACCCTCCCTAAACATGAGGCTGGTGCCAGGACTGCTGAGCATGCAGCTAAAGGGTGGGAACTTTCTGCCCTACCCCTCAGGGCTGGGAGGGAGGCTGCAGCCTGTGCTGGTCACCAGTGGGCAATGAACGATGTGATCAGTCACACGTAGGAAATGAGGTCTCCCTAAAACCCAAAGGATGGAGGTACCAGGAGGGGGTGCACCAAGAGAATGCATGAGAACCCCCCTCCACACACCACAGCCCCTGGAGGCTTCCTCTGCGAGGCCTGCTCTGCCCCATCTCAGCCTCTGGTCACCTGCACCATCTGGAGCCAGCACTTGAGGCAACTCTGAAAGCCCCTCACTGCCATGTCCCTGTGCCATTCTCTCCACCTTTTCTGCTTCTGAACGTCTGCTTGGTAACTGCTGGCTGCATCCGGGAGACAGGTGGCCCACTCCACATGTGCACTGCCAGGGCAGAGGGCTCAGCTCCACACACACAAACCCTTCTGAAGTAGCTGCAGTGACAGGAGTGGCTCAGGTCAGCAATTCTGTGTGTCAGCCAGGGCTGGCCAGAAAGACCAGTGGAAGGACTTTGCACATGAGTGCATGCATGCGTGCACATGTGCTCAGGCAGGTCTACGCGAACAAATATAAAAATGTGCGTATCTGGATCTACACGTAAACTGTAGACAAAACTACATGCCCATATGTGTGTTGAAGGTCTATTTTAAGGCAAGGATCCTTACCCTCTGGGCTACTGACCAGTATCAGTCCATGGCCTGTTAGGAACCAGGCTTCACGGCAGAAGGTGAGTGATCGATGAGTAAAGCTCTATCTGTATTTTATTAGCTGCACCACATCCCTTGCTGCCTGAGTTCCACCACTTGTCAGATCAGAGGCCCCATTAGAGTCTCATAGGGACACAGACCTCGCTGTGAACCAAGCATCAGAGAGATCTAGGTTGTGTGTTCCTTTGAATCACTTCCCCCATAATTCACAGAATAGCTGTCCTCCACAAAATCAGTCCTGAGTACCAAAAAAGGCTGGGGACTCCTGTGTTAAGGACTTGAATTAGAGGACTGTGGAGCTGGCAAGCTTAACATTCACAGGATAGACCAGCAGCTGGCTACTCAGGCTGGTGATAACACTGGTGTTGAAGCAAAATGTGTTCTCAGTTTCTCTTCTGTTGTGCTCCACAGATTGAACGAGACCCATGTGCAGGTTGGAGCCTCACCTCCTGTACTTCCACCAGGTCTACACAGCACCTTTGTGGTAGCTGGCATATAAACGTCCAGGTAGGCAACGGGGTACTATAACCTCACTATACGACAACTTGTCACACTGCCCCTTGTTGCCACTTCTACCTCTCTCTGATATAGCTTCACCTTAACTTTGGCCCCCATTATCAGAGCTCCTCCTACTGTCTATCATTGTCTTCAGAATGTTTTCTGTCAAGCTGAACACTAGGAAAGGGTCTATGTCAGGATGCAAGGTTCATTCCCTGCCCGGAGGAAGCAACATCTTCACTCCAGAACACAGAACACTAGACTGGAAATCAGGAGGCCTGAGGCCCACTGAATCCAACACTGTTATTAAAATCCCTATGTGTTAGCGTTTGGTCCTTGTGACAAAATACAGAGGAAGCATTTATTTTGGCTCATGGCTTCAGAGGTTTCAGTCCATGGTATGGCAGAAACATGGTAGAGTAAAGCAGCTCACTTATAGCAGACAGGAAGCAGAGTGAGGGTGAGAGACAAAACATATCCTCCAAGGGCACAGCCCAGTGACTGGCTTTGTCAAAGCAGGGCCTGCCTTCTAATGCACTTTGACTTAATCAACAGATTGACTCCTCAATGACATCAGAGCCCTCATGGGCCCATTACTTCTCAAACACCCACCAGGCTTTGACACAATGAGCCTTATTAGGGATGTTTTAGATCCCAACCATGACATTGACTTATGTACCTTTCCTTCTCTTGTCCCATAAATGAACAATTAAAAAGCCTCATCAGGAGCTTTGAAAACTCTGTGAAAGTGGAAAGACCCATCATTATCACCATCACTACCATTATCAGCGGCCCCACCATCACTGGCATCACCCTCGCTACCCTACCTGTCATCACCACCATCACCATCACACTGCCACCGTTACCATGGTCACCAGCGCCATCAGTGGTGGCAAACCTGTGGCACTCAAGCTACAGTGGGCTGTTTGTATCACAGAAAGCTCTAAAAGGTTCACATCTCTTTTTACCACCATCTGTTGTTAGAGATACACCCTGGTGATGTTTTAAGTGCTTCTTCTCCTTTGTATTGTCCTTAAATAAATCATTTTTGGCTTTTGATTCCCAAACCTTAGCAGGGTCGGGAACTAGGTTCCCTGAATCCATGGGCCGCAGTGAAGTCTGAGAACTGGCATTCCTCTCAAGATCTGATATCCTCCTGGTGTCATTGGGCTAGTATCGGGATCAAATCATGAAGCAAAGGAGTGGCCAGATGAACCCCACCATGACCTCTCACCTGTGTTCCTAATGCTACCAAACAGCACCATCACTTTCCAGGTGAACACAGTCGATCCCTCAAAATGAGGCAGTTCCCCGTCCTCCCCCACCTCCAAACTCACTATCAGTGATACTACTTTCCTAACTGGGAGAAGAATCGTGAGTACCAAGTGGAAGCTGAGGACATTGTGAGGGCAAAGATCCACAAGAGTGACCTCACCTGTTGCACAGTATTAAAACACAAGACCAGGAACTATGAAAGAGGAAACCAGCTCCTGAGCTGCCATCGGGGCCCCTTCTGGATATGCACAGCAGCCGGACACTGACCCCACTAATCCCACATTTGGAGGGTCCAAAATTGGACCAATTCAATAGCATTTTACTACAGTGCAGCAGTGGTCCTGGGTTTGTGCTGGTACAGTATTGCTGCCATGAGGGGGTGTTAAGCATCCTGCCAGGACTCAGGGATGAAGATGTTCCCATCTCAGGTGCTCACTGCGGTGAAGAGACAGTAGAGAACTGAAGGAAGGGGGCATTTGAACGGGCCTGCAGTTCTTAAAAGCACAGAACACTGGCTTCTCCAGACTATCTTCACAGTGCAAAGAGTCACAAATGGCTCTCTGGCACTGTCTAAATGCCTGCCTCAGCTGCTACTAGTAGGCAACTTAAGCAACGTTTGTTTGAAGAACCCAAGCAAATTGGTCAAGCAATGGCCGTGACTCATCACATGGCTGACACTGACAAAGGATCTGCAAACTGCAGTACAGGGTTACAGGATAAATCCTGAGGGGATCTGACTGACCTTATCAGATACAAAAGTTACATTTCTTATTATATAAGTCTTGCTTTATCTTGGTCTTAACCATCCAGCAGAAAAGTATAAAAATGAGGTATATAAAGTAAAGCCATATTAATATGCTGAGCTGTAAAAGGCTCAAGTCAACAACTTCTGCAGATAACCCACTACTATTGTGGACTGCTGGACTGTGTTGGATTGTTTTGCTGAATTCACACACCTATAGTATTTAGATGTCAATAGAAGACCCATCTCCGACAGGACTAAACAAAAAAAGGATACAAAGGAAGGACCATTTTGTATTTGTATATACAGAATAGTTAGGATAGATATACAGCTACTTTCACTTAATTCAATGAGAAGAAATATTTGTACTAACAGTGTTTGGACAGGATATTCTGTCTGCATCTTACACTATGGATAACCACTAAGAAGATAACAATGTACAAGGTATTAGTTACTGAAACTGTCCTATTAATCAGCTTTGAAACTGTGTCACTGATATTTGTTTCTCAATAAAATAAAATAAAATTTAAAAAAAAAAAGGAAAGGAAAGAGGTACTAATGCATGCTACAGCAGAGACAAAATTTGGAAACACCATGTGGAGCAAAGGAAGTAAACACAAAAAGTTACGTGTTGCACGGTCCCATTTGTAGAACACGTCCAGAACAGGTAGATTTGTACAGAAACCAGCTTAGTGGCTGTCTAAGGGCCTGGGGAGAGGGAACAGGAGTGACTGGTTGGGGTGTAGACTTTCTTGTTGGAAAGAGTTTACAATTAGTGGTCTGATTGGTTGTACAACATCACAAATGCCCTGAATGTTACTAAATTTTATGTGTTCAGATAGTTAAAATAGTAAACATTTGTGTTATATGTATTTTGCCCAATTAAAAAAAAAAATCAGGAGCTGGTGGTGTGTTCCACCACGGCACCCCACGGCCATGCCAGGCGCAGAGGATTCTTCCCACAGTCTGGGGAGGCGCCGAGTAGAGGTGCTGACCTCGCACCCCCTCCCTGAAGCTGAAGCTTGCCCGCTTCAGTCGGTGGACGTCAGAGCCTGCTCTTCCCCACAGCTTTTATTGCCCTTCCAGGATGCTCCACGACAGGAGCCTCCACTTTATTTGTGTCATCTGATCCAACAGGAAGCAAGATACAGGTGAACCCAGAGACACCAGCAGCTTGTGGCACTAGAGCCACAATGCAGCCTCTGACACGGGGGAACAGCCACGGCACAATGAGCGACCTCATGTTGTATATACGATGCATGTGGTGCGTGCAGGAGACCGAGCCACGGCCCACAGGGCCTCGCACACAGGTGCTGCGGGCTGGCTGGAGCTGTGCTTACCTGAAACGGCGTCTGGCTGTTGTAGTTTTTCAACTCCTTATTTCCACCCCGAAATAGGAGTACTCTTGCACAGCTGTCCTGCAAATGGAAATGGAGAAAACGGCTTGTAAAACAGTTGGACGCTGTTGAAACAAGGTCCCTTGGGGAAACGCACACTCGCTGCAAATCTCAGGCTTGTACCTGCAAAGTTAAAAGGGTGATAGGTTTTGGCTAAGAGCAAATGGGCTCCCAGACGCTTCCGGCTGAGGGTCAGCTGCTGCAAATGCTTTGGACAGTAGCTGGTACAATCTATAAAATATTTAAAACACATCCATCCCATGAACAAATGATTCTACTCTGGAAGATGGGATGCTACAGAAAGAGGAAGGCTTGTACATGTCTCTAAAATATGTAGCAAGCAAAATATCAAAACACAAAAAGGAAGGAGGAAAGAGAAAAATCTACAGATAGCAGAAGTATACTAAAACAATGGCCGGGGGGGGGGGGGCATTCTAGAAAATTCTTCCCTAGGAAGCTGCAGGACAAATAGTACACACAGACAGAAGCTGAGAAGCAGCCCTTCCAGAGAGAAAGGGATGGCACAGACCAACAGGGTGGACTTAACTTCCTTTGCATTTTAATAGTTTCAAATCTGAGCAGCATGAAAGTGGGGTACACTCCAGGTGCCAACAGGCACTGGCTTCTGGGAATAAAGACTCAGGATGACCACAGCAGGACTCTTTTGATGTAGATGTATTTTATTCATCCTTGTAAATGAGCAGGCAATCAGCCATTTCTTAGGAATGTTTACAATGAAAATAAACCTGAACCTGCCCGTTGATTTACACACCAATCTGAGAGAGAACCACTTGCTGACTCCTTATAAACTCTCAGTGAGGTGAGCAGAGGGGGTCACCACAAATACAAGGGCAGGAGGGCAGTGGCTTTAGCAGCAGTACTGGCTAGGATCATGTGTCCCTTCATGGGGACAGGTTCTCTGAGAAACATGTCCTTAGGCGATTTCACCATCCCGGGAACTTCACGGGGAGCACTTCCACAGGCCGCGATGCCTGCGGTGCCACAAGTGACATCATCGTAGGGCACCATGGTTGTGTGGGTGCTTCATCATCAGCCAGAATTCACTGCGTGGTGCATGACTACGCGAGAGTAATTTTGCCTAATGAACGCAGCTGGCTGTTCAGAATAAATTATGGTGGAGGATGTGCGTTTAGATGTTCAGTATAGGCTGGGGTTCAGGCCCAGGATTCTGAGAACAGCGAGAAAGCAATCAGCCTGCTACCAACCTGGATGCTTTCTCTTATTTGCCGAGGTCCTCAATGCAGGACAATGTAACCTCACAATGTAACCCTGAGTGGGGCACATGTCCAATTCTAGGTGTGGGTGGCAGGAAGGATTACCCAGACTCGACACTCCCATAGTTACTCAATGAAAGAATAAATGCAATAGCTAACCAGAGATTCCTACTTGGTCTCAGCTGTGGGAAACAAGTCAGAGACATGCAGGGCGGAAGGGCACGTGTCCTAGGGAATGGCAGGGCCCAGGGAGGGACAACGCACAGGTCCTCAGCCTGGCACCAATGGCGATTTAACACAAAAGCCTCAAATCCATCGGCAGCAAGTAGAGCGACAGTTGTCTAGGGCTGGGAGGGTCCCTGCATCAGAGCGGCTACTCACAGGTCCAGGTGGTAAGAGTGTTCTTACGTCAGTTCTTACATGGAGACAGGTGCAAGACTTTCCAAAGAGACCAAGAGCCACAAGGGTGGAGTGTGCGCTGTGTCTTAAGGTGTTACAGAGTTAGAAAGAAGACAGATAGTGAGCTACACTGGCAGGAGGTCTGCACCCCCTGCTATGAAGGCCACATAAGCCACAAGCATAGGGAGTGGCTGGCAGCTAGGAGTGGCTGCTCCCTTGGGACCTGGGCCCCATGGTAAAGTCAATGAGGAAATCACTTGCAAATAGAGCTGTCAGAAGCCTGAGGCAGAAAGACCCTACTCTGAGCTCCTGGCGGTGGCATCTAAGGTAGGCCACTGATACAGAACCAACCTGAGGCCCTGGTTGCACTCATGTGTGGCCCTGTGCAGGACATGACCTGCATGCCGGGCACATACTGCCTCATGTCCCCTCGGAGGCCATCTCTGGACTTAGGGGCTGTGTCTGGGATGTTCAGAAACCACTCTGCCAGGCCTGAGTTGCCTAGCCTGGCCTAGGGAGCACACTGCACTGTTATTCCACTGCAGGAAGGCCAGAGCGGCTGGGAGCAGGGGCGTACGCAGAGCACCTCGCACCACTCCCACAGCACTCCACACCAATTCCAGTGAGAAGAAAATCCACATAGGTTTCCCTGTGCCCTTCGGTGGTGGTTCTCATGAGGGGTGCTTTGGGCTCTTAGTAGACCCTGTCAATGTCTGGAGATCTCTCTGCATGTGACAATCAGCAGTGCTACTGATACATGGCGGCTGCAAATCCTAAGGTGCTTCTACAACAGGAAGTTATCCAGGCCCCAGCAGGACATCCTTGCCATGATGCCTCTGATTGTGACAACAGAGAGGGCAGCAGATACCTCCACAGGGTCACAGGGACACCCCCCTGCTAGCCTTGGGCTCCAGCTGATCAGATGCTAAGGCGTACCAAGCCCCCGCTAGCCCATGCAGGGTTTCTTCCCTACAAGGTGTGGAGCTCAGGAGTGTCATCAGGCAAATGTGGGGAAGCCACTCGCTGTTCTCTGGGAAGACAGCCTGAGGGCTCACTGTGGGCAAGGGGCTGCCTACGCAAGCATATCCCTGCCGCAGCCAGCTCCGCAGGCCAGCCAGGTCCCCACTGGGGAACTGGGAATGCTTTCTGTAGTGCACAGCACCATGAACCCCTTTCTACAGAAATAAGAAGGGAAGGTGAGTCTGCAGGAGCCAGGGGTCCTCGGCCCTTTGCCTCCCTCCCCAGTGCCCAGGTGAGTAGATACCACTTCTCTGCCTCTACCTGAAGTCTCCTCTCTACCTTCCTTCTCCCCAGTTCCTGCCTTTCACCCTCTCCTTTCCCTCCAGTGTCTCTCTGGCCTGAACTGTCACTTTCCTAAGGGCTCTGGGCTATAAAGAACAGAGCTGCACTGTGGGGGGAGGGGGGAAGACTTAACCATCAGCACTTTTGGTGAGCTCCTGGTAGGAACCAAGCTGAGCAGCATCGCACCCTGTCTGAATGAGGTGTCCAGTGCTGAGGACCCCCATGGCAGAGTGACCTGCCCGTCGGACATGGGAACACTGGGCTGGGGAAATACCTGCCTGGGAAGTATAAGGACCCAAGTTCGATCCCCAGTACCACATGCCATGCTGGCCCTGGAACCCCAGACATACTGTGCCGGGCCCAAAACCAGGCATGGTGGTGCATGCCTGTAATCCTAGCACTGGGGAGGCTGAGATAGGAGGATCACTAGGAGTCCAAACTGTGTAGTAAGATTCCATATCAAAAAATCAATTAATTAATTAGAAACAGAAATAGGAACACTAACTTCCCTTCTCAAGAGCTGGGACATCCCCTCCCTTGCCATCTGTAATTCATCTTAAATGTTCTTTGTTTCTCTACAAGCACCTGGGAAACGTCTGTCATAAAGGATATTTATGCCCTCCAAGTAGCTGTGAATACATTTTCACCAGGTCCTGCCATTCACACCAGGTAGGATCCTGGAAAATCCATCTACTCGCCAGGCAGGGGTCACTTTGATGGAGTCAGCATTCACCGACCCTGGACACAAGACCCACTGCTTCAGTGACGGCCAGACCAGGTAATACCAGGTTCCTTCTGTTACTTCAAAGTGACAGGGCCAGTGGTTCAGTTGGCTTATTAACAGCCACACCTCAATGCTTGTGTGTGGCCCCGAGTGTGTGTGTGTGTGTATCTGTGTGTGTAATAGGCATGCGTTCTGCAGTTCACAAAACACAGCCACTAACTCTAACTGGTTTGCCTACTGCAGCACCACTAGGGATATAATGAGGGGTCTGTTTTACAGATAGAAGTGGAGGTCCAGAAAGGACGAGTGATGAAATGTGACAAAGAGGGAGAAAGGAAAGGTGGCCCTGGCGCCACTGGGAACCTAACCATCCCCTCACACAGCTGTCAGCTGCCCGAGCTCCTTCCAGCGGTGCATCTTCTCTGGCAGGTCTGCATCCTTTGAAATACATCAATAACATATAGACAATAATTTGCTTTTTTTCTGAGGACTAAAACATCAAAGGAAATATCACTTCACTGCCAATTTTCCCTGGGCAGAATGTTCAGGAACACCTCCTTACCAAAGACACGTTGCCTACAGGGAGCCTTCCGAGACCCCTTGACCAAGGCCCCAGGCCTCTGGGCTCCACCGTCTGCTAAGGCTCACATGGATAGCAGATTGAAAAAGCACAATCACTTCTGTGTGCAAAGAGCTAACGGGTAGGGACCAGCCTAGTCGCTGGGCCACAGAAGGAAATCAGAGATGGTCTCCACTGGGCAAAGGCATGGGAAGAGGGACAGTAAGCTCAGAAGGAGCCGTTCCAGGACCTTCCATGGCTGTGCAGATGAGAAAAGCGGGTCCCCCGCAGAAAGAAGGAGGGGTAGGGCGGCAGGAGACAGGGACAGGATGGGATGTGGTCACCACAGCAGCATGCCCACATAAGGTGGATAAGATGGAACTGCAGTCAGCAAGGTGACAGGGAGGATCCAGCTCTGGGTAAGGGGGCATGACATGAAGAGGACAGAGAGGGACTCATGGCAGGAAAGGACACCACCGATCTGAAGGGAGACTGAGAGGAAGGGCAATCTGGGTGCTGTGCGCTGTGGTGGAGGGAGGGATGGCAGAGGCCTGCCAAGAGAGGGAGGAGGAGGGGACAGGAAGGGACAACTCAGGAGATGAGACTGGAGGGAGGCAGGCAGCAGGAGAATGCTACTCAAAGAGGAGGAGCTGTGCACTGGGCCTCCTCCAGGCCACCAGGTGGGGACATCAGTACCACAGCTGGGGCAGAGGCCAGGTGGGGGATCCTGACTGGGAGCCATCTTTACTCCAGAGGGTACTAAAGGACACCAGGACTGCCTGGGGTCACAGCAGGGCAGAAATTTGGGTAACAGGATCACCGGGCATAGGCATCAAAAGATGGCACTGAGACACCGAGTTGGGCAGAGATGGAGGTATGGCCAGGGAAGTGACCAGAGATGGTGGCTGGCCCATGCAGGAGGGACTGAAATCTGACTGGGCTGGGCTTGAAACAAAAACAAGAATGTGGAAACCACGTGTGCAGAAATCACCAGGGTACATGAGCATGGGTAAGAAGAAATCTAGGGCTCTGAGAAGGGGCTCTTCTGTGATACTGGGACAGAAGCCCGGGGGTCTTTACCAATGGGCAACATCCCTCAGCCTTTTGATTTTTCATTTTAAATAAGTTTCTCACTAAATCAGTTAAGTTCCTTTGCAAGACCTTGAACTCAGGATCCTCCTGCCTCAGCCACCCGAGCAGCTAGGATTACAAGCATCCCCAGGAAGGGGTTTCTGTATGCTAATGGGGTGAAGAAAGAGGAAAGGGGTCAAAGCCAGAGATGTGGCCTTTTGGTTTGTCCAGACTGATGCACTCAGCGCTGTAGCCGAGACTGACCCAGGATGCCCGAGCCCCATCGTGTGCTTCTATCTGGGCCACACTAGGGCATCTGCGACAGGGCAACATGAATATGAATTGCCAAGTGTGTCAGTTCTAAGTCAGGAGTGTAGAATAGCGGGCAGCCACAGATCAGAAGACCTAAGATGCTTGTGATCAACCGGCAAAGGGACAGCATGTGGGAACCAGAAACACTGCTGTCACCGAGGGGGTTGGGGCGGGATTAAACCCAGTCCCATGGACTGTCTGCTCCTGTGGAAGTGTGCCCCAGTGCAAGGGTCAGAGAGCTCAGCATCGCCCCCTCACATGCTATGGAACATCAGGCCTTCTGCTTGACCTGTACTCCATGGGGCCTCACTCAATCTCAGCCGACTGGTCACAGGAAGATGCCTCCAAAGCTTCAGAAAGGTACAGGTGGAAGATCTGGGTCACCCTAACTGAGCTGTCCTTCAGCCAAGCCTGTAGCTTCCGACCTGTGGTGGAGATGCCGGCTGGCAGTGTCCACCAAGGCCTCCTGGGGATCTTGGGGAGACCCACGCCCACCATGCTCAGGAGGACAGCCCTTTCTGCCAGCCCCACAGAAGCAGTCATAGAGCTGACAAGTACCTGTGGGACACCAGCAAGGGCACAGCGGTACGGACAGAAAGTACCCCACCCATTCTTAACGTGGCTCTCACCAGAATCAAAGGACTTGCTCCAGGAGGCAGCATGTACAAAGCGTGTGCGCATGCACGTGTATTTATGAGCGTGCACGTGTGTGCACCTCCTGGATAAATTGGTCTGGCCTACTCACCTTTGATATTTAAAATTTCCTCTGATCCTTCATTATCCAGGGCAGAAAAAACAAACACCAGGCTGCTTCCCTCCCTCCGGAGCTCTTAGAAAGCCAGTGTGAGGCTGAGGGAGTCGGCAGATTAGACACAATTTGCTGCTTACAATCAAAGCCCTAATTAGTTGATTGCATAAGAGATGAGCGAATATTCTGATCACAGTATTTTTTATTAGCAATGCAGAGCTGAGGTCTGAATAAAATTGATAAAGCAGGCGTGTCATTCTACACACCTGGATGCTTTTAGATTTTATGGGGAGAGGCTTGTTAAGGCCGATCACCAGCAATAGCAGTACTGCTATCACCATCACCACTACCTCCATCACTATCACCACTGTCATCACTACAACCATCACCACCATCACCACTACCACCATCACCGCCACCACTGCCACCATTACCGCCATCTCCACCACCACCACTGCCACCATCATCCCTATTATCACCACTATCACCACCCTCTCTGCCACCATCATCACTCCCACATCTATCACCACCACCAATGCCACCATTACAACCACCACCAGCATCACCACTACTACCACCCCTGCCACCACCACCACCACCACCATCTCCATCATGATCACTACCACCAGTGCCATGATTAATTACCACCAGCATCATCACCACCACTAACACAACCACCGCCATCACCACTACCACCATCATCTTTACCATAGTCAACATCACCATTACCTCCACCACCATCATCAATACCTTCACCACCACCATGATAGTCACTATTTTCTGAGGATACATTATGTACCAAGCATAGCATATGCTTGCCTATTTGTGGCCTCTTAGGACTCCTGAGACTTAGGGAAGTACCTCCTCATCACAGATGACAAAACATAGAACCAAGATGGTGAGTTATCCACAATAGCAAAGTTGGGTAACAGTTTAGATGTAGTGGCCTCAGACCACTTGGCTCCTTGTATCACTGAGACTGCTACTTACCTTCATGAAGCCTGCCCTGATTATTGGCACTTTTGTCCCATTCCTGGAACAGACCTCAGTGTGTCCTACATAACCCCCAGTTCCACTTACCAGGCCAGAGTGGTCTCTGTCACCTGCACCTGAGCCTGATGCAACCACACACACAGCAAAGGGGACATGGACACAGGCTGCTCAGTACGGTGGTGGCAATGGGGAACAGAACACTGGATGAGTACACTGTGCAAGGTGTGCCAGACAGCGGCCGGGATGCTCCCTGCTCTGGGCAGTCTTTCACACACACGTGCACAATGCACGAAGCAGTGTCTCTTGGAACTGCCTTGAAATGCGGCTTGGATCAACCTCCTTTACACATCAGTAGGATGTGCCAACACGTTGGAGGTGGCTGTGGGAGGAAAAGAAAGACCACTCCAGAATCCCAGGAGGTCGAGAAACTCAGGAGGATGGATCCTAGACACTGACATTCTGGATGAACATGGTGGCCATGGGGCTTACAAGCACAGCATAGCCCTTGGATCAGGCAGCTAAAAAACCCAAGGGTCCCCTCTTTTATGTCTCTACAGGCTGCAGAACAGGGACATCCAGGCTACAGCTGGTTGCCTGTGATGACCCCAGGTCTCCAGGAAAGGGACAGCTCTCTGCACACATGCAGAGGCTCCCCAGCCTGTTGGATGGAAGGCCCCCAACTCTGGGAGAGGCACAGGGGCTTCCTATTCCAAGACAGGGAAAACTGCTACCCACAGGCCATGGTCGCTCACTGGCTGTCTTGCACACTCTCACTGATGCACTGACTAGGGTTGCCTCCACCTACGAACAGAGCTGAATAGCTCTGACAGGGCCCACCTGGCTCTCAAAGTCCAAAATGTTTGCTAGGTGGACCTTTACAGAAAATAAGCAGCTAATCTCTACCCTGAGGCAATGGGATGAGGGGTTTCCTGAAAGCCCTGGCCAGCTGGGGACCTTCCTGGAGCCAAAGAATGAGGAGAGAGAACAGATGTGGGCCACGCAATGTGACACTGAGCCGGCCTGTCTGCAGGAAGAGCTGAGAACACGGACTGTCCACATTTTTTTAACCTTTCCTAATTAGAAAAAAATCAAACAGCACTTTCAGAAAAGACCATCTTTTCCACAATTATATCAAGTGACAGAAAACACGATTTCCTACTTTTTAATGATAAAATATGCTTGAAATATGCTGGGAAAAATTAAGGGATGTTTTCCCATCTAAGGCAGTAATTAAGAAGCAGCTGTTGGTGCAGATGTTTTTGCACCCACAGCTAAGCCTCATGATGGGGTTTTCTAAGGCAGCTGAGCAAGTCCCTGTACGCTCACGGTCATCCCCACGTCCACGTACTTGGTATGCAAATACCACTACTTGCATGTAGAACCACTCCTGTGTGCAAATTGCATGCGTGCAAATCACACGCTCTCCACAGAAGGTAAGAACATTGCAAAATATTTGTTAAAATCATTAGCAATGCCCCCCCCCCCGACCCTGTGCAGCTTCCTGTTCTCCTGTGCCACACACATGGGACAGACCAGGAACCATAGTAGTTCATGTCCCCTAAGAAGCTTGGGTAGGAGAAGGAAATGTCAGGGAGAAAACTGGTGAGGCATTATGGTCTGGTCCCATGTGTGTCCCCCTAGACATGTCTCACAAAGGACTGAGGGGGCTTAAGTTCTATCAGGGAAGCACAAGGGAAAGCTCGACTGGACTTAGGATGTCTGTCTTAGGTCTTGCAAGATGCATGGAATATTTCCAAAGCGAAGAGTCCGGGAAGGTTTTATAGCTAGAAGCAAGTGGGACTTCAGAGTGCCAGGGCTGGGAACAGATCTGGGTGTGGGCTAAGATGTTGCTCTGAGCCACAAGAGATAGGATGGGATCGAGGATTTGGAATGGGAAGAGAACGTTGGTGGCCAACAGAGAAGGGACCCTGGACTCTCTAGTAGGGCCCTTATGCTCCTCCAGGAAAAGCCCCATTACCACCTCATTCTGCTAGGCCACTAGGTATGGCAGCTCCACCTCACTATCCACAAGAGTGGGGTTTTCTTGAACTCAGAAAAAAAAAAAAATGGAAAGAAGGAGAAGAGACCTCCAGAGGTGTTGGCCTGGATTGGCCGGACCTTGAGCACCAAAGACAAAGTCTGCTTGAAGCAGTCCCTGCTACCCACCTGCATCCCTAAGCCTGGGTTTTTTCAGGTCTCCTGTGGGACAGCAGCTTGGCCACATTCCTTCCCCTCTGCTTTTCTGTCCAGTGCACCCATGGTGCAGGATGCTTCTTCCCTACCACCTAGGCTTCCCTCTCCCAGAGAGCAGACAGCCCCATGAGCCTTCAGGACCTCTCAGACATGCTTGTCACGTGCTATACCTGGCTCTCCCGGTTGGTCTGACACAGGATAGGACGTGTGTCCTCAGATCTGCCCATATCAAGGCCAAGCTCCCAAACCACACCCAGGATGGAGAGTGAGGTCTTAAACAGGAACATGCACACTCAGGTTCACAGCAGGATCACCCAGGACAGCCCAGGGGGATGCCACCCAACTGTCCCTTCATGAAAGGGTGCTGACTCAGTCAATTCTCACAGCTGAGACACAACACCTGACACTCACAACTTAAAGGAAGAAAGGCTTATTTCAGCTCACAGTTTGTAGAGGTTTCAGGCCATGGTGAGCTGAATCCAAGGCAGGGTGACATGGTATAGGGGCACGGTGAGGGGAGCTGCATGGTAGACAGGAAGCAGGAGGAGACCAAGAGAGGAGCCAGGGAAGGAGACGTACCCTTCCAGGTCAGGCCCAGTGACTAGCCTCTTCGGACACAGTCTCACCTCAAATGGCAAGTCAGCTATGAGTCCCTATAATCCAATCACCTTTCAAAAGTCCCAACTATGATCCCATGAGGATCTGAAAGGAAATCTAGACATAAACTACAGTGGACAGGCAGATGAAACAGGGTCCATCTACACAGCGCAGCAGTGCACAGCCTTACGACAGGGCGCTCCCACACACGCTACGGCACGGGGGACCTCAAGGAAACTGTGTGGCACGCAGCAAGCCAAGCACAAAGGCCACATGCTGGGCACCACTCTTAGGAGCTCCCGAGAGTCTGCACATTCACAGCAACAGGAAGCAGGATGGGGGCACAGGGTCTGGGGAAGAGATAGAGTCAGTGCTTAATGGGGACAGAACTTCAATTTGGGAGACAAGAAAGTTCTGGAGGTCGATGGAAGTGACGGCTTGACATATATAAACATGCATAAGGCCCCTGCTCTGTGCATCTAAAATGATCGTGACTCTCTGTTATGTGTATTTCACCAAAATTGAAAATAAAGCACATGGGGTCACACCATTTTTAGACTTGGGATCGGAGCAGAACTGGCACCTCAGGCGAAGGAGGATGAGAGAGCCCTGCTCCACCATGATTTCGGCAGCACCAGCAGGGACTGGGTCCAGCAAACCTGCACCTGGTCCCAGCCCTGCAGCACCCAGTGGGAGTGGGCCTCCTTCTGCTTCCCCAGAGCTGTGTCCTCTTTGACACAGGGCACAGATCCAAAAAAGGCAGCAGAGAGGGCCACCTGTGATACCCTGCCAGGCCCTCCTCATCCTGGTGCCCCAGGCCTTGGGTAGAGGGTTGCATGTCACTGACCTGGTTGTAGAGGGCGCAGATGTGCAGGGCCGTGTTCCCCGAGGCATTCTGGGCACCCATGTCCGCGCCGTAGAAGAGCAGGTGCTCCAGGTGCTGCACGTGTCCATACCTGCAGGCCTGAGACACAGATGGTGCACTGAGCAGGGTGACTACTTCCAGTCTGGCTGCGCATCCACAAAAAATACCCCGCTGTTCACGCACACCCAGCCTAACCCACACGCAGGCCAGGGTGCATACAGACCACTGCCCACCTAGCAGGACTGAGGCCCCGATACCTTGGCATACCCTGCTCCCAGTCCCTAGCCCCTGACTACTCCAGGCTGGTTCAGGGATTATGTGCTGGTTGGTTAGACAGGGCTTTTCAGAAGGATTCCCAATCTTTCTTCTCTGCAAATCCAGAGGGCCAGAGAAACACAGATCATTCTTCTGACCTCAGTGCCCAGCTCCACAAAATGCAAACCAGGGCACCTGGCCTGCCTGGTGTCCCAAGCTCTGATACAATAGTCAAGGGACACACTTGCAGCTCTCACCCTAGGCTATGTGCAGGGGAAGAGCTCTACCTGTCCTTCCACACGCAGGGGAAGAGATAGCCCTGAGACAGCTTCAAATATAACCCAGCCTCTGTGTAGGCAGCAGCACCCTGGAGCAGCGCTGCCCCACGGCGTGACCTGCCTCTTGCTGAGCCTGAGTGGCTGCTAAGCCACCCAGGATCCAGGGTTCTATGGACTGGGCTCACACCACCAGCCATCGATGCATCAGGCTCTGGCCTCCTCTGTAAGTAGAAATGATGCTGTCCTTGCGGGTTTTCATGAGAATTACATGGGACAAGGGTCCTAAAGGCCTCAGATGACCGGCACCTTACTGGGACCCAGAAAAACAGCATGGCCCCTCCGCACTCCAGCTCATAGGGGTAGGGAGTTCTCGAGCAGGTGGCCATGGTAGCTCTGTCCAACACACTGCCCCACACTCAGGGTATCGCCCGGAAGAGAGAGAAACATGCATCCTGGCCCAACCCTTCCCATGGCGGAAACCAGCAGGTTGGCCACACCAAGGGCCGCATTGTGGTGACAGCATCGGCCCCCACTGGGCACAGACCACACAGGGTCCATGTGTTTCTGATCACTGAGATAGGGGACGTTAGCATCCCCTTTGCAAGGTCTACCAAAAAGAGCCACACCTTGACAGAAAACAGGAAAGACAATAGGGAAGATACTGAGTGTTTTCATTGGATGAGCTTTAAAATTAAATTAAATAAGAAAGCCATTTACAGTTGCTGTGTCCCACTATGGGTGCTGCTAATCCTGCCCAACCCAGAGCCTAGCTCCGTACAGAGTCTGCCTTCTGGGGAAGCCTGCACCTTTAGCAGTTGGGCAGGGCGGGCTCAGCTCGCTCCTACAGATGGAGCTGACAGTCCATTATCCTGGGCACAGTTCAGGGTCCATGGGACCCATAAGGCCTGAAGCCCCCGGACAGGAACATTAGTCAGAACCACAGGGCAATTATTGACAACCTGGGAGCTGCTGGGGCCAGGTGCATAGATGGGAAGGGTAGAAAAGAGGAAATGCGCTGAGGAAGGAGGGACAAGGAGACAGACACAGGTGGAGCCAGGTAGTGCACAGGGGTTTCCTGTAGGCCACACGATCAATGAACTTTCTAGAGACATAAAGACTTGGTGGAATCCCCCAGCCCATCCCCACCCTTAAACCAGTTCAAGTTGGGAAATTTGCTTCTTAAATTGAAGAAGCCATCTGCCTAATCGGCTCTCCCTGAAGGACTCCTAGAAGCAACACTGTTACAGCTTAATTTAATTGCTCTGTAGTCAATAAAGAAGAGAACTATGTTACCATAAACACACTGAGCAATTAATCCAGGCTCATCACTCCCCTTCCCCCAGCTAATGAGGACTTATGAGGTTGCACGTTACGTCGTTGTGTGGGATCAAAGCACCGATTCCTCACCAAGGGCCAGCACGGGGTCAGTGTGAAGAGACAAGTCAGCGACAGTAACCTGAGCAGGCAGTGCGGGATGGAAGTCCCCAAGGACATCTCTTGTTTTTGGCATACTTGCTGTCTTGCAAGAAATAAAACCATAAAATGCAGGGGGTGGGGGAGAGAGACAGGGAGAGAGAGGGAGGGGGG